>NC_083448.1:5426346-5726346 GCF_020745735.1 Hemiscyllium ocellatum | reverse complement strand
CATTGTGCATCCTACTAATCAGCTGCCTTCCTGTCCTGGGAAGTAAATCCAGTGAATGGTTCCATTCCTCAACAAACAAAAATACTCCCCCCAAAAAAAGCGAAGTATAAATTTCAAACCAAAACCGAAGTAAAAATGCAGAAAATTTCACCACGATATTAATTTGAGGGTTTGATGAAAAGGTGTGTAGTGCTCTCCTGGAATTCTTCCATCGAGCTCATGGTTTCGGGAAGGTGCTCAGAGATTGAAATATTGCAACAGTAAGCATCTGTCCCTGCTGGAAAAATGGTAAAATAAATAAGCAGGGATGGCAAATAGGAGATTTGCTGAATACTTTAAAAATCATAGAGAAAATCAAGAGAAACGAGCATTAACTCTGAGGGGATAAAAATAGATGAATGGCACAAGAAACAGATAGCAGAGGTCCCTTTTAAAAATAAAAAGTTGTTGTGATCTGGAATGCAAATCTCTGACAAAGTGGAGGGAACAGGAATTGAATAAATACTTGACAGAATAAAAATCAAAATGTTATGGGCAAGGAGCACAGTGGGATGAATTTGGATTGTGTCACGAAGGGCCAGGCCAGGTACAATGAGATGAATAGCCTTACCTCTGCTGTGTCATTCCAAAACTTCTGGGAAATAACGTTCTTAATTTTTGCCACAAATTCTCCATTGGTCATGCCAGTCTTGCTCATGATCCACATCAATCACATTCATGAACAGTAGAAAAGATTACGATGCACAACGACCCATAAGTTTTGCCCAAAAGCTCTCAAAAAAGTACATTCTCTAACATAGCAGGAGAATAAATAGATCACAACGGTGCAGAATATGAACAGAGATGTAACACAGTTTTCATAATCACGCAGAAGTGGGATTAAGCATTTTGCAAAGAACGTTTCCAGCAGCTCGGACTGAACTCAAGAAGCTGGCCAAAGAAATGTCAAGATTTTCACAGGTTCGAGCGAAGAACAGAAAATCATAAGTTGTTACACTCCCCAGATCAAGATCCTTCATATGACAGATGAAGGAAAATTGCCTCATTTTGGCAACCTATTCCTGAAACATAGCAACTGAAAATCAGCGGAAAAAATTTAAAAACCCTTGGCTCGCTTTGCCTCAGATGACGAGTGAAAGCTACTTAAAACTGTTCAAGTTAAATTGTTGTGATTTGCAAGAGCATGTGTACTGCACTAGCATATGTCAGTAACTGCATTATTTCAGTTTAAGGAAACCACAGCAATGCTGGAACATTCAAGCTCCCACTTTTACCAAGTGGGAAGTGATCAAAGACACTGCTTTAAAAGCTCCCCCACCAAAATCATGAACACAAACATGACAAGACATTGGATTTTACAACAGCTTTATCTCCAGCTCTACTGGCAGTAAGATGGTATGACTGCACAGGTAGTGGCACACCTCCAGTGGCTCACCCAAATAATGACCTTTTCTACAACAACTTGAACAGCGTGTTCTGGCTGACTACTTAGCTACGGCAAAGTGATTTTGTTCTCACCCGACACGAGCACCTGCATATTGCGACAGGGATCACTCCTTTCCAGCATCTACCATTTTGCAAGCGCTACAGGAACAAAGTGTGATGGATGCTATCTTTGAGAGTCCAGGGATGGAGCTAGGGATACCCCCATCTTCAAGTTGGCAACATTTAAAAAAATAAAGAGACAGACTGTCAGCAGAACCCATCTTTCAGTGGACTTGCCAAAGGATACCCATGCTCAGACATTTTCTTCAACTTAAAATGCGGCCAAGTTCACACGTAAACAGTTGCCCTTTCCAGCAATTTCAGCATTAGCAACTTCATTGCAAACAAAGCCAAGTGAACACATTTTCAGAAAGTTACAGTGTTATACCGCCTGCCATTTTTGATATTAGGACTGTGCTCAACTAAGATTACATTTTGTTTCAGTTACTATACCCTTTGAAGAACCAGGAATGGTGTACAATATGACACACATATCCTGGCCATGTTGACAACATGCTCTGGAAGAAAGCTGTTACAGTATTAACTGAGTGAAAATTTTCCACAGTATACCAAAGATGAGCAACTTAAAAAGCTGCTGTTTTCCCATGGATTTTTTTTTATAAAAAGAGTACTTCTACTCAAGGCAAGCAATGTTTAGTGCTAGTTTTTAAACAAAAACAGCCATGATCAGCATGTTTTTGTGTTAAACATTTCAATGTTCATTGGAAAATAGCCTCAGTGAGAACAGCCAAGAACCACATAAATAAATTTTATCTTCTTAGAACAGATTGGGAAATTAACTATTTCTCCAGTTTACTAAATGAGGACACTTCTTAATACGAGAGACTTGGGATCTGACAAGGAGGAAACAGGGAAGGAGAATAGAGGCCAGCAACTTTTTTTTAGATTAGATTACTTACAGTGTGGAAACAAGTCTACACTGACCCTCCAAAGAGCAACCCACCCAGACCCATTCCCCAACATTTACCTCTTCACCTAACACTACGGGCAATTTAGCATGGCCAATTCACCTAACCTAACTTTAATTCTATCCTGGCAAGAAAACCAATACTTGTGTCACTATCCTGAAGAGCCTTTGAAGATCAGTTTCTTTAGACTTAGAGTGCAGAATCAATGACAACACTGTACTTCCTTTGCAATTTTTGACAAGGGATTTCATGATTATTATGCAAAATAGACAGGCAAACACAGGAGTTTAAACTGTGGTTCATCAGTTTGGTCTTACCATCTACTGAAAGAACCATATCTGTTCAACTGTAGAATTGAACTTTGATCTCTCTCTATATTAATCACATATTAATTTTATGTAATTGAAATAACCAAACACGATGAAAACATGAGTAAAAGTGGAAAGCATGAATAAGCAGTTAACACTCCCACAACAAGCTCCCAGCTGTTGATTTCAAAAAGATTGTGGCAGAGAATCCGGGGCTAACAAACTGAAAACAGAATTTGTGCTTACATGCTTTTCATAACCTTAGGACTGCCCAAAGCACTTGACAATCAAACAAGTATTTTTGACGTGCCCATCATTGTTGGAATGCCAAAAGAGAATGTAACTGCATTATTAAACAAGTACACATTGAAATTGATTGGTCTAAGGTAGCACCTATCAACTGGGAACAGTGTGACTAAGATAAAATACTGAGGAACAGATTTTATGTCAAAACAGATGTGGTTCGCTCTCATGCAATCACAAGGGAAGGCATGCTCTGTAGCTGAAGTAACAGAATAGGTTCTGACATGCAAGAATTACACTGAAGTTAAAATCCAAAAATAGTCTATGGGAAACATTAAATGTAACAAAATAACAAAATAAACAAAAGAGTGAGTGAGAGAGAGAGAGAGAGAGAGAGACCATAGTTGCTTCTGTATGCTCAACTGCGCATGCCTTCCTACACTGTCATCTTCGCAGACAAGAGACCCTCAAAGGAAGGAATTCAAGATGATACCAAGAAACACGAAAGGTACGACAGGAGCAACTTGGGGTGTTTCAACCCATGTGAAACATGGGAGTACAAAGAGAAAGAAATGTATTTGGTCTTTCTCAACTCCCAATTTAAGCTATTGTGCTATCTGCACTTCAATAAATATAATTCAAATATAGTCTATTGTACTCATAACTCAGCATCAAGGCTTTATTCCAAACAAGATTAAAAGTATAGAGTGTTCAAACTAACATATAAAATCATATTACTTATCCATTCAAATATAAAAATCACTTAAGACGACTGAGCAACGACAGTTTCCCCACCCAATCTTTTTAACATACATAATTTGCAACATCCTCTGGAACTCCACAAATGCGTGGGAGGGAACAGGCACCCGTCACGTCTATAAATGTAAAATCCCAGGAGAGTTTGAAAGATATGAAAGGAGCAACTTGGGGTGTTTCAACCCATGTGAAACATGGGGGTAGAAAGAGAAAGAAATGCATTTGGTCTTTCTCAACTCCCAACTTAAGAATTGTTCAATGTGCATTGTGAAGATATAGGAAGAGAATTATGCCATCAGTCTGCGCCACCATTCGATCGTGGCTGATGTTTTTCTCAACCCCATTCTCCTGCCTTCACCCCTCAAACATTTGATCCCCTGACGAATCAAGGACCTATCTTAAAGAGAGTCAAGGGTTGGCCTCCACAGCCTTCTGTGTCAATGAGTTCCACAGATTTACCACGCTCTGGGTGAAGAAATTACTCCTCGCCTCAGTTCTGGACAGGGGGGGGGAAAGGAACGTCAATGACGGTTTAAAACGGTTAAATAAGTAAATGAACGTTTTGTATTTAAAAAAAACAGAAGTCAGTCGGGCTTACAAAACACACAAGGCTGAGGGTTTATGTGTGTGTGTGTGTGTGTGTGTCTCTCTCCAAGGCAAATCTTTCCGTCTGGGGAAAGGGGGAGAGAGGGAGAGAGAGAGAGGGAAGGACTTTCCCTTTGAACAAGGCAGGCAGATTCTGGCGAGGGAAAGTGGGGCCCCTGCTGAACCTGGAGCGCTGCCTCTCAACGTCCAAAGTGGGAAATTAAAATTCACAGGAGTAACCGGCGGAGCGGGCAGAGTCTGATGCGTTTTCTTTCGGCGGGGAGGGGGGGGGGGAATAATAATAATAATAATAGGGAAAGGCTGAGAGAGATAGAGCCGAGATTGAGAAGGCAAAAGGCCCAGAGATTATGTTTGTCCCCCCCCCCCCCAGCTCAGCACCGGCTGCCTGTTTGGGTAAGGGGTTGAGAGAAGACTGTGTTGGGCTAGGCCGCAGCCTCGGCCTTTCCTACTCACAGGGTCCTCGGCTGCCCGTCGTCCTCCATCATCATGGCGGGAGCGTCACTCAGGCTCGGGGTCTTTATTTTCTCTCTCTCTCTCCGTTTGGTTTTATGTCGAGAACTGCGACGGAGCGAAGCCCAACAGCAAAAGGCGGGAGGGAGGGAGGTTTTCGCCTGCTCCGAGCCGGGAGGGGGGTTGGGGGGGGGGGAGGAGGGGGAAAGGGGCTATAGGGGGTAAAAATAAACTCCACGGACACCCCGAGAGTGAGAGAAAATGGCCGCCCGCCGCACTACGCCTGCGCCTCCCTCTCCCTCGGTGCGCAGGCGCAACACCGGCAGCAGCAACAACAACACCCCCTCAGTGCGCAGGCGCAAGGCCGGGCCTGGCACGGCAACCTCAACCTGCGTGGGAGCGTTCTCCGTCGCCGGCTCAACCCGCCAGCGCGCATGCGTACAACCGCGCCTGGCAACACCCCTCCCCTCGACGCGCAGGCGTAAGGCCGGGGGCCGGCACGACAACCTCAACCTGCGTGGGAGCGTTCTCCGTCGCCGGCTCAACCCGCCAGCGCGCATGCGTAAAACCGCGCACGACAACACCGCACCCCCCCCCCCCAACCTCGACGCGCAGGCGTAAGGCCGGGGGCCGGCACGACAACCTCAACCTGCGTGGGAGCGTTCTCCGTCGCCGGCTCACCCCTCCAGCGCGCACGCGTGAAACCGCGTCTGGCAACATACACCCCCCTCGACGCGCAGGCGCAAGGCCGGGCCCGGCCAGATTCCGCCTCACTGTGCAAATGCGGGACTGGGACCATTCCCCACAAAACCAAGTCTCAAGTTCAAACACAAACTTTTCTCCAAGCTTCCGACTCTCTGATTCAAACTGTCTCCTTTTTACTTTCCACTTTCACTTATATGCTGATAGCAAGGCAACTTGGATTTCTTTATATTTCCAATCAGATATGGCCTGTGTCTATGTCAACAAATGCCTTTCATTAGAAATAAAGTTTACTTTGTGCCTATAAGTCTTTCTTTTTTTTACAATATTGAGCAGGGTTTGTTTCTTCATTCCTGAAGAAGGGCTCATGCCCGAAACGTCGATTCTCCTGCTCCTTGGATGCTGCCCGACCTGCTGCACTTTTCCAGCAACACATTTTTAGCTCTTGTTTCAAATATATACTGTCTATTTATATGTTTGTCATTAAACATAAGCGTAAATTAATTTCGCACGGAACTCAAGAACACAGCCGAAAGGCTTATGCCCGAAACGTCGATTCTCCTAGCCCACTTGATTGGCACCACATCCATAAACTAGGAGAAAGTGAGGACTGCAGATGCTGGAGATCAGAGCTGAAAAATGTGTTGCTGGACAAGCGCAGCAGGTCAGGCAGCATCCAAGGAGCAGGAGAATCGACGTTTCGGGCATAAGCCCTTTCAGGGCATAGAAGAAAGGCTTATGTCCGAAACGTCGACTCTCCTGCTCCTTGGATGCTGCCTGACCTGCTGCGCTTTTCCAGCAACACATTTTCAGCTCTGACCACATCCATAAACATCCAGCACCGATGCTCAGTAGCAGCAGCGCGTATCTTCTACAAGATGCATTGCAGCAACTCACCAAGGCTTCTTAGCATCTTCCAAACCCATGACCACTGCCATTTCGAAGGATGAGGGTAGACAAGCAGGAGGCTGAGAGAACACAGCAAGCCAGGCAGCATCACTATTTTGGGTGTAACCATTCTTCAGGACTGGGATTGGGGGTAAGGCTCCCCTTACCCCCACCTGAGGCCTGAAGAAGATTTATACCCAAACCATGGACTTCTTCATCTCCTGATGCTGCCTGGTTTGCTGTGTTCTGCCAGCCTCCTGCTTGTCTACCTTGAATTGCAGCATTTGCAGTTTTTTTTCTCTCTAATTTGTAGAAGGATCAGGGAAGCAAATACATGCAAGTTCCTCTCCAAGTCACTCACCACCATGACTTGGAAATATATCACCGTTCCTTCAGTGTCTCTGAGTCAAAATACTGAAACTCCGTGTCTGTGGGGCCTATCAACAGCACACAGACTGCAGAGTCTAAAAAGGCAGCTCACAACTCAGGGTAGGCAATAAACGCTGGCGCAGCCAGAGATGGCCATATTGCCATGAATGAATAAAAAAGGCTTTTGTTCTTTCATGGGATATGCATTAATATACATGTGTGTGCAAATATATATAAATATATATATATATATATTGTGGTTCTGTTCGCCGAGCTAGGAGTTTGTGTTGCAAACGTTTCATCCCCTTTCTAGGTGACATCCTCAGTGCTTGGGAGCCTCCTGTGAAGACAAACACATAACCTCCACACCAAGGAGAGAGAAGCAAGACAAACACACACACACACACATATATATATATATATATCAAGAAATGTGATCAATTAAAAACTAATTTCATTCAAACATATCAAAAAATTTTTTAAAATTTTGCACGGATTGTGTTTCATGTACAAGTGTACATACAATAGTTCTACCTTAATTTTGATCATATCAAGATAGTTGTGTGAATTATTATCTTTCACTGGCCAGGCCAGCATGTATTTCCAATCCCTAATTGGGTCTTGAGAAAGTGGTGATGAGCTATACATCTGGGACTACTGCAATCCAGCTGGTGTAGGTAGACTTGCAATGTCGTTCGGGAGAGAGTTCAAGTATTTTGACTAACTAACAGTGAAGTGATGCTGACATAGTCCCAAGTCAGAATGATGCATTGCTCTGAAGGGAACTTGTAGTAGAAGGTGCTCACATGGTTCTTTTGCCCTTGTCCTTCTAGACACAAATGGTCATAGGTTTTCTACAGTGCTGTCTCAGGAGCTTTGGTGAATTTCTGCAGTGCTTCTTACAGACCGATTTCGCTGCACTTTGGATGCTGCCTGAACTGCTGTGCTCTTCCAGCACCACTAATCCAGAATCTGGTTTCCAGCATCTGCAGTCATTGTTTTTACCTCACACACTGCTATAACTGAGCATCGGTGATGATGGAAGTGAATGTTTAAGAATATTTCCACGTATATACATACACACAATGCTTACAAATACAGACACAAAAGTATAAATACGTATACTTTGTTCTGTGCAGAACAAAATATACATGCAGAAAGATACATTTTAATTTAAATACGTATGGATAAATTTTATTTTAAATGTGTAGTTTACATTTGGAAATGTATATTTTTCATATGAATAGAAGATAACAGTTTAAAAATGTAAAGGGAGGAACAGGTTCAAATTCATGGGACATTAGTAGGAGGACTGTGGAAGGAGGGAGCTGTTGCGATGGGATGGGCTCCATCTGAATCGTGCTGGAACCCGAGTGCTGATGAACCACACAACTTGAGCTTTAAACTTGAGGAGAGAGATGGGTTCAGTTGCATGGAAAATTATGAAAATAAAAAGTTAGAGGGGAGGGGGTGCAGCAGAGGTTACCAAAGTTTCCTGCACAAGTTGGAGAACAAGGATTATGCAAAGGGTCAGGAATCTGACTTCAGGCACAGCATTTGAGAGGACGACTGTGAGAATGGGGGCTGTCAACACATGACTGAGGGTGTTGTACTTATAAATACACGTAGTACACAAAACAAGATGGATGAGCTTGTAGCACAGATCGAAATTGACAGGTACAATGTTGAAGGTACCACAGAGACGTGGCTGGAAGGGGATCAAGGCCGGGAACTAAATATCCAAGGACACACGTTCTATCAAAAATATTGTGAGTAGTTTGAGCCCTGTATCTCAGAAAGGATTTGTTGGCATTGAAGGCGGGAGGGATCAAGAGGAAGTTTACAACAATGATCACAGGGATGAGGCACTTTTCATGAGGAGCGGTTGAGGACTCTGGGTCTGCACTCAATGGAATTCCGAAGGATGCGGGCAGATCTGATTGAAACTTAAAGAACACTGAGAGGCCTCGGTAGAATGGACGTGGAGAAGATGTATTGACCAGTAGGAGAGAGTAGGGCCCAAGGACAGAGCCTCAGAGTGAAAGCACGACCCCAAAAGAACTGAGTTGAGGACGAATTTCTTCAGCCGACAGATGGTGAAGATATGGAACTCATTGCCTTAGAGGGCTGGGGAGGCCAAGTCAACGAGTGTCTTTAAGACAGAGATGGATAGGTTCACGATGAGTAAGGGGATCAAGGGGTATGGGGAGAAGGCAGGAGGATGGGGTTGAGAAACATATCAGCCATGATGGAATGGCAGAGCAGAATCGATGGGCCAAATGGCCTAATTCTGCTCCTATGTCTTATGGTCTAAATATATCAGAAATAATAACACAGCACATATCCTGAAATAACTATTTTATCTGCTCGATGTTTCTTGATATACTGAACATTGAAGGAGTATGTACAAACACATCAATAGTCTGCACTTACTTATGGAATGCATCGGCAGTCTATGCTTTGAGAGATGGTCGATATGGCGCCAAATGAATGCGTCTTTTAAAACTACAGATTCTTTTTCGAAAAAAAAATGCAAATTACTCATTCGGGCAAATAGGCGCCGGGCAAACAATCCTGACCTCTTTCTCCAGCAATTCCTCCCCCTCCAGCCCACCCGTCATCCATCCCTCCCTGATTTTAACACAACAGTTGTATTTTCTTTGAGTATTTTCAACTATTTTCTTTTGAGGACGAGTTTCTTTTCTGCATTGTCCCTTTCGAGCGGCGGGCTGCCCTGTCTCCTCATTCTATCCACTCGAGACCTTACAAAGGCAAAAGTTTTGACTGGGCGTGTATGTGTGTGTGCGTGCACGTAGTTTTGCAGACGGAAAAAAATACCCACCAGGATTTATCAGAACAGCAAAGTCACTTACACGGGAGAAATGGGCGGGACTGCTCCCAGGAAATTACTTGCAATATTTAAACTTGCACAAAGTTCCAAAATAGTCAGTGCGCCGCCCGGGAATCGAACCCGGGTCGCAAGAATGGGAATCTTGCATGATACCACTACACCAGCGGCGCAGTACATACTAACATCTCAGACGTCAGACTATGGCAATAGGTGCCAAGTATTGATATCTTCTCATTTTGTTTTCTGTTATGTTGTCATCTTTCTCCTTCACAATTTTCATCACTCTGCAGCTCTTTTTTTTAATTATTCGCCTAACTTCTTCCAAAATTGTGTGAAAATGTGTCTTTCAGCGTTTTTTTTCAGATTGAAACATCATCATTTTACTCCCCACCAATGCTGAGATAAGTATCATGGTGTCCCACAGCGCAAAAACAGACCTCTTGGTCCAACCAGTCCATGATCCCAAGCTAAGCCGTCCCATCTGCCTGCGTTTGGCCCATATCCCTCCAAACCCTTCCTGTTCATGTACTGACCCAAATGTCTTTTAAACGCTGTAATTGCTCCCATGTCCACCACTTCCTCTGGAAGTTCATTCCACACGCGACAGAGCGTGCTTAAAATCCATATCCAAAAAGGCGAGAAGGTAGTTTCAGGTTTAGTCTATGGACAGGCCAAATGGCTCTTACCAGTTGCTCAACAGCATCGAAATTTATCTATCCACCCCATCCCACTACTTGACTGTCTCCCCTCCCCCACCAACACACACACACACACACACACAAAGATCTGACTTTTGGAGGTGGAAATTGCAGTGATTTATTGTTAAGGGAGTTAAGTTTTTTAAGGGGGGACTTCCTGAAGTTAAGCCGCCTCCCCCCACAGCATCAATCCTGTTCCTCTCTGGCAAAAGTGAGGACCGCAGATGCTGGAGATTTGAGTCAAGATTAGAATGGTGTTGGAAAAGTCCTGCAAGTCAGGCAACACCCGAGGAGCAGGAAAATCGACACTTCGGGCTAAAGCCCTTCATCAGGAATGAGGGTGGGAGCCTCGGGGGTGGAGAGATAAATGGGAGGGGGTTGGGGCTGGGGAGAAGGTAGCTGAGAGTACAATAGGTGGATGGAGGTGAGGGTAAAGGTGATAAGTCAGAGAGGGAGAAAGGATCGGATAGGTGGGTAGGAAGATTGACAGGTAGGACAGGTCATGAGAACAGTGCTAAGCAGGAAGGTTGGAACTAGGAGGAGGGGAAATGAGGAATCTGGTGAAGTCCACATTGATGCCATGGGGTTGAAGGGTCCCGATGCGAAAGATGATGCTGCCTGACCTGCTGTGCTTTTCCAGCACCACTCTAATCTTGACCCTGTTCCTCTCTGCCCACACTGTCTTACGCAATTCTGTCCAATTCTCTGGCGCTTAACTTTCCAAGAATCTTTGCCAACTTTCTCCAAACCTCTGGAGCATGGGAACAAGCTTTTGCCAACACCGCCACCGCACCCTGCCCTCCTCGCCTCCCTGTTTCTCCATGGCTTCCACAGCTTTGTATATTTTCTCGTGAGATTGAGGAACAAGAGCCAAATAGAGTCACAGAGTACCGCAGCATAGAAAGAGGCCCTTCAGCTCATCATGTCCAGTCTGGTCATCAAGCACCTATCTATTCTATCACATTTCCCAACACTTCTATGCTCATGGTCAATAATCCTTAAATGTCACAATGGATTTTGCCTTCACCACCCTTTCCAGGCAGTGAGTTCAAGATAGTCATCTAGTACGAGATGATTTGTTTTTCTTTCACTGTCCTGCAATGCTGGTGTGTCAAGATTCCTGCCATCTCCTGCCAAGTGAGTAGGTGCCAGCCTGCATGTCACTGCCAACCTCCCATCTACCCAACTTTCACATAACCCCACTGTCACTCTCGATAATCTCGCAGATACCACTCGTCTGCCCCCCAGCCTCAGAGGAGAAATGGCCACTGGGTGAACTGCCCTCCTGGACATCTGAGGACGAGAGTTCAGAGGCCCCAGAAGGAGCATCGGCAAAGCTGCCTCCCGCAGCTCAGCTACTGACAGCTCAGGGGGGAACCAGAGACAGAGACAGAGAGAGAGCACCTCACTGTGGCAGCCCTACCAGCTGGATGGTGAGAAACGGCCTAGGTTTCTGGCAGTTGGAGGACTGTCAGAGACTGGGTATCAGTCCTGGGCAGGAGGAGATCGTGTGGTGTTGGCGGTCAGGGAGTTGGTCCACATTGGCACAGGGAGGAGCGACAGCAGACAGGCCTATGGAACATCCTGGCCCTGAAATTGCAGCAGTGCAGTGAATCTCCAAACCGTCTGTCTGCCTCTAGTTTGGCACTGCCATGGTGTGTGCCAGCTCCTGCACCCTCAGGGTCTGCTGCACCCTCCACTGCCCTAACCAGTGGTGCCCAGGACAAAAGGCATGGTGACAAGGAGGCCCAGACCAGGTCCCCCCTCTTTATCAGGAAGCAGGGCAGTGCCAGGATGCCAGTTGAGAGTGGGTTGCTGGGAAAGCATAGCAGGTCAGGCGGCATCCTTCATCAGGCTCTGGCCTGAAACGTCGGTTCTCCTGCTTCCCTGGATGCTACCTGACCTTCTGTGCTTTCCCAGCAACACACTCTCAACTCTGATCTCCAGCATCTGCAGACCTCACTGTCTGCCAGTGCCTGGTCGCCACCCAGTCAGAGGGGAACCACACACAAGCCCCTCTGCACTTTCCACTCAGAACACTGTGGAGATGGCTGTGCACTGTGCCACCCCTCCCTCACCCTCAGAGGTTCTGGTCCATCACACAAGGTCTCCCCGTCACACATCCAGGGTCAACGAGCTCCACCTCAGAGCAGATACCCTCCAAGCCCAGCTGCAGGACCCTGAGACCTTGTGGCACGGAGACAGAGAGCGCGGAAAATGTTTCGAGGGCGCTTCCGTGGCACAGGCTGATTTTCTTTTGGTACATATCATTGTCCCCCATGAATTGAAAACACCAAATGCTGGAGACCACAGTGGTTCGGACAGCATCTGATAAAGAGTCATCTAGCATTGAAACATGAGCTTGCTCTCCCTCCATGGAAGCTAACTGACCCACTGGGATCTGTTGTTTTCAGGACAGATTCCAACATCTGGACTACAATAATTTGCTCTTATATTGGCCCCATTAATGTTGATCTGTCTCTGTCAGACGTATCAAATAGAATCTATATCCAGTACCTTTCTGTCCCGAAGAATGGTCATGCTGGGCTTAACTCTGTTCCTGATGAAGGGCTTGTGCCCGAAACGTCGAATTTCCTGTTCCCTGGATGCTGCCTGACCTGCTGCGCTTTAACCAGCAACACATTTTCAGCTCTGATCTCCAGCATCTGCAGACCTCACTTTTGACTTAACTCTGTTCTTCTCTCTCTCCCTCTCCACTGATTCTGTCAGCCCTGCTGAGTTTCTTCAGCATTCCCTGTGCTTGTTACAGTCAGAGGTCTTGCTTCTTGTTTAACGTTTGATGCGATCCACCTCGGGGAAATGTACCTACATATAAGAGCCCTGAAGTAGGTGATAGGCAGCTTACTGTATTTTAGCTTGACTTCTCAATCTCTCTTCATTCCTTCATATCTGGAATCAATCATGGGAACCTCCTCCGGAACTACATCCCTCCTCAAGTAAGGGGACTAAGACTGCACACAAGACTCCAGGTGCGGACTCACGAATGTGTTGCACAGTCGCACCAAGACTTCCCTGCTTTTATACCGTATTTCTTGAGCAATAAATGCCAAAATTCCACATGAACTTAAGAACGAGGAGCAGGAGTAGGCCATTTGGTCCCTCATGGCTAACCTTCTTGTGGACTCAGCTCCACTTACCCGGCCCGCTCACTATAATCCTTTAATTTCCTTCACTGTTCAAACATCTCCCTTTGCCTTGAAACCATTCAACGAGGTAGCCTCAACTGCTTCACTGGGTGGGGGATGCCGCAGATTCACAGCACTTAGGGTGAAGAAATTCCTCCTCAACACAGTCCTAAATCTACTCCCCCTGCCCTTACTTTGAGGCAACGTCCCCTAGTTCTCGATGCACCCAAGAGTGGAAATGACCTCCCTGCTTCCATCTTATCTAATCCCGTCATCGTTTTCATATGTTTCTGTCAGACCCTCCCTCATTCCAATCAGTATAGTCCCAGTCTACTCAATATCTTCTCATAAGCCAAACCTCTCAACTCCAGAATCAACCCAGCGAACCTCCTCTGCACTCTCTTGAGTGCCAGTACATCCTTTCTCAAGTAAGGAGACCAAAACTGTACACAGTACTCCAGGTGTGGCCTCACCAGCACCCTCAATAGCTGCAGAATCACTTCCCTTCTTTTGCCTTCCTGTGTACCTGTTGCTCGAGTCACCTTACCCTTCCAGAGTATTCAGGGCACATTTCACAAACAAAGGCTTTATTGCCTTGTGTGCGGTGGGAAGTGATCTGATCAGGGTCACCACTGTCCTCCAGGATATGTGCCCTATTTCACTCGTGTGAACCAATGGCTTTGGCCCGATCCACAAGCTTGCCCATAAAACTAACCTCGCTGCAGGAATCTCAACGTTTTACTGACCAGTGAAGTTAGGATTGCAGTGCACAGTCACAGAGATGCACCTGGCCAATTCCTCATCGAGGACATTGAAGAAAATGATCTCAAATCAGTCTTCCATTTCAAACATGAATTCGTGAGCTAGATACAGCTCATTAATGCCATAAGACACAGGAGCAGAAATCAGGCCATTCAGCCCATCACGCCTGCTCCGCCATTCAATCATGGCTGATACATTTCTCAACCCCATTCTCCCGCTTTCTCCCCTTAACCTTTGATCCCCTTGATACTCAAGAAACTATCTGTATCCATCTTAAATATACTCAATGACCTGGCCCCTACAGCCTTCTGTGGCAGTGAATTCCATCGATTCACTACTCTCTGGCTGAAGAAGTTTCTCCTTATCTTTGTTCTCAAAGGTCTTCCCTTTACTCTAAGGCCTTGAATCCCAGTCTCTCCTAACGATGGAAACATCACCCCAACATCCACTCAGAATTCTGTATGTTTCGATTAGATCCCCCCCTCATCCTTCTAAACTCCGAGTATAAAATCAGACTGCTCAAATGTTCCTCATGTGTTAAGCTGTTCATTCCTGGGACCATTCTCATGATCCTCCTCTGAACACACTCTAAGGTCAGTGTATCCTTCCTGAAAAATGGGGCCTGAAACTGCACACAATACTCCAAACATGGTCTGACCTGAGCCTTATAGAGCCTCAGAAGTACATCCCTGCTTTCATATTCAACTCCTCTCAAAATACATACCATCATTGCATGTGCCTTCCTAATTACTGACTCAACCTGCAAGCTTACCTGGAGAGAATCCTGGACTAGAACTCCCAAGTCTCTTTGCACTTCAGACTTCTGAATGCTCTCCCCATTTAGAAACCAGTCTGAGACTCTATTCTCTGTACCAAATGCACGACCTCACACTTTCCCACACTGTGCTTCATCCGCCACTTCTTTGCCCGCTCTCCTAGCCTATCCAAATCCTTCTGCAGTCTCCCCACCTCCTCAATGCTACCTGTCCCTCTACTGTCTTTGTATTGTCTGCAAACCTCTCCAGAATGCCCTCAGTTCCTTCATCTGGATGGTTAATGTATAAAGTGAAAAGTTGAGGCCCCAACACTGAGCCTTGCGGAACACCACTTGTTACCAGCTGCCATTCTGAGAAGGACCCTTTTTATCCCCACTCTCTGCTTTTTGCCAGACAGCCAAGCGTCTATCCATTGCTAGCACCTTACCTCTGACACCATTGGCCCTTATCTTACTCAGTTGCCCCCTGTGTGGTACTTTGTCAAAGGCCTCCTTGAAATCCAGGTAGATAACATCCATTGGCTCTCCTTTGTTTTACCAACTCGTTACTTCCTCAAACAATTCTAGCAGATTTGTCAGGCATGAAACCATGCTGACTTTGCCCTATTTTACCATAACACTTCCAACTATTCAGAAATCTCATCCTTCACAATGGATTCCAGGATCTTACCCACGCTCAAGGTTAGGCTAATCAGTCTATAATTTTCCATCTTTTGCCTTACTCCCTTTTTAAACAGGGGTGTCACCTCAGCGATTTTCCAGTCCTCTGGGACCCTCCGCGACTCGAGCGATTCCTGAAAGATCACCACTAACGCCATCGCTATCTCTTTAGCCAACTCCCTTAGAACTCTGGGGTGTAGTCCATCTGGGCCAGGTGATTTATCCACCTTCAGGCCATTCAGTTTTTCTAGCACCTGCTCCTTGGTGATGGCCACCATACTTAGCTCTTCTCCCTCACTCTCTTGAATCTTGGGATATTACTCATATTTTCCACCATGAAGATTGATGCAAAGTCATTATTCAGTTCCTCAGCCATTTCCTTGTTCCCCACTACTATCTCTGCAGCGTAATTTTCCAATGGTCCAATGTCCACTTTTGCCCTTTTATATCACAAGAAACTCTTACAGTCTTCCTTTATATTACTGGCTAACTTACCCTTATATTTAATCTTCTCCTTCCTTACTTTATTGCCCTCTGTTGGTCTTTGTAAGCTTCCCAATTCTGTGGTTTCCCACTGCCCTTCCCCACATTACATGCTTTCTCTTTTGCTTTTACATTATCCCTGACTTCCCTCGTCAGCCACAGTTGCCTCATCCTCCCTGGACCATGCTTCCTTTTCCTCGGGATGAATCTCTGCTGTGTTTCTTGAATTACCCCCAGAATCTCCTGCCATTGCTGTTCCACTGTCTTTCCTGTTGGGTTCTCTCCCAGTCAATTCCACCCAGCTCCTCCCTCATGCCTCTGTAGTTGCCTTTATTCAGCTGTAATACCCTTACCTCTGATTCTATCTTCTCCCTCTCAAATTGCAGAGTAAATTCAATCATGTTATGATCACTGCCTCCTAATGGTTCCTTCACCTTAAGCTCCCTTATCAAGTCTGCCTCATTGCATCACAGTAAATCCAGTATTGCCTGTTCCCTAATGGGATCCACCGCAAGTTGCTCCAAAATGCTATTTCGGAGACATTCTGCAAATTCCTTTTCTTGCAATCCACTACCAACCAGCTTTTCCCAGTCCACCTGCATATTGAAATCCCCCATGATCACTGTACCTTTGCCTTTCCTAAACATCTTTTCTACCTCCTGATGTATCTTGCATCCCAGCTCCTGACCACTGTTTGGAGGCCTGTACACGACTCCAACTATGGTTTATCTTTTACTTTTGCAGTTCCTCAATTCACCCACACAGAGTCTACACCATCTGACCCTACTTTGTTTCTTACTATCGATTTAATTTCATTTCTTACCAAGAATGCAATCCCTTTGGCCTCCTGCCTGTCTTTTTGATAGGATGGAGATCCTTGGAAATCCAGCTCGCAGTCCTAAATCCCCTTGCAGTCACGTCTCTGTGATGCCCACCATGTCATACCTGCCAAATTTGATCTGCACCACAAGCTCAGTTACCTTATTCCTTATATTGTGTGCATTCAGATAGAACACCTTCAGTCCTGACCATCCCTCTTCTCATTGTCATTAGTTTGCCCAGTGTGTTTGAAGTTTGATTGCAAACCCTTTCTATACACTCTGTCATATTTATGTATTTAAGACATGTGCAGCATTTACGTGCAGCTACCAGATTCAAATATTGCAAACATTTTATCCACGTCAGAAATACGCCATACCTCAGCCAATCAGAGTCGACCAATCAGCAACCTCCTCTCGTGCAGCACACATGTCGATTTCTCCTGTTGAATTGGGAATTCTTGCAAAGTGTCCTGATGTGCACAAGAGGGAAATTGTTGACAAAAATTCTTACTCAGAAAGGCTGGGTGAGGTCGAGACCATAGGATGAAGGCTGGCAGCAGATGGACAGACAGGAAAGTGGAGTTGAGGCCATAACAATCAGCCATGATCTTGGTACATCTCCTGACCCTTGCGTGTTTGTGTTCATCAGTCAGGTCCCAGGATTGAATCGTGCATCAGCACAATCTGAGCCACTTGTACAAAAGCAATCTCCCGTAGACTTGATGGTGGCCACAACGTTATGGAGGGCACACGCCATTCAAATTACCAGCTTGGGCACCATGCACCAGACTCTACTGTGCCTCTGTTTCCATACTTTCCCTGCTGCCACACAGCACTTTGTTAAACCATCCTGTACCTTATGCTAAGGTCGGAACAGATCTTGGCTTCCAGGCACCTCTCTCACCGTGGGTTTTCCAGAGTGATTGTGGTGTTATTCTGACTCGAGACACCAGGTGGCACCTCGATCTTGTCAGGGTGAGGGTGATTCCAGATATCAAGGCAGACCCTTTCCTATTCATCTGCTTTTCTTCCCTGGAGACTTCAATGCCTGTAAATTTTTGGCCTCTGAGAGAGCAGAACTCTGACAGCACTGCAATGGAGCATCAGTCTTGATTTCCGTGCTCTTCAAGTAGGACTTGAACACACATTGTGATGCTACCGATGTGTGCTCCCCACAGAATCACAGCTGGCTCACAAGGGAAACCGAATTTTCCTTTATTGTTGGAGCGTGAGTGTTGCTGCCTACTTGTCGAGCGAGCGAGAGAGAGAGAATAGCAGAAATCCAGTAAAAGTACAGGCCCTGTTTATAAGCCTGCATTAGCCCCTCACAAATCAGACATACCAAGGGTCAATTGCATTTTATTTACATCTGTACACAATAACATTAACAATTCGGGAAAAAAGTTTCACAGAAGAGTACATTCTTTGTGGAAAGTGTGAATTGATGAATGATTGGAATGACTGAGACAAGGTTATCTCCTCAATGCAAGGGAACTCTCCGAGCCAACAGCTGTCACAATTTCTACCTTGGCTTGTTGGGGTGTGACCTGGGGCTGTGATCATTCACTTCAACCTCTATGGGCTGACGCAGTCTCCTCTTCCCACCCCTGCCACTGCCCCGCCATTGTCTTTCGTACAATAAAATTGTACGGCTTACTTAGAATCTTTACGCCATCTCTAGCACTCCGAAAATTTGTTTGAGAAGAACGTAGAGAAGTGATTTCAAAAAGATATATTCTTGGATGCAACATGGGCGCTCCTGGCAAGGACAGGATTTATTACTCACCTCTAATTGCCTTTGAACTCACTAAGCCACTTCGGAGGACAGTTACCAGTCAACATGATTTTCCTTATTCACTCATAGGATGTAAACATCACTGGCTGGGCCCAGGATTTACTGCCCTGCCCTCTTATGCCCCGTTGGGAAGGTGGGGGTGAGCTGCCTCCTTGAACCCCTGCAGTCCCGTGTGGTGTAGGGACCCCCCCCCCCCACACACTGCTCTTAGGGAGGGAGTTCGAGGATTCTGACCCAGCGACACTGAAGGAACGGCCGACAGGTTTCCAGGTCAGGATGGTGACCGGCTCAAAGGAGAACTTGCAGGGGGTGGTGTTCCCATGTACCTGCTGCCCTGGTCCTCCAAGTGGGTTTACTGTTTGAGGAGCCTTGGTAAATTGATGCAGTGCATCTGCTGCTACTGAGTGTCTGCGGTAGGGGGAAATGGATGTTTATGGGTGTGATGCCAATCAAGCGGGGGCTGCTTTGTCTCGGATGGTGTCGAGTTTCTTGAGCGTTGTTGGAACGCCCCCCCCATCCAGGCCAAGTGTGGAATATTCCATTACACGCTCCAGACTTGTGTCTAGTCAATGGTGGACAGGCTTTAGGGAGTTAGATACTCCAGGATTCTGAGTATCTCACCTGCTCTTGTAGCCACTGTGTTTATGTGGGGCTGGTCCAGTTGAGTTTCTGATCACTGATAACCCCCAGAATGTTGATAATGGGGGGGAGGGGGGTGATTCAGTTAACACCATTGAATGTCAAGGGGCGGTGGTTAGATTCTCTCTTCCTGGTGATGTTCATTACCTGGTACTTATGTGGTGCGAATGTGACTTGCCACTTGTCAGGCCAAGGCTGGATTTTATCTTGGATTTAAACTTGGACTGCTTCAGTGTCTGAGGAATGGTGGATGGCGCTGAACATTCCCACTTCCGACCTTACGCTGGAGGGAAGGTCAGACTCGCTTTCAATTTCACATTTATTGATTGGAAGGGCCACTAGGCGCTGTGCTGGGATTTGAACCCCCTGCTCCCCAGGCATGAACCATGGCGTCTGGATTACCATCCCATTACCACCCTCCCACCCATTGTTGGGGTGCGTTACCCAGACACCTAAGGCCTCCATTTCTCCTCCAGCGGCAGAGTGCGAGTTAGTGGCCGGAGGCTGCCTATGACGGGAAGCTGGGGAGGGGGAAGAACCGGGAGATCCTGTGCAGCGAGGATTTGGTGGTGTCTGGCTCGCTGCTCCGCCGGGAAGTGACCTCCTGCTGCTGGCGTCTACGTGTCAGCTCTTCCTCAAGGATCTGCAGAAACGTAATAACCCAGGCAAAGCTCCAGTGAATACCGACACGGCCTCGGAGATCACAGTCAGACCCTCTCCCCATGACAGAACGCTGGCCCGATTTCCCAATACCTCCCTGCTGGGACACGAGCAGGCCATTCAGCCCCTCAACACTGTTCGCTCCAGGCCTTACTTTCTTTTTTAATTCGCTCATGGGATTAGGGCATCATTAGCTAGGCCAGCATTTATTACCCATTCCTCAATGTCCAGATTCAACCACATTGCTGTGGGTCAAGACTCACATTGCTCTGGTCAAGACCAGACTTCTTTCCCGAAAGGGCATGAGCGAACCAGGTGGGTTTTTCCGAAAATTGACCAAGGTCCTCATTAGATTCTTAATTCCAGATTTTTATTGAGTTCAAATTCCACCATCTGGAATTCGAACCCAGGTCCCCAGAACATGACCTGGGTCTCTGGATTAACAGACCAGTGAGAATACCACCAAGCCAACACCCCCTCTGGATCCAAACCCAAGGTTGCATAGCGGTTGTGACCCAGTCAGGCCTCATAGAATTTGAGTTCCCCAACTGGGGCTGTTAACCAGGTCCAATCAGGGAGCCCTGGCTGACAGACAGCAACAGAAGGGTCGGGGGTTCTGTTCACTCTGAGAGTTGGCTCTGTATCAGGGACTCTCTGCATGTAAATAAAGGGTGACTTGTCGACCTGCTACTGGCCTCTCTGGAATTATTTCAGGTGGGCCTGGAGGTCAAGAGGGAATCAGGGACAAAGTTTTAGTGAGGCCCTTTCCAATGCAAGTGGCGATAGCTCAGCTCTTTGGAGCGATCCCTTATACCGTTTGGGAAAATGAAGCAGCTTTGCATTTGCATAGTGCCTTGCCCAGCCTCCGAAGCTGCAAGACTCCTTTCGTAGAGAGATGGGGTGGGCTGGGGTGATGTTTAATTTTCCTGGGCTTACAGGATTCAGTTGCCACATTGATCTGACGCAATACTCCAAACAATAACAACTTGGATTTATGTATCCTTTTCAGCAAACACTTGGGAGTACTTTGGGGATGGAGAGGTGCAAGCATTAACAGATAACAAATCCTCCTGCCATGTAAGGAGGAATGAGAATGGGCTGACCATTAGCTTAGACAATCAGCTCTGAGGAGGGATGTCATTGGAGGGCTAAAGGGAAAAGACAGGAGACCCGTCCTAGCCCAGTTACTCTTACACTGAGGTAGAGAGTTCGTGAGGGAGGAGTTTCAGAGCATGAGGCCAAGGAAGGTTGAAGGATGGCCAGCAATGGCTGAGTGTTTAAAATCAAGGGCATTCTGATGAGGTCGGCACTCAGAGAATGAGTTACGAGTGTGTGTGTGTGTGTGTGTAAGACTGTGTGCTTGTGTGTGTGCGTGTGTGAGAGACTGTGCATGTGACTGTGTTCACGTGTGTGTTTATTTGTGTGCGTCTGTATGTGTGCACGTGTTTATTTGCGTGTGTGTCAGTGTATGCGTCAATGTGTGTATTTATTTGCGTGTATGTGTGTGACTATGTGTATGTGTCAGTGTGTGTGTTTATTTATGTGTGGACTGTGTGTGTGTCAGTATGTGTGACTGTGTGTTAGTATGTGTGTGACTGTGTGTGTCAGTATGTGTGTGACTGTGTGTGTGTGTCAGTATGTGTGACTGTGTGTGTGTCGGTATGTGTGACTGTGTATGTGTGTCAGTATGTGTGTGACTGTGTGTGTTAGTATGTGTGTGACTGTGTGTGTCAGTATGTGTGTGACTGTGTGTGTTAGTATGTGTGTGACTCTGTGTGTGTGTCAGGATGTGTGTGACTGTGTGTGTGTGTGTGTCAGTATGTGTGACTTTGTGCACGTGTGGGTGTTTATGTGTCAGTGTGTGTTTATTTGTGTGTGTGTGTGTGTGTGTGTGTGTGTCAGTATGTGTGCGTGTGCATCTGTGTGCATGTAATATTTACCTCTTTGCGAGATACAAGCCTCTCCCTCCATTCCTTCAGTTCCATCGTGTGTTCCTCATCGAGTGTCTTCAACTTCTCTCGCTCCCGACTGACCAAGAGGCTCAGTTTCTCACTCTGGGGAAAGGAGTAAAGAACACAGTCCCCTGAGCCGACTGGGTGCGTTTCCATGTTTACCTCTGAACAAGTTAGGTGTCAGATGGAGCTGTCCATTTGAGGTTCCCTCTGGATTGGGTTCTATCCCAACAGAGCTTCTCAATGGTCTGTGAGATCTCAGACCCTGAAGACACTCAGAGGTTAATGCCATGGGTAAGCTGTGAGGGCCCATTCTTTCAGTTGGCCACACGGTCAATGAGAGGTGCTGGCCAGGTTGGCTCTGCTCTCCCACCTCTTGAGAAGGCGGGTGGGGGAGGGGTGAGCCGCCTTCAGTGAATCTCTGTGCTGTCCAGTGTTTCAGTTATGCAGTCCTTGAGGGCGCTCCCGGATTTTGACTGAGGAACTACAAAGGACAAGCTGTGAAACAGTGGTGTATGGGGCAATGTGCCAGCGTGACGGACTCTTTCCCAACTTAGTCAGAGAGATGTACAGCACGGAAACAGGCCCTTCAGTCCAACTCGCCCATGCCAAAGAGATATCCTAAATTAATCCTGTCCCACCTGCCAGCACCTGGCCCATATCCCTCCAAACCCTTCCTATTCATATACCCATCCAGATGCCTTTTAAATGCTGCAATTATGCCAGCCTCCACCACATCCTCTGGCAGCTCATTCCATACACGTACCACCCTCCGTGTGAATTAGTTGCACCTTCGGTCCCTTTTAAATCTTTTCCCTCTCACCTTAAACCTGTGCCCTCTAGTTTTGAACTCTCCCATCTGGGAAAACAGACCTTGACTCATCACTCGATCTGCGTCCCTCATGGTTTCATAAACCTCCATAAGGTCACCCCTCAGCCTCCGACGCTCGAGGGAAAGCAGCCCCGGCCTGTTCAGCCTCTCGCTGGAGCTCAAACCCTCCGACCCTGGCAACATCCTTGTAAATGTTTTGTGAACCCTTTCAAGTTTCACAAAGGCCTTCTCTATGGCTTCCTTTACCATTGTCCAACCTCTGCTCCCCAACCTCTCTCCCAACCTCTGTCACAATCTACCTGGAGGTGTAAAACTGAGAAAGGAGTGCATCTAATTGTCCTGGCGCCTCTGTGGGCCCTGGAAGTGAATTACCTGAAGGTGTTGTAACTCCGCCATGTTACTGTCACACTGCCTCTGCAGCTCTTGGAGGTGAACCTCGTGTTTTTGTTGCTGCTGTTGCCTCTCCTCTTTCTGACGAACCTCTTCCTGAAGTAGAAACTGGCAAGAGAACCCGCCGAGATTAGTTCATGGCGCATTTCGGGACAGGTTGTTGGGTTTATCTCAGGAACGGCAGCCAAGGAGCGATGGGATTGTTATCAGAAACCATTCCATCACATGTCCTTTTGGGGAAAAGCACCTGGTGACCTTGCCCAGTCTGGCAAACTCGTGACTCACAGCAACGTGGGTCTCAGCTGCCCTCTGAAATGGCCGAGCAAGCCACCCAGTCAAGGGCAGTTAGGGGTTGGCCAGAAATGCCCACCTTGCCAGTGGCACACGTCCCATAAATGGAGGAGGAACCCAGCCTGCTGAATGCAGCACAATTCCTCACGCTGACTCGAACACAACGTAACGCAGATATGGGGTATCAGCTCCATTACACTCTCACTAATTCCCACTCTCAACCGTTCAGGGCTACAGTGCTTCAACTTGACGGAAAAGAGAGACACACGATCAACTTTTCCTCCTGCACTCGTCATGACACACACACACACAAGAAGGTCAAATTTCAAACAGTCACAACAATTTCTGATACAGGGAAAGGGGCACCGACTGTTTGGCAAGTCAACTCTGACTGCTCATGGAGTAAACAACCGCTGGGTCCCTGAGTTCCTGGGTAAAATGTCCACTATTTCAAGCAATTCCATAACTGGGCAGCACTTGCTGAACAGCACTAAGTACGTCAATAGCCAATACTGAAGATTTGACATTGCGTCTCTATTCTCTTTCCTGGTTAATGTGCCAGACCACATACTGGCACTAATCCCATAAACCTAACCTCTTCCCTCTAATACTCACCCTGATCCTTCAATAATCCTGTCTGTAAAAATGCTTATGTGCACACTCTGGACATTTTCAACATCGTCCAACCCTGTTTCCATTCCCCAGTCCATCCGGGAAGACCTGAAACTGTGCCATCTGCGATGTTCCAATGTGGATGTTATCTGCCCGTCAAGAACAGAGGCAGACTCCCAGAATTACTCAGGAAAAGTCACAAGGATATGGCAAACTGCAGTATCGAGAGTCACATTGCCCTGTGAGTGTGTGTGTGTGTGTGTGGAGGGGAAGGAGGAGAAGGAGGGGGGTGTCACTCAAGGTTACAAGTGTTGAACTCTTTCCTACAGGGACACTAGGGTAGCGCAGATGCTGAATGACGCTATTTGGCCCAGCCAGTCTGGACCAGGGATAGCAGCTTCCCTAGTGGGAGGGGAATATGGAATCAGTCTGGCTCCCATGTCCCCATCCAGTGAGATCCAGCGAGTTCCCATGTTGATGTGCCTTTGCTGTCGTCATCATATGGTGTTGGGGAGGCCATGGTAATGTTCCTGGGCTCAGTGGGAGTCCACCACCAGATGACCTGAGCCTCCAGTGACCTGCCTGTTTCGACAGGCAGACAGAAAACCCCGAGCTCCAGTTAGTGATTTCCTGCACCGCATTTCCTCAATGAGGCATTGAGGAACATAGGGAGCAGGTGTCCTGGCCATTCAGCCCTTTGAGGAGACTGTCCCTTCCAGAAGACCACCACTGACCCGATTGTGATCTGAACTGCACTGTCCGTTCTCCTCATCTCCGTCTCAACTGAGGTATCTCCACCTCCCCACCCAGGCTGTAACCTGCGTCCTCTAGTTCCTGAGACATTCTCTCAGCCCGGTCGTGCCTGATCCTGAGGGATCAGGCATTTCAATGACTCTTCCAAGCTCCAACACGTACGGGCCAGGTCCTTCCTCAGAAGAGAAAGGTGTTTTGAGGAAAGGTCACTGGACCCCAAACGATAACTCTGATTTCTCTCGACATGGGTGCTGTCAGACCTGCTGAGCTTTTCCAGCAATTTCTGTTTTTGCCTCAGAAGACAAGCCCCTTTTTATCCTGAGAATCAGCCGACCTGAACTGCACTCGAGGCACATCCCTTCCTAAGCAAGGAGACCGAAATTGCGTGCATTACTCTCGGTGCAGTCTCACCAACGCCATGTCACAAGACTTCCCAACCTTTAGCTACACTCCCACAGTCCCTTGCAATAGAGGCTGACATTCCATTTGCCTCCATCATTACTTGCTGCATCTGCATGCAAACTTTTTTAAAATTTTGCAGGCAAGTTTGGAGATGGGTCTGAGACTCCACCCCGCTCGTCACTCTTGGCTTGTGGTATCAAGGAGACGCGTAAGGGGTAGGGTGGACTGGCTGACCTGTTTGACGAGTTCCCTCTGCTCCACCGCGCCAACAGCCTTGAGCTTCAGGCTCTGCTTAAAGAGGTTCAGCCTGGCCTTGGCATCCTGGCGCTGCGTCTTTGGCAGTCGGGCCCGCTCCTGTGCCTGCTGGCTCCTCAGGTCCTCGAGGAGGTTGCTGTGGTCGTGGGCCATTCTCTCCGTCTCCTGCGAGAGAGGGGGAAAGCAGCAGCTCTTTACGCTGACCCATACCCGAACAGGTGGAGGATCATGGCAGGTCACAACATGGGCTCCTTCCAACCTTCCCACAGAGACTCCCCACCAACTACCCGCCTTTTATCAGGATGAAGAGCTTATGCTCAAAACATTGACTCTCCTGCTCCTCAGATGCTGCCTGACTGGCTGTGCTTTTGGAGCACCACACTGTATGGCATATTTTAGGCTGATCTATGGCCTGCCTCTCTGGCAGAGGAGCACAAAGGCAGGGTCAGCTGTGGGGGCAACATGGTCTGGATTGGTGCACGAGACCATTTTATTTTATCCTTTTAAGGTCAACATTTGTTGTCCCTCCCTGCCTGCCCTTGGACGGAGTGGCTTCCCAGGACTGTCTCAGAGGACAGTGCAAACTCAATCCTTCCTTCAGTGTCACTGGGTCAAAATCCTGGAACTCCCTCTGTAACGGCGCCGTGTGGGGGTCCCGACACCACACAGACTGCAGCAGCTCAAGAAGGAGGCTCACCCCCCCAGGCTCACCCCCCCACCTTCTCAATGGGGAGGTTGCGGTGGGCAATTAGAGATGGCGAGTCAACGTCATCTGAAAGAGTACCCCTCACCTCTGTTTTAAATGGGGGCTTTTTAACATGGACCCCGAGTTCTAGATTCTCCCAGAACAAGAGGCACCCTTTCCACACCCAGCCGATGGAGTCCCATCGGATGGGCAGGAATCAGGAATGCACCGGACTATGTCAACACAGGGTGGCAACAAGGGGCCTTGCTTGGCACTGAGGGGTGGCAAAAACAGGGCACTACCCCCAGCGCAGCCAGTCGAGGGCTGGATAGAGACAGCAGAGGCCCATTGGCGATAACAGCTACACACACCAATATGAAACAGGCACCCCGGCGTGCGCCTCTGTAACTGTGGTTAAGGAGATTTCGTGTAATTCTGGTTTCCTTCCTATCGGAAATTTGAAAGGGTTCAGAAAAGACTTCCAAGGATGTTGCCAAGGTTGGAGGGTTTGAGCTTTAGGGAGAGGCTGAATTGGCTGGGGCTGTTTTCCCTGGAGGCTGAGGGGTGACCTTATAGAGGTTTATAATGTCATGAAGGGCACAGATTTGATAAATAGATAAAGTCTTTTCCCTGGGATGGGGGAGTCCAGAACTAGAGGGTAAAGGTTTGGGGTGAGAGGGGAAAGATTTAAAACAGACCTAAGGGGCAACTTTTTCACGCAGAGGGTGGTACGTGTATGGAATGAGCTGCCAGAGGAAGTGGTGGAGGCTGGTACAATGACAACATTTAAAAGGCATCTGGATGGATATATGAATAGGAAGGGTTTGGAGGGATATGGGCCGGGTGCTGGCAGGTGGGACTAGATTGGGTTGGGATATCTGGGTCGGCAGGGACGGGTTGGACTGAAGAGTCTGTTTCCCTGCTGTACATCTCTATGACTCTATTTGGAGAGACAGCCAGCGACACTGACAGCCATTTGGATCCAGGTTCAGCCAGACCCACCTCGGCTCAAATCCTGAGGGGGCCGAGCACGGACGGAACTGAATCCCCATCGCCGGGATTGCTGGCTCACCTTGTCGTGTCGCTTTAACAACAGCTGCCTCTGCAGTGAGCACTGCTCCTTGACCTGCTGCTTGAACAGATAGTATTTCTCCTGGAGGTGGCGCTGCTCCACATCCCAGACCACTGCCTCACGGTCTACAGAACACAGGGTGGAGAGAGAGAGGGAGGACAGACACAGGGGAGAGACAGATGGGGGAGAGGGGAAAGAGATGGGGGGGACAGGGGAGACAGAGAGAGAGAGAGACGGGTGGGGGAAAGAGCAAGGGGAGAGAAAGACAGTGGAAAAATGAGGAATATGGGAGGGGGAGAGACAGAGACATGGGGGAGAGAGAGAGAGAGAGAGACGAGGAATAACAGGGAGAGAGACGGGGAGAGAAGAGACAGGGGACAGAGACGGGAGAAACAGGGGAGAATGACGGGAGGGAGAGAGACAAGGGGTAAAGACAGGGCAGAGAGAGAAGGAGAAAGACAGGGCAAAGAGGTCGACAGGGACAGAGATAGAGAGAGAGAGAGAGAGGGGGACAGAAACAGGGGCCAGAAAGAGACAGGGGAGAGAGATTGGGCAGAGTGATAGTGGAGAAAGACATAGGAAGGAGATGGGGAGAGAAGAGGGAAGACAGGAGATATGGTAAACTATCCAGACAGGCAAACCAGCACCATTGCCACATGTGAGCATTTAAAACATTTGTGTGTGTGTGTGTGTGTGTGAGTTTGCGCGTGTATGTGTTTGCGTGTGTGTGAATGTGCAAATCTGTATGTGTGTGCGTGTCTGTGCGTGTCTGTGTGGGTGGGTGCAGTGTTCTTGGAACACTGACTGACTGATCTCTATACTTCATAAGTTGTGCAATTTCAAACTCTCCTCCAGCTGACCAGTGTGCTTCCAAGGCACGAGTATTGCAACACCGTGTGAAGTTCCTCACCCGGCCGTGGAAACCGCCTTCATGCATTTGTTGATTTGAAATCCAATCTCTGCAACTTCAAGACATCGGAGCAGAATAGGCCATTCAGCCCATCGAGTCTGCTTCGCCATTCCATGAGATGACGCCTGACCTGATAATCCTCAACTCCACTTTCCCCATAATTCTCAAATCCCCTTTCTGATTAAGAATCTGTTTTCACATCTCACCGAGAGAAATGAACTTTTCCAAACCTTTGAGGACACAGCCGTGTGTCACAACAACAATCATTTATCAAGGCAGTGCCCCACGGCTGGTTGACCTGGTTTTAGATGGATCTGATTGCCCTTTGTAGCTGCGAGTTCTCACCTCTCTTGAGCTGCTGTCCCCTCATCAGCCGCTCAAAGTCTGTGGAGGATATCTTGGTCTTCCGTTCCTGAACGATCATTTGAAGTCTCTCATTCAGCTCCTGTTGTTGCTTCTGGATGAATTCTTGCTCCTGGGAATAACACAAGGGTAACCCGAGTGATGCAGACTTTGAGATATATGTACAAACAGATCTCAATGTCATTGGTTTTGAGGTGAGGGTTTTTGAGTTTTGAACGAGTGACATGTGGGTTTCTCAGTGTGTGGCGAAAGGTTTAACGATGAACCTTGGTACCCCCAGCCATGCAGGTTAAATTTACAACAGTGTGAAGGAGCCAGCCTGGGGACAAATACTTTGGGAGAGCCTTCCCACCATGTTTTACCTCGACTAGGAGTGTTGATAGGGACAATGCAGAGAGAGCTTTACTCTGTATCTAACCCCGTGCTGCCCCTGTCCTGGGAGTGTTTGATGGGGGACAGTGCAGAGAGAGCTTTACTCTGTATCTAACCCCGCGCTGTCCCTGTTCTGGGAGTGTTTAATGGGGGACAGTGTAGAGGGAGCTTTACTCTGTATCTAACCCCGCGCTGTCCCTGTTCTGGGAGTGTTTAATGGGGGACAGTGTAGAGGGAGCTTTACTCTGTATCTAACCCTGTGCTGTCCCTGTCCTGGGAGTGTTTGATGGGGAACAGTGTAGAGGGACCTTTACTCTGTATCTAACCCTGTGCTGCCCCTGTCCTGGGAGCGTTTGATGGGGGACAGTGTAGAGAGAGCTTTACTCTGTATCTAAGCCCGTGCTGTCCCTGTCCTGGGAGTGTTTGATGGGGGACAGTGTAGAGAGAGCTTTACTCTGTATCTAACCCCGTGCTGCCCCTGTCCTGGGAGTGTTTGATGGGGGACAGTGCAGAGAGAGCTTTACTCTGTATCTAACCCCGCGCTGTCCCTGTTCTGGGAGTGTTTAATGGGGGACAGTGTAGAGGGAGCTTTACTCTGTATCTAACCCCGCGCTGTCCCTGTTCTGGGAGTGTTTAATGGGGGACAGTGTAGAGGGAGCTTTACTCTGTATCTAACCCTGTGCTGTCCCTGTCCATGGAGTGTTTGATGGGGAACAGTGTAGAGGGACCTTTACTCTGTATCTAACCCTGTGCTGCCCCTGTCCTGGGAGCGTTTGATGGGGGACAGTGTAGAGAGAGCTTTACTCTGTATCTAAGCCCGTGCTGTCCCTGTCCTGGGAGTGTTTGATGGGGAGACAGTGCAGAGAGAGCTTTACTCTGTATCTAACCCCGTGCTGTCCCTGTCCTGGGAGTGTTTGATGGGAGACAGTGCAGAGAGAGCTTTACTCTGTATCTAAGCCCGTGCTGTCCCTGTCCTGGGAGTGTTTGATGGGGGACAGTGTAGAGGGATCTTTACTCTGTATCTAACCCCGTGCTGTCCCTGTCCTGGGAGTGTTTGACGGGGGACAGTATAGAGAGAGCTTTACTCTGTATCTAACCCCGTGCTGTCCCTGTCCTGGGAGTGTTTGACGGGGGACAGTGCAGTGAGACCTTTGCTCAGAACTGAAAGGTTTAGCTGGAATGTTTATCAATGGCCTGTGCAGTAACATTAAAACAAAAGCGAAGTAACAATGATAAAGAAACTCTTACTTGCTTTTTGTCCTTCAGTGATTGCCGTTGTTTTGAGAATTCTTTCGCTTGCTGTGCTTTCAGGCGTTTTGCTTCATCGCGCAGACGGTTGGCATAGTCTTGTTCCAGTCGATCAATCATCTGTCTGTAATGTCGCTCCAGGTTCTCAATCTCATTGTCATAGTATTGTTTCTTATTCTGTTCAGGTATAAAAACACAGGAACATACAGGGGAGGAAAGCTCACTCTCCCCCCTCCCCATCACACACTCCCACGGTTAGATACAGAGGAAAGCTCTCTCTCCCCCCTCCCCATCACACACTCCCAGGGTGAGATACAGAGGAAAGCTCTCTCTACCCCCTCCGCATCACACACTCCCACGGTTAGATACAGAGGAAAGCTCACTCTACCCCCTCCGCATCACACACTCCCACGGTTAGATACAGAGGAAAGCTCTCTCTCTCCCCTCCCCATCACACTCCCAGGGTGAGATACAGAGGAAAGCACTCTCTCCCCCCTCCCCATCACACACTCCCACGGTTAGATAGAGGAAAGCTCTCTCTCCCCCATCCCCATCACATACTCCCACGGTTAGATACAAAGTAAAGCTCTCTCTACACTGCCCCCCATCAAACACTCCCAGGACAGGGACAGCACGGGGTTAGATACAGAGTAAAGCTCTCTCTACACTGTCCCCCATCAAACACTCCCAGGACAGGGGCAGCACGGGGTTAGATACAGAGTAAAGCTCTCTCTACACTGTCCCCCATCAAACACTCCCAGGACGGGGCAGCACGGGATTAGATACAGAGTACAGCTCTGTCTACACTGTCCCCCATCAAACACTCCCAGGACAGGGGCAGCACGGGGTTAGATACAGAGTAAAGCTCTCTCTACACTGTCCCCCATCAAACACTCCCAGGACAGGGACAGCACAGGGTTAGATACAGAGTAAAGCTCCTTCCACTCTCTAACAGAGAAGGAGAAGAATGACAAGCGTGGTGTTGAGGTGAAGGGGGAGTGAACAGTTAGATAATATCCACCTACGTTTGAAGGTTAGGGTGAGAAGGAAAGACTGTGGTGAGGCTGAGAGGGTCACCCTCCCAGGGTCAGTCAGAGTGATGAGGGCTCAAGCTTCACACAAAGTGGCTTCCAGCAGGAAATGCACACCTGGAGCCCACCAGCTTCTCCCTCAGCAGACAGTCCTCACGCCGCGTACACCCATCTCCCCCACCCCTCTCCTATCCCGCTGTCCGGCTCACCATCATTTCCTGCTCAATTTGGCGGATCATGTGCTCGCGTTGTTGCTGCAGCTTCTGGTCGAGTTGGCTTTGCAGACGCTGCTCCTCTTTCTGCAAGAGGCGGAGTTCCCGTAGCTCCTGGCGCCTGTTGGGGATCAGGTTAGAATCACACAATCCCTCCAGCCCTTCGGCCCATTGAGTCCAGACCGACCCTCCCCCTACCCTATCCCTGCAATCCTGCATGTCCCCCCATGACTAATCCATCGGGCCTGCACATTCCTGGGCACTACTGGACAATTCAGCACGGCCAATCCAACCCGAACGTGCGCATCTTTGGACTGTTGGAGAACGTGCAAACGCCATGCAAACAATCTCCTGAAGCTGGAATCGAACCTGAGTCCCTGGGGCCGCGAGACAGCAGTGCTAACCACTGAGCCACTGTGCCGCCCGTAACACCTCCGAATGCCTGACCTGACAAGGATACCAGATGGGGGGAGAGGACATGGGAGTCACTGCCTTCTGACAAGCCCCACGTCCAGGCAAAGACAGGGCCAATAAACGTAAACCATTTCCACTGGTCGGAGATTCCAGAATGAGGGAGTAGAGACTGAGAATTCGGGTGGAACTGTTCAGGAGAGATGTTGGGAAACCCTTCTACATACACAGAGGGTGCTAGTGATTTGGAACTCTCTTCCACAACCAGCAGTGGATTGTTGTTCATTTAAAATTCCAGATTTTATTGAGCAAAGAGATATGTGATCTCGAGTCTGGAGTTTGATCAGCCATGATCTCGTTGAATGACGGAATTGTCACGAGGGGCTGAATGGCCTCCTCCTGCACCTACGTTCCGATAAGTTGGGTGGAGAGCAGAGAAAGAGCTTCTTTGCTATGCTTCAGAAATTGTCAACTGATCCACATCAATGAGTTACACAGAAGTGGCGCAAGGAGAAAACCATTCAGTCCCTCAGTGAACGAGCTCAATCCCTTCAGCTGCCCTGGAGCGTGTCTTACCCCCTGGACAGGAGAGCAGGGGGAAGGAGACATGGTTTTGGGGGCTATCGCGGTCACAGCGTTGCGGGCTCCTTACCTGGCTGACCGCATGTCTCGGTCCTTCTTGTCATGCTCGCTGACCACCTTCGAGGTTGTGACGCTGACCTCCACGCCGTCCACCATGAATTTCCGGGTTTTCTTCAACGTCTTCCGCAGGGTGGGCCGGTCCTGCAGGGCAGAGAGAGGGCAGTGCTTTTGTGGGCACCCTGCAATTCACACTTGACCTGCCGTGACTGTGCCCAGCAACAAGATTGGCAGGAAGAAAGACAGCTCACCAGAATCTTATCAACGCCAGTTCCCCTCCCTTGTTCTAGTGCCATCCCCTGGTAGTTGATGCAAAGCCCTTGTACTTTCCCATTTTATACAAGTCTCTGTAACACTGGGAGAAATGGTGGCACAGTTGTAATATCGCTGGTCTAGTAAATCAGGGTAATTTGTTGGAGAGACATGGGTTTGAATGCTCCCACGTCCAATTAGTTAATCAATTCTTTTCATAGAATCCTGCCAAGTGGAAGCAGGCCATTCAGCCCATACTGACCCTTCAAAGAGCAGGCCACCCCATAACTCCCCACTTCCCATGGCTAACCCACCTGGCCTGCACATCCCTGGACACGATCGGCAATTTAGCATGGCCAACCCACCTAACCAGCACAGCTTTGGACTGTGGGAGGAAACCCACACAGACACGGGTGAGGGGGCGAATGTGCAAACTCCACGCAGACCGAGGCTAGAATCGAACCCAGGTCCCTGGCGCTGTGAGGGCCCACTGGACGTCATTCACACAATCTGGAATCGAAAGGTAGCCCTGACCAGGAGAACAATCCCTGATTCTCATTAGTGCCCACCAGGATCGCTCATGTCCTTTCGGGAAGGACATCTTGCCCGGCCTGGCCTGCATGTGACTCCAGGCCCATGCTTGACTCTGAACTAGCCCTCTCAAACAGCTTGGTAAGCCACTCAGTTCAAGGGCAGTCAGGGTTGGGCAATAAATGGCAGCCTTGCCTTCGATAGCCACATCCCATGGGAGATTTAAAAAAGATATAACACCACCCTATTCTGTATTGGTCAAATCTATCCTGTTTTGACCTTGATTCCATGATTATCTCTCTGCCCGAATTAGTTTGCATAGTTTTCGATTGCTTATCACCCTCGTCATGTGACTGTGATGTTCCTGCAGCCAATCGGCTTGTCTCTCACACCACCTTATTTTCGATTATTTGGAATTATTCCTCTGCCTTAATTAATGGGTTCATCCCTTCACTGGCTATTCAGCTGGCAACAGCTTACTCATGACCGTTTCTATTGATCCCCTGAACTCTTGGTTATCTGCAAAGACTTGTTATTCAGCCTGTCAACACTCCACTCACACTATCTGTTGGTTTTCTGAACGACCTGCGATTATCTTGCCATGATCTCTCCACCTATATATTCTGGGCCTGTGCATCTCCCTCCACTTCGCCTGATGAAGGAGCCAGGCTCCAAAAGCTTGCAATCTTAGATAAAGCTGCTGGACTATAACCTGGTGCCACGTGACTTCTGACTGAAAGAAAAAATTGAGAATTTGCACTTCGCTTTTGTTCAGCACTACACTCAAAAGATGTCATTTTCTGCGGCATCTTTAACCAATCAAATCTCCAGTCTCTCGGGCCCTGGGCTTGCAGGCATGAGCTGAGCAGGGTGGCCCCGTGCCCTCCAAACGTCCCATGCTAATGTGGAAAGGGAAACACTGAACAGCTTGGGGAGGGGGGGGGTGAAAAGTACTCACTTGGTCCTCGAACAGGTCACACTGCATCTGGAAAAGGGGAGAGAAACAGTCAGCCACTGAGACAGTTGCTAAAATTGTAGGGGTTAAGGAAACGATAAAAATTGACGGCGCGGACGGAGAACGTTGTCGGACAGAGTCACCTGTTTGGAAAACACTGCACCAGGGCAAGGAGGGAATTCATATGATTCGAATTCTTCAGCAGCAAATGGATAGGAACGTCTCCTCTCCCGGAACTCCCCCTCTTGCGATTGGTCAGCCAGAGTGTGGATACCAGCAGGCGGATCGTGTGCTTCTCGTTTCAGGACGGTCAGGCCATTTGCTTCGAACCTTCCTGTTTCCTTGGAAGTGGCTGGGCCGAGAATCTATTTTTTTTTGAAAAAAATGAACGAAAAGCACAGCATTTTTTTTGTTTCTGGTCACTCGTGCCTCAGTTCCCTAGGCCCTGGGTCAAGGAAATGCTGCCTTCTGCAACTGTTCCCAGTTACCCTCCAACAGCGATTAATGTTTGGCTGTCAATTATATAAATTATTTCGATAGGAATATAGAAGGTAGGGTTAGTACATTTGTCCATGACATCGAAATTGGTGGCCCAGTGAACAGCAAAAGAAGTCATCTAAGATTACAAAGAGATCTTTATCATTCAGGTCAGGGGGCTGAGGTGTGGCAGTTGGAGTTTAATTTGGATAAGTGCCAGTTGTTGCATTTTGTTCAAACGAACAAGGGCAAGACTTGTACAGTTAATTGTGACGTCTTGGGTCGTGTTGCAGAACAGAAAGAACTTCGGGTTCAAGTACACCATCCTTTGAAGTTTGCATCATCTGTCGGTAGGATGTTTTATAGAATCCCTCCAGTGTGGCCCAACAATTCCACACCAACCCTCTGCAGAGTATCCCACCCAAAACCATTTCCCTACCCTACATTTGTCCCTGACTCATGCATCTAACCGAGACATCACTGAACATTACATGCAATTTTAGCATGGCCAATTCACCTCATCTTGGGATTGTGGGAGGAAACCAGAGCAAACTCACGCAGGCACGGAGAGAATGTATAAACTCCACACAGACAGTCGCCTGAGTGTAGAATCGAACCTGGGCCCCTGGCACTGTGAGGCAGCAGTGCTAACCACTGAGCCACCATGCCACATGGCTAGCATGCATGCTTTCATTCTCAGACCTTTTGAGCATAGGAGCTGGGACGTTATGTTGAAGTTGTACCGGAGTACTGTGTCCAGTTCTGGTCGCCCTATTATAGGAAGGATATCATTAAGCTGGATAGGGCTCAGAAGAGGTTTCCCAGAATGTTACTGGAAATGGAGGGTTTGAGTTATGAGCAGAGGCTGGAATATTTTTCACTGGAGGTCGAAGTGTGGCCTTATTGAGGTTTATAAAATAATGAGGGGTAGAGATAAAATGAATGGCTGGTGTCTTTCCCCGAGGGTAAGGGATTTCAGGACTCGGGGGCGTATTTTTAAGATGAGAGGAGAAAGATGCTAAAAAGGACATGAGATGCAATTCTTTCACACAGAGAATGGTTTGTATGTGGAATGAACTTCCAGAGGAAGACATGGATGTGGGTACAGTTACAACATTTCAAAGACATTTCGGGAAGTACATGGATAGGAAAGGTTTGGAGGGATATGGGCCGAACACATGCAGGTGGGACCAGTTTAGTTTGGGATCTTTCTCGGCATGGACTGGTTGGAGCAAAGGATTTGTTTCCGTGCTGTGTGACGCTCTGACTCTGTACGTGAGGGGTTTCACAATCCGGCGACAGTCACTACTGGTTGTAGTCGACAGGAAGATGGTGGGAGGAGATGGATGGAAGAAAGGCAGGAGCTTGCACTGTGCTGCATATTCATGACCAGCAAATGTCTCAAAACACGTGAACTGCCACTGACATACTTTTTTTTAATGATGCGCTGTTACTGTTATAAGGTAGGACATGTGACAGCCAAATTATGCACATCAAGCTCCCACAAACAGAAATGACACCATCACTGGGTGTTTGATATGGGACAGACATTGGCTGGGGGGAGCTCTAAGTGGAAAGGATCTTTTGCCAACACTTTTACATCCGAATTCCATTTTGCTGCAACCTGAAATCTTTTGGACGGCTCAGTAATTAACACTGATGCCTCACAGCGCTCGGGACCTGGGTTCGACTTCAGGCTGCGAGAGTGGATTTTGCACATTCTCCCCGTATCTGCCCGCGTTTCAAAACAGTTTCCTCCTACAGTCCACGGATGTGCAGGTTCGGGCGGATTGGCCGTGCTAAATTGCTCCGTAATGTCCAGGGATATGCAGGCTAGGTGGATCATCTATGGGAAATGCGGGAATGGGGTAGGTCCGGGTGTGATGCTCTTCGGAGGGTCGGTGTGCACTCGATGGGCTGAATGGCCTCTTTCTGCACTGTCGGGATTCTATGATTCTCAGGGGAGGTGGGGGCCTCTCATGTGAGAGAGGGCTCTGTTGGAAGCACTCACAACTCTTTGTCACTCCATATCCCAATCCACAGCCTGAGCACTAATTCTCCCAGAGCAGCGCTGAGGGAGTGCTATACTGTCAGCGGTACTGTCTTGTGGATATTTCAATCCACTCCAAGGGGTTTAAATGACTCCAGTGTCATCATATCGAATAGGAGTTCTCTCCTAGTATCCCTGAACCAACAATAGAAGTGAAGAGGTGATGGCCTAGTGGTATTATCACTAGACTGTTAATGCAGATAATGCTTTGGGGATATGGGTTCAAATCCTACCACAGCAGCGATTTTAATTACTGTTGTCCATTGTCAGGAAAAATCCACCAGGTTCACTCATGCCCTTCCAGGAGGGAAATCTGCCATCCTCATGTGGTCTGGCCGACATGTGACTCCAGGCCCGCAACAACTGCCTTTTGAAATTACTTGGCTAGTTCCTTAATTCGAAGGTAGCTGGAGGTGGACAATAAATGATGGCCAGCCAGTGACACCCACAAGTGAATTAAAACCAAAAATTACCCCCAGTGAGATGTTTGTGGAATCTTCCTGTGCACAAATTGGCCCAAAAATGACAGACTCACAGTGACTTACACCTGGAAGATAATTCACGGGGATGTAAAGCAATGCTGATAGGTGCTACATAAATGCAAGTTCCTTTTCCATTCAAACCCATGAAGCCGAGCATGACCCTTTAGCACTGATTTGGAAACTCTACCTGCGTCGGTGGGACTTGGCGGTCTGGATCATCTTTGCCAGGCGAGACGTTGTCGATCCCGGCCTCGTCTCTTGGCTGGTTCTCCTGCTGTTCTCCCTGGTTACCAGCTGGTTCCTCCTCGCGGCCCACACATTCGTCTCCCAGTCCCCCCTCAGCTGAAGCTTTGGTCCCCTCGCCCGAAATGTCCGCCTCTTCCACAAAGTCTGTGCTGCTGAAGGAGCTTGTGCCTTGCGGGGAGCAGGGGGTGACTCCCTTCTCTTCCGTGCTGCGTGCCTCCCATCCCCGTTCAGCAGCCACCACCCGGTCGATGAGTTCGCTGACAACGCAGGTTGCAATGGCGACATCATCGCTTCGGCTGCACGAAGCTTCCTCGGCTTCAGTTAGCCCGTCACATCCCCCCTCTGTGACCCCCTCATCGTCAGCTCGTGGCTGGTCTTCGGTTTGAGGCTCCATCTGTTCTTCACACTCGACTGGCTTGGGTCCTTCAGCCGTGATGCTCCCTTCACGTCTCTCCGCCACCTCCATCTTCTCTGTTGAAGCCTCCGCCACGTCTGCAATCCCCACCAAGTGACTCCCTGCCTCTTCGAACTGAAGCGATTCAGTCGACTCTCCGCTGCCATGACTTGGCATGAGACCCGAGGATGGCGCCCCAGTCATTTCGACCATCAGGATGGAATCGGGCAGGCTGTCACTTGCTTCCTCTGAAAGAAATTCTCCTGCCACCGTGTCTTCCAGCTCACCAGCTGCAGGCTCCACGCACACACATGGCAACAGCACAGCATTTTCCCCATCAACCCTTGCAACCTTGTCACTCAGCAGTGCAGCATCCTGTTGGTGTGGACCCTTCTCACTGGTGGACTGTGTGCAAGTGACTGATGTTTCTTCCTTCAGATCCTGCCCACTGACTTGGCAACCTTGGGAAGTCGCTGCTCCTTCTGCAACAGAGAAGGTTTCACCTTCCACATAGGAAGTGCCCTGATCCATTGCTATGGTTTCAGCCTTCCCGGGTTCAAAGGGGCACAAGGGGGTCTCTCCTGGCGTTGGCGCTTCACTAATATCTTCCAGTGCCCCAACAGGCTCCAGACCTGTTGGGCTCCTCCCTGGGTGGATATCTGCTCCTGGAGGATCCTCCGCCAACTCTGTGGCTTCTATCAATGGGCCGTCCATCCCATCCTCCTCACTTTCTGTCTTCCCAAACAATGCTGTTGGCATCTCTACCTCTGCTGTCGCCTCTCCTCCTGAAGGTGTTGGGCTCGTCGGTTCTGCCCTCGCGTTCTCACTGCTCATTCTCAGCTCTTCATCGTTGGGTCCCGGTTCGATCACTTCATCGGTGGAGTCTCCAGCTGGTGCGTGCCCAGGCTCTTCCAAGTCTGCTCCCCGTTCTATGTTTGCCACAGGCTCAGGTCCCTCAGGCACACTGCTGGAGTTGGCGGCCTTCAGCTCCGCCTCACCCAGGTGAGCACTGCGATCCTTTCCGCCCCACCCGGTTTCTCCTGGTGGGCTGGCCAGAAGCTCGTCGCCTCCTTGAGCCCCGTCCACGAGATCGGATCTTGCCACTGAGGTCACCAACTGGAGCTCTCCGGCCATTTCCTCCTCAGCCTCACCGAGGCCGCCGTCCAGCGCCGTGAGTTCCTCACTTTCCGTGACCGTCCCCGACTCAGTGTTAGCGGCCGAGGGTTCTGCTGACTCGTCTGTGCTGCCCGAGGTGGGGCTCCCAGTCCGGCCCTGAGCCACAGGCTCTTTGCTTCTCGTCTCTGCCTCCGGAGGTGTCCTGGCGAGGTCCTGGTCCTCTGTGTTGTTTGCACTATCAGAACCCAGCTGGTATGCCAGAGCCTGTGGGGAGAAGATCACAAAGTACATCTCTTGAAAACAATGGGATTAAAGTGGCTGGAAGTGTGTCAGAAAATGAAAGACTTTAATATGCATGAGAAGCTTATTCTGTTCCATTGAAAGTGGGATCCAAGCCTTTCAAATGTTCAATTTAAACAGAGGAACAATCAAATTCACACACGAGTTGAATTTGACAATAACTCTGCACTGAACTAATGCAAATGGATAGCTATTGACAGAAGGGTGTTTGGAGATCATGCCTTGCCTTTGTCAATTGAGTTAAATTTCACAGTCTTGGTCTCAGGGTAGGACTCAGCCTCACTCACCGCGAGACAGAGAGAGGGAAAACCAAAGGGAGAGAAAGCTGGGGAAGTCTCGGGATAAGAGGCTGATCATTTCGTGGAAAAAAACCTGCAGAACACCCCAATTACTTGAACATGGAAGTCAGAACGTTGGCACAATGGTGCAGCAGGTAATCAGGAAGGGCAAATGAAATGTGGGCCCTTACCTCAAGGAGGTTGGAGTATAAGAGTAGGGAAGTCTGATTGCAACTGGACAAGGAACTGTTGAGACCATACCTGGAGCACAGTGATCAGTTTTGGATCCCTTTAAGGAAAGGTATCATTTCACTGGAGGCAGTTCAGAGAAGGTTCACTGGAATGATCTCTGGGATGGAGGGGCTGTCTTATCAGCAAAGGCTAAACAGGTTGGGAGTCTACTCAGTGGAGTTTGGAAGAATGAGAGGCGATCTCATTGGAATATATGAAGGGGCTTGACAGGGTCAATGCTGAGAGGATGTCTCTCCATCATGGGAGAGTCTGGGACCAGATGGCACACTCTCAGAGTAAAGGGATGCCAATTGAAGACTCAGATGAGGAGGAATTTCTTCTCTCAGTGGGTTGGGAGTCTTTGGAACGTCCTTCCACACAGAGAGCTGTGGGGAGAGAGTCCTATTAAAGGCTGAGATCGATCGATTCCTGATCAGTCGATGTGTGGAATGTCAGATTGTTTACTGCATGGCAGAGCATGAGCGAGGGGCCCAAATGGTCTACTCCTGTTCCTATTTCGTATGTTGTGGACTGCAATGAAAAGGAATTTCTTCAGTCGGAACATGGGGAATCTCCTTCCCTGGAGGATTGCAGAGATTCCGTTCCTGAATGTCAGGAACTCTTGAGGGATCAGAGGACCCAGGGTGCGGTCAGCAAGGTGGAGTTGGATCTGAAGATGGTACTGAATGGTGGGATGGACACGACGGGCCGAATGGACCACTTCTCCCGCCTCTGCTGCTTCCGTTACACTCCGCTCAACAATGACCACTCGTCAAAAGTACCTCCGTATGATCATCATTGTCAGCCTTGCCTTCCTCGATCTCCTCCATCACCTCGGCCTTGGCTTCGGCTATCAGCTCTCGGATCGGCTTGTTGCTGGTCACCGCGGCAACAAAAGGGTGCTGGGGGAAGACAGGGCAGGGCGTGAACGAGGGTCGAGGCGCCGAAACGTCTGGCTGCTGCGTACGTAAACATTTCCGTCCATCTCAGTCACCAAAGCTGTGCAGGGAGCGGGCTTCGCGTCCAAAGCTCTGACCCGGGGGGAACTGGGAAAGAAATACTCACCTGGAGAAGCTGCTTGACACACCATCGCATGTCGACATTTTTTTCCAAAGCTTTTCGTAAGAAATCCTTAAAATCTGGTGACCTGGGAATTCAAAAAGCACATGTTTGTCACCGGGAAGACTGAAGTCACTTCTGTCCTGTCCCTGGTTCAGACTCTGTCTCCTCGCTGCTTCTCCCGGACAATTCGGAGATGCAGCCAGCCCCCTTCTCACATTTGGGAACCCCTCTCCACCAGCTTCTGACCTCATATCCTGAGGAGCACCTATTTCCAACTCCTTAATATCACCTGATTTCATCCGTCTCTGGTTGCCCGGAGCCAAGAGCCTCACTCCCACCTTGTTTACCTCTACATTTCACCCTCCTTAAACATGAGGTCATTGAAAACCACTGCCCGTTCCTCTATCGGCCCCCACCCAGCTAGTCAGAGAAACCCATTAGCGTGGGCAGAGACTATTCAGTCCATGTAGACTGCATCAACCTTCCAGGAGAACGCGAGGATTGCAGATCCTGGAGATCAGAGTCGAGTGTGGAAAAGCACAGCAGGTCAGGCAGCATCCGAGGAGCAGGAGAATTGAAGTTTTGGGCATTAGCCCTTCATCAGGAATGAGGCTTGTGGGTCGGGGCTAAAAGATAAATGGTGACGGGGGAGGGGGTTATGGGGAGTTAGCTTGGAAAGCGAGAGATGGATGATGGTGAGGGAGAAGGTGGTCGGTCAGAAGGGGCAGTGGTGGACAGGTCCGGAGGGCGGGGCCGAGTTGGAGGTTTGGGACTTCTGAAGAGCATCCCCACCCTATCCCTGTAATCCACATTTCCACGCATGACCCACCCAGCCTGCACAACTGTGGACAATTTAGCATGGCCAATCCACCCTGTCCTGCACATTGTTGGACTGTGGGAGGAAAGCGGAGCACCCGGAGGAAACCCACGCAGATATGGCAGGGGGGAGAATATGCAAACTGCACACAGACAGTGGCCCAAGGCTAGTCCCTGGCACTGTGAGGCAGCAGTGCTCACCACTGAGCCACTGCGCTGCCCTGCAACATATGGGTTTTAAAATTATTCTCAAAGCTCTTAATGGCCGCAGCCCTTCTTGACTTCTGTCATCTCCACCAATCACGAGCATTATTTGGGGCAGGAGATTCACGGGGGAATTTGGGAAAAACCGTTCTCACTCAGTGGGTGATGGGAATCTGGAATGCACTGCCTGGGAAGGTAGTGGAGGCTGGTAACCTTACAAACTTTATAAAAAGTAATTGAATGAGCACCTCAAATATCATAACATTTGAGGATATGGGACAAGTGCAGGAAATTGGGATGAGTGTGCTTTTAGCAGGAGTTATGTCGGTGTAGACTCGATAGGCCGAGGGGCCTTTTTAACGCTGTATGAATCTAAACCCCAGAACCCTCTGAGATCTCTGCAATCCTCTACCTCTGATGGCTGCACCTTCAGATACCTGGACCTCTGAGCTGGAGAATTCTCTGCCGACGTCTCTCCACCTCTCTCCCTGACTCTCCACCTTTAACAGGGTCCTCAAAACTGTCCTTTCTGACCAAACTGTTGGCTGCCTCACCTACTACCTCCTCACGTTCCTCGAACTCAAATCACACTGCTGTGAAGTTCCTCGGGAACGTGTTCATTTCACTGGCCTACAAAGGCCAGTTCTGCTCGCTGACGATTCACGCAGCAGTCGACTTCAAAATGAATCGTTTGCAACCCGCGTTTCCACCGTCATGCACAAACGCAAGCAGACAACGCTGGAGCAGTTCAGCAGGTCTGGCAGCATCTGTGGAGAGCGGGAGACGCCTATACAGTACAACCTTGAATATCTGAATGAGGTGGATGGGGAGTATTTTCGGGTGACTGATCGTCGGGGGAACTGATCTGATCATAAACAAGCAGTACGTTATGAGTGCCGGTTATCGAACATGCCTCAATTATCTGGTAATGCACACCATAATGCCGCTTAACTGATAACCGAATTGCCGAATGCTGCTTTTACAGGACCTTGAGATCCTGTTCGGATCATTGACGTTCGGATAATTGAGGTTGTACTATATATCCGAGTCTCCACAGATGCTGCCAGGTCTGCTGAGTTTCTCCAGTGCTGTCTACTCCCATTTCAGGCCCAGCCTCCCTTTTCGACTTCAGTCCAGACATCCCACAGTGCTGCTGCCCACGTAAAGCCAGAGGAACGGGGAATGTATCAGGCTGCTGAGTACCATCGAGAAGGTTGGGTCAGAGTCGGAGGGGGCGCCTTGGTGATCTTCAGGAGGACCCGCATGGGGTTCAGCTCATGGTGTGGTGGCTCCACCTCCGCCAACTCAATCAGCGTGATTCCCAGAGACCAGACATCGGCCTTATGGTCGTAAGGTGCGTCCTTGGAAGTCTCACACTGGACAACCTCAGGGGCCATCCTAAACGAGAAGAAGACTAACTGAGAGGAGAAAGTGCTGCATACGTTCCGACACATCAGGCAAGGGCAAAACCTGATTCTGCGCAAACTCCTCCAAGTCTTTAGTTTCCACAACAGAACAGATACCAGACTAACTAAATTCCTCAAGGAAAGCAGAAAATCCATCCAAAATATGCTTTGGATGTTGTGTGGACCAGACCGCCTCAGGATATTTTAAGAAGGTAGCCAAGACGCTAACATTTTCTTATTTTAAAGATAAATGTGAAGTGCTGTGTTCCAGGTGCAATTCAATTGGTCAAACTCCTCAAAGATAAGGAAAACACAATTTATTCAAACACTTCAGTTAAAGTCAACAAAAGAAAGAAGAACTCGAAATAACGTAAGTCTATTGGAAAACTTAACAGAACAATAGATAAAGTAACTGTTACGAATTAACTGTTCCAAGACAGTAACATCCCATAAACACACCCTGTGGCAAAAAGGCAGATTCAGAGAACTTATTTTGTGTCACATGCAATCCAGCAGCCCAGGAAAAGAACCTCCCAGCTTTTGGCTGTAATCAAGAGAGGGAAAAAGTAGCTTCCACTTCAAGATCCCAACAGTGACTACTGCAGAAACTATGAACTAAAAATCGCTGGTTCTGTGGGTGGGAGCTTAAACATAGAAACAGAGAAAGCTACAGCGCAGTACAGGCCCTTCGGCCCTCAATGTTGCACCGATCCAAGCCCACCTAACCTACACTAGCCCAATAACCTCCATATGCCTATCCAATGCCCGTTTAAATGCCCATAAAGAGGGAGAGTCCACCACTGTTACTGGCAGGGCATTCCATGAACTCACAACTCGCTGAGTAAAGAATCTACCCCTAACATCTGTCCTATACCTACCACCCCTTAATTTAAAGCTATGCCCCCTCGTAACAGCTGACTCCATACGTGGAAAAAGGTTCTCATGGTCAACCCTATCTAAACCCCTAATCATCTTGTACACCTCTATCAAGTTACCCCTAAACCTTCTTTTCTCCAATGAAAACAGCCCCAAGTACCTCAGCCTTTCCTCATACGATCTTCCTACCATACCAGGCAACATCCTGGTAAACCTCCTCTGCACCCGTTCCAGTGCCTCCACATCCTTCCTATAGTATGGCGACCAAAACTGCTCACAACACTCCAGATGCGGCCACACCAGAGTCTTATACAACTGCAACACGACCTCAGGACTCCGGAACTCAATTCCTCTACCAATAAAAGCCAGTACGCCATATACCTTCTTCACAGCACTATTTACCTGGGTGGCAACTTTCAGAGATCTGTGTACATGGACACCAAGATCCCTCTGCTCATCCACACTACCAAGTATCCGACCATTAGCCCAGTACTCCATCTTCTTGTTACTCTTACCAAAGTGAATCGCTTCACACTTAGCTACATTGAACTCCATTTGCCACCTTTCTGCCCAGCTCTGCAGCTTATCTATATCCCACTGTAACCTGCCACATCCTTCCTCACTGTCAACAACTCCGCTGACTTTCATATCATCTGCAAACTTGCTCACCCAACCTTCTAGCCCCTCCTCCAGGTCATTTATAAAAATGACAAACAGCAATGGTCCCAAAACAGATCCTTGCGGAACACCGCTGGTAACTGCACTCCAAGATGAACCTTTACCATCAACTACTACCCTCTGTCTTCTTCCAGCCAGCCAATTCCTAATCCAAACCTCCAACTCACCCTCAATGCCATACCTCCTATTTTTGCAGTAGCCTACCATGGGGAACCTTATCAAACGCCTTACTAAAATCCATCTACCACTTTACCCTCGACCACCTCCTTAGTCACCTTCTCAAAGAATTCAATAAGGTTTGTGAGGCACGACCTGCCCTTTGCAAAACCATGCTGACTATCCTTGATCACATTATTCCTATCCAGATGTTCATAAATCCTATCCCTTACAATTCTCTCTAAGACTTTGCCCACAACAGAGGTAAGATTCACCGGCCTATAGTTACTAGGGTTATCCCTACTCCCCTTCTTGAACAAGGGAACCACATTTGCTATCCTCCAGTCTTCTGGCACTATTCCTGTAGACAACGAGGACATAAAAATCAAGGCCAATGGCTCTGCAATCTCCTCCCTTGCTTCCCAGAGAATCCTAGGATAAATGCCATCAGGTCCAGGGGGCTTATCTATTTTCACCCTTTCCAGAATTTCCAACACCTCTTCCCTACATACCTCAAAACCACCCATTCTAATTAATTGTGACTCAATATTCACATCGGCAACAACGTCCTGTTCCTGAGTGAATACTGACGAAAAGTAGTCATTCAGTGTCTCCCCAATTTCTTCAGCCTCCACACGCAACTTCCCACTACTATCCTTGACTGGACCTATTCCTACCCTAGTCATTCTTTTATTCCGGACATACCTATAGAAAGCCTTTGGGTTTTCCCTAATCCTCCCAACCAAGGACTTTTCACGTCCCCTCCTTGCTGCTCTTAGCTCTCTCTTTAGATCCTTCCTGGCTACCTTATAACTCTCAATCGCCCCAATTGAACCTTCACGCCTCATCTTTACATAGGCCGCCCTCTTCCCTTTAACAAGTGATTCCAATTCCTTATTAAACCACGACTCCCTCACACGACCCTTTCCTCCCTGCCTGACAGGTATATACTTATCAAGGACACTAAATAGTTGCTTCTTGATCAAGCTCCACATATCGATTGTACCCTTCCCCTGAAGCCTACTTTTCCAAGCCACGCATCCCAAGTCATGCCTCATCGCATCATAATTTCCCTGCCCCCAGCTATAACTCTTGCCCTGTAGTGCACACTTATTCCTCTCCATCACTAGAGTAAAAGTCACCGAATTGTGGTCACTGACCCCAAAGTGTTCACCTACCTCCAATTCTAACACCTGGCCTGGTTCGTTACCCAGAACCAAATCCAGTATGGCCTCACCTCTTTTTGGCCTGTCTACATATTGTGTCAGAAAACCCTCCTGCACACATTGGACAAACACCGACCCATCTAGCGTACTCGAACTATAGTTTTCCCAGTCAATATCTGGAAAGTTCAAGTCTTCCATAACAACCACCCTATTACTTTCACTCTTATCCTGAATCATCCTCGCAATCCTTTCTTCTACATCTCTAGGACTATTGGGAGGCCTGTAGCAAACTCCTAACAGGGTGACCTCACCTTTCCTATTTCTAAGCTCAGCCCAAACTACCTCAGATGGCGAGTCTTCATCCATCGTCCTTTCCACCGCTGTAATACTATCTTTGACAAGCAATGCCACACCTTCCCCTCTTTTACCCCCACCTCTGACCCGACTAAAACATTTAAACCCTGGAACCTGCAACAACCAATCCTGTCCCTGTTCTACCCATGTCTCCGTAATAGCCACAACATCGAAATCCCAGGTACCAACCCACGCTGCAGGTTCACCTACCTTATTTCGTATACTTCTCGCATTGAAGTATACACACTTCAAGCCACCTTCCTGTTTACAGGCACCCTCCTTCGAGATTGATGCCTGGTTCCTAACCTCCCTACACTCCAGGTCCTGCACCCTAAAGCTACAGTCCAGGTTCCCATGCCCCTGCAGAGTTAGTTTAGACCCCCCAAAAGAGCACTAGCAAACCTCCCCCCAAGGATACTGGTGCCCCTCAGGTTCAGGTGTAGAGCATCCTGTTTATAGAGGTCCCACCTTCCCCAGAAAGAACCCCAGTTATCCAGAAACCGGAATCCCTCCCTCCTGCACCATCCCAGTCGCCACGCATTTAGCTTCAATTGTTCCAGCTTTTAAAAATAACCCAAGGCTTCACAAGTTTTTTTAGCTTCTCATAGACTGTTCAGTACTTGTCCCCCAATTTCTTTCTCTCAAAGAAACCAGGTCAAAACACACCTCTTAAACCTATAGCATTGTCGCACAATGTTTAACCCAAGCTCTGCAAAGGTAGAATAGCAAATGTTAACAGGGATTTATCGCCCAATTGTTACACAGTGTATCCTCATGCACAGGATTAACCTGCTCACCAAAGATTTGAACAAGAGTTCTCACATTGGTAACTGCCACACTAAGCAGTCCTTGTATCAAAAAAAGCGCCAGGAAACAGAAATTCAAGTGTTGTCAAGGCTTTTGCCTTGAACCTTGTACATAGCTGGGGGATATGACAGGCTAATTAGGAACTGTTTCCTGCTCAGATGAAAAGGCAGATTTGAACCACATCTCAGTATAAATTGAGGAAATAGCTCCCTATTTCCTTGACATCTGCCTGCTGTAAGGTCAGCACTAACACTGAATCTATCAATCTTGTTCTATGACCAAGACCTTGTGTGGAATTCAACTCCCACAGCAACATTACCACAGCGCTCTCCTTGAGTGTGACGGCGTGCCTGTGGGAGTTGACTTTCATGCAAACTCTGGAGGATACAGAATGCTGCCAACTTCCTCTTCGCCAGAATACTGATGATGACTCCTTTATAGTCCACTGACAGCTCTTCACTCTGAGCTGGTCAATCTTCATACACAGTGGAGAGAGAGTGGCTGTCGTCTGACAGGCTGGGTCGAGCCAATGCTTCTGCCAGATTCATACTCATCTCATCCACCCCCGCCCATGCCAACACAACTCCACTGCTTCCCATGCCAATCCTGCTCAAGCTGATCCTGCCCCACACTGAAAGAATCTCTCCAGCCTGGTATGGGGGCATGGGCTTTTGGTTTTCGAAAGAGCCCTCAACCCATTACAACCAGATTATTCCGCTACTGAGGGATCATGTTGGCACATTTGCAGGGCACTCTTACATTATAATACCACCATGGGCATTTTCATGCCTACCTGAGAGGCCATGTCTCATGTGAAAGACAGCACACACAGCAGGAGCAGTGCTGCCTCACAGGCTGGATTTTCACTGCAGATATTTATGTTCAAGAAAGTGGAGTCTAGAGTCGATAGGATAGTGAAGGCGGCGTTTGGTATGCTTTCCTTTATTGGTCGGCGCATTGATTATAGGAGGTGGGAGGTCATGTTGCACCTGTACAGGACATTGGTTAGGCCACTTTTGGAATATTGTGCGCAATTCCCTGCTACAGGAAGGATGTTGTGAAACTTGAAAGGGTTCAGGAAAGATTTACAAGGATGTTGCCAGGGTTGGAGGGTTTGAGCTACAGGGAGAGGCTGAATAGACTGGGGCTGTTTTCCCTGGAGATTCGGAGACTGAGGGGTCACCATTAAGAGGTTTATAAAATTATGAGGGGCACGGATAGAGTAAATAGACAAGGTCTTTTCCTTAGGGTGGGGGAGTCCAAGACTGGAGGGGCATAGGTTTAGGGTGAGTGGAAAGATATAAAAGGGACCTAAAGGGCAATTTTTTTCAGAAAGAGAGCAGTGCGTGTATAGAACGAGCTGCCAGAGGAGGTGGTGGAAGCTGGTACAATGACAACATTTAAGAGGCATTTGGATGGGGATATGAATAGGAAGGGTTTGGAGGGATATGGGCCGGGTGCTGGCAGGTGGGACTAGATTAATTTGGGACATCTGGTCAGCATGGACGGGATAGACCAAAAGGTCAGTTTCCGTGCTGTACATCTGTATGACATCGAGGCCACGGATTTTCACCCACTGAGCTACACTGCCAATGTGGTACCTCGCCAGTGTGCGGGCAGGTTGAAGAAGCCTGCGAATGGTTGAACCACAAAGGGCGGGCAAGAATCTGATGTCCAGTCTGTGCAGTGTTTGATTCTCACAGCCGGGATTGACACTGCATTCATGTGCTACCTGCCTGTCTGCCTAACAAAGGAAGCGGGCGGGCAGGCGAATCACCGTGGGTCACTGATCCTGGCATCCCATTGCAAAGTGATGCTCTTTGGGCTTCCTGTTGAAGGGTTTTTGGCCTGAAACGTTGACTCTCCTGCTCCTCAGATGCTGCCTGACCTGCTGTGCTTTTCCAGTACCACACTCTCGACTCTGATCTCCAGTATCTGCAGCCCCCCACTTTCGCCTCGCCGACCTTTGTAGCTGAGGGTTGACCAAAGACACAAGGCATTCCGGGAACGCCCAACTTTCTTCCAGGGAGATCAGCCAGGAGACAATTTGGCCATATGCCCCCAAATATCATGTGGCAGACATTGTACTGTATGGCAATGCTGTCACTTTAAAAGGTGTTGTTGCCCTGGGTTACTTGAAGGGAGGCTGTCAGGCAGAGGTTATGAACTGCCGACTGAAGACGACTTGTGTAAACAGCTTGGGAGGCCTTGATTTTTTTTTAACAGCTTGAATGGATGTGGCCAGACAACGGAGATCCAGATTTCTGGAGTTTGGGGTTTTTTTTCCGCAACATCACAAGAGGTGTCAATAGAGTTGGCAGCTTCAGTGAATGTCTCCTGGCTGCTATTCTCTCTGAACCTTGATGTTATTTTCCCTCCTGGATTGGAGAACTGCATGTGAGAATCCGTGTCTGAATGTGCCTTTTTGCCAAGGGCAGTGTTTATGTTACTTCATTGGTCGAGTCAATTAGTGATGGGTACTGTATCTATTATTCAGTTCAGCTTGCCAACAGTTAGGTTATTCCAAATTCCTCTTTCTATTGCTTGTAATTTAACTACAGTGTTTAAATAAATTGTCTTTTGCTCAATGTCGACTCGTTGGACTCATCTTATTCCATCTGGAATGCAGCACTTCACATTTACTGAGCAAGTTACGGTCTAGGCAACCTTCTTAAAATGGCTCGAGGGGGTCTGGTCTGGTCTGGTGCATAACAACTAGCACTGGATTCGTCATTACTTTGCTCAACTGAGTGGCAGGCGGTACATCTTTGAGGCTGATGTCAGTATCCTGTCAGCAGAAAACACCAGTCATGTAGCCACCGCGGTATGAAACAGTTGGTTTAACCTGCTCCGATTAAACAGCACCGTTCCTTCAGCTGTACATAATATGCAGACCACCCTCAAGCAACCTACAATTGAAAGTCATAAAGCAGAGGTCCCACTGTTAGGTATGATTCTGTGATGGGACGACACTTACTGAACAATACAGATGGCGCTAACAGCTACGCTCGCAACCAATTGGGGATAATCAGTTGAGCTCGTCATGAGGCTCATTTAGGCTTGTTGGACTCACATTCTTACACTCTCTCCCAACAAAAGGAATATTTTCAAACCTTGCCCTATTTTCCATTTACCCAGGAGCCTGAGGAGCCCACTGCTATCTCCATGACAATGCCGCAGACAATTCGGAGTCGGCGTTCCAATCACAGAGTCATGGAGATGTACTGCATGGAAACAGACCTTTCGGTCCAACCCGTCTATGCCGACCCAGATATCCCAACCCAATCTAGTCCCATCTGCCAGCACCCGGCCCATATCCCTCCAAACCCTTCCTATTCATCTACCCATCCAAATGCCTCTTAAATGTTGTAATTGTACCAGCCTCCACCACTTCCTCTGGCAGCTCAGTCCATACACGTATCACCCTCTACGTGAAAAAATTGCCCCTTCGGTCTCTTTTATATCTTTCTCCTCTCACCCAAAACCTATGCCCCTCTAGTTCTGGACTCCCTGACCCCAGGGAAAAGACTTTGCCTATTTACCCTATCCATGCCCCTCATAATTTTGTAAACCTCTATCAGGTCGCCCCTCAGCCTCCGACGCTGCAGGGAAAACAGCCCCAGCCTGTTCAGCCTCTCCCTGTAGCTCAAACCCTCCAACCCTGGCATAATCAATCAGCCTCCTGTGACATAAATTGCTACCACGTAGGCATTTTCTCATTTCTCCTGACGAATGACAGACATCAGGCTTCAGCAATGTGTACGTGTGTGTCTCTCTCTCTCTCTCTCTTTCCAACAATACAGAAAGAAGGTGCAATAGAAGGATGAAAGGAGAGGCTTTCTGAAAGAAGAGTGCTAACCTACCAGTAAGGAGTCCCGATGAATGACGCTCTCCGTTGCATGGTATGTGCATTCCTTGCCGACACTCCAAAGTCAGCTAGAAGTGAGCAAAGCCTGGATTACTGGCATCAAAGACTCCTGCTAGCTGTCATTAACAATATACCGCGTGCCGGCAAGACATAAGCAACTGGATGCCAAATGGTTTTGCCTTAATTTCTTCTCCCTCACATACCGGTGCAGTCTTGACCACAGGGGCTGAGGAAATGAGCCTGCAGAACCTTTGCAGTTTCCACCTCTGTAACATCGACCCCCCCCCCACCCAATGAAATTGGGGATGTCAAAAGAGGCCAGAAATAGAGGTACACAGACACCTTGGATGGTCATGGTGCTGGAGGAGATGACAGAGATAGGATGAGGGGGGAACGGGAGCAAGTGGGTGGTCCATGAAGGGACATGGAGGAAGTCACTTGGTTGGGAGAGTCATACAGTCACACAGCACGGAAACAAACCCTTCGGTCGAACCGTGCCGAACATAATTCCAAACTAAACTAATCCCACATGCCTGCGTTTGGCTCATATCCCTCCAAACCCTTCCTGTTCATTTACTTATCCAAGTGTCTTTTAAACGTTGTAACTGTTCCCGCATCCACCACTTCCTCTGGAAGTTCATTCCACACACGAACCACAGTTGAGTGAGTGGTGATAGAGGGTTTCAGCAGGAGGAGAGGTAAGAAACGTCGTACTAGGGTCACGAAGGCTGGAGGGAGGCAGTGGTTTAAACAGGTTCTGTCCATGGGCAGAGATAATGGGTTTCTCACGAGAGAGTGCAATGAAGGAATGCACATATTACTCCACAGGCACATTCGAGGGAGATTCGCCAGCTAGTCTGAACACAGTGACAGTACATTGGAAGAAGGTAATCAAACTGACTTACGAAATTCTGACAGGGCTCTCCAAGCTCGATGCTGAAAGGACATCTCCCCCTCAGCTAAACCGGGAACACAGCCCCCAAATAAAGGGCAGGTTGTTTAGAACTGAGATCCACAGGCACTTCTTCTCTCGGAGGGTAGGGAGGAGCCTTTGGAATTCTACATCCCAGACGGCAGTGGGGGGGCGCCATCACGGAGCACAGTCAAGACTGAGATTGATAGGTTTTTAAAGATATCTAGAGATAGTGCGGAGAAATGGTAGTGGGGTAGATTATCTGGAATGGCGGAGCGTGCTCGAGGGGCTGAATGGCCTCCTCCTGTTCCTGAGTTCTTCAAGATATTAAAGGCAGAGAAAATGGAATTCTGCAGTGTCTTTTGACAAGGTTCAGACCCAGAGGCAAGTAAAGTCCTATGACTGGGTGATGCCAACCAGATCTCCCCTCTTCGTGATCTCTCCACATGTCTCAATCCTGATGGCCGCTAAGGAAGCTATCAATTGCCTCCTCAAATTACCAGCTCCCCTGTTAGGGTGTTGGGGGGGGGCAATGCATTAACAGAGCAGCACCCAGGTCTGTACCCAGCTCTCTCCCTTCTGCAGGGGACCAGCCATGGAGCAGCACGGTGATATATCCTGCTTCCCTGGTAAATGCTAACAGAGCGATGCACTTACCCCCAGCCTTCCCCACAGTTAGTTCCAGCTGCTGTCAACTTCCAGGACTCTCTGCTGGGCCAACCTCCAACCTTGCATTGAAAATCTCCCCACTGCTTTCCTAATGTTTGAACTGTCACTGTGCTACATTTCCCTCCCATTTCTCTTACCTAGCTTGATGTCTCCGTCCAACGTCAGAAGGATATTTCCAGCCTTCAGGTCCCGATGTATCACCTTGTTACTGTGCAGGTAGTGAAGGGCTTCAAGGGTCTGTCTGCAAATCACACGAATCTGTGGCTCAGTCAACCCTCTCTCCAACTCTGTGAAACAACCAGCTCAAGGTAAATAAACCTGTTGGACTATAACCTGGTGTTGTGTGTGCACCCCAGTCCAACACCGGCAGCTCCAAATCAGCTCAAGGTTGAGCTGAACCTAGCCCTTCCTCCCTTTGTATTCTGGTGAAATATACCATTGACCCACAGGGGTTTAATGGGAGCATGGGCCACATATTTTACAACAGGGTTGGATCACTGTCTTGTTGGAAAGAACTGATCTCAGTGAGGGAGCAAACCCACCAGTCTCCCAGCTCCCCAGCTAGTTACCAGCAATCACCTCCATAAAATAGCTTTGTGTGTGTGCGTGTGTATGTGTGTGTACATGTGCCTGCATATACATGAGTGTGCTTGCAAGTGGGTGAATGTATGCACGCATGCAAATGTGTATCCATGTGCATGTGTGAATGTGTGCACGTGTGAACATGTGCACATGCGCATGTGTGAATATGTGCACATGTCCAAGTGCATGTATGTACTATTATTCTACATGCCTGCGTGCAGTGTGTGCCTGTGCATCAATGTCTGCGTGTGCACACATGGACACACACGGGTATGCACATGTGCTGGTACGTGCATATGCAGATGTAATATGCGCACGGGTGCATATGTGCAAACGTGTATGTGTGAACGTGTGCATGTGTGTGAATGCAAGTCCGTGTGAGTGTGTGCATGTGTACGAGTGTGCAGTTACGTGTTCATGTATGAATGTGTGAGTGCGTGATTGTATGCATTCCCTGTGTGTACATGTAAAAATGAGTGCATGGTTGTAGATGTGCAAGTGTGTGTGCATGCCTGAGCGTACTGACTGAAAGCTGCCATGCTTCTCATAGCCGAAGTACACGTGTGCATCTATGTGCATTTGTATGCGCGATTGTATGTGAGTGTGTATGTGTGAGTGAGAGAGAGAGAGAGTCTGTGTGTGTGCGTGTGTGTGCATGCGTGTGTGAGAAAGAGTACAGTGTAGGTTCACCAACATTATACCTGAACCTTCAAGGGTTACATTTGGAGGAGAAACTGCACAAACTATAGTTTTATTTCCTGGGATTCACAAGGCTAAGGAGTAATTTGAGCAAAAGTTTTTAAGTTATTAGCAGAACAGTTAGATAGGCTGGGCAGAAGCTACTTCTGTCAGTCTATGACTAAAGGACACAGTCCAAAGGTTAGAGTCAAACCCTTCAGGAGTGAGGTTAGGAAACATTTCCACAGGAGAGGAGGGTAGAAATTAGAAAGTTCATGATGCCAGGTCAATTGTTAATGCTACGTTTTTTTGTTAACCCAAGGGGTAAAGGCAAGTTTGTGAAGTTAAGTCACAGATAATCGTGATCACAGTAAACGGCAGAACTGGACTGAGGGGCTGAATGGTCTCCTCCTGTTCACATTCCATTCACACTTGAACAATGAGAATTGGACAAGGCACCAAGTCTCTCACTCACACACACATATACACACACACACACACACACATCAGTTAATGGCTGGCTTTGGATACAGGGGATGACTACTCACACATTGTCATTCCAACTGCTTTAAAGGCAATGTCATTGAATCACCAAGCACATCACTGCGTGTGTCTATATTTGTGTTTCCTTTACCAAACACTCCGAGCTGGTGGACCTGTGCCTCAGCGAGCCAGCACCTTCAGGAACTGAGGAGGGAGGTTGGAGATGGGCAAATTGAGGCTAACTCGGCAGACTGCACTTTCACTCACCCAACATGATGGCATCCACAGCCCCACCAGGACAAAACTCGATGAGAATCTATAAAGGGAAGGAGAGAGAGATTACGGCCTTGTGTTAAAATGGCCATTGCATTTCCAAAGCTGAGCGGTGAAAATATGGAGTGTCCCATCCCAAGATGCATGAGAAGAGGGTCACGTTGACCGTAGTTCAATCCAGCTCCCATGGAGACACGAGGCCAAGGCGAACAGAGGGAGAAGGGAGGAAGCTGGGTCAGGATCACAAATGCTGCCACTGAACAGTTGGGTGGAACAGCGTTCTTTTGTGTTATGGATTCTGTATAATTCTACATTAATCCCTTGTGCCTCAATTTCTACCATTTTCCTTTATTCATTCACTGGATGATGACATCGCAGATTGGGCAGCATTTATTGGCTATCCCTAATTGCCAAGAGGGTAGTTAGGAATCAACCACATTGTTGTGGGTCAGGAGTCACATGTAGGCCAAACCAGGTCAGGATGGTAGTTTCCTTCCCTGAAGGACATTAGTGAAGCAGATGGCGTTTTTCCAAACCGTGATCCTCATTAGATTCTTAATTCCAGATTATTATTGAATTCAAACGCTACCATGTGCCGTGGCAGGATTCGAACCGGGGTCCTCAGAACATTATCTGGGTTTCTGGATTAACAGTCTAGTGATAACATCATTAAGCCGTTGCCTCTTCATCCAGCAGAATTAATGAAGTGTGAACATGACCGCATCTTTTGATTTGAAAGTTCTTAAACACCACCACCGGACCAATCAGTCCTTCCCATCTTATCATACAGAGTCAATTAGATGGGGCGATGGACAAAAAAAGGTAGGGGAGCACATCATGAATTGTAAGACTGGTTGAAGGAGCGAGGCCCAAATGGGCTGAACGGCCTTGTTCCTTGCTGTGTGGTCCTAAGATGGAAACAAAATTTAGTTTCCACATATCTGCAAGTTGGCACTAAAAGGGTGGCACAGAGGCGCAGTGCTTGGCCCTGCTGCCCTGCAGGACCAGGGACCCGGGTTCAATTCCACCCTCGGGCGACTGTGTGTGTGGGGCTTGCACATTCTCCCCGTGTCTGCTCCGGGGTGCTCCAGTTTCATCCCATAGAACGAAGATGTGCAGGTGAGGGAGGATTGGCCGTGCTACAGTGCCTATAGTGACTAGGAGGTGCACACTAGATGGATGAACCATAGGAAATGCAGAGTTCCGAGGATAGTAGGGTGGTCTGGGTGGGATATTATTTTGAGGGTTGGTGTGGACCCGATGGGCTGAATGGCCTGCTTCCACACCGTAGGGATTCTACTGACCCACAGTCAGGATGCAAATCACGACTAGGCTATGGCTGGAACATTCCATTCACAATAATCCCCCCTCTCGGGATATTAGTTCGGACGGCTGACGGCTTCTGACTAGGTAAAAACAATGACTGTAGATGCTGGAAACCAGATTCTGGAATAGAGTGGTGCTGGAAAAACACAGCAGTTCAGCCTTCCTTTCATGACTCACCCAAAGGCTGTTCCCGTAGTAGAAGGCATCGAGGAGTTTAACAATGTTGGGGTGATCGCATGAGGCCAGGATCTCGATTTCCACCATGTAATCTTCGAGCTCCTCCTCATCCAGTGAGCCAATCACCTTGGCAGCTGCAATGGCCCCGGTCTCCCTGTTCTGCGCCTTTTGTGTGGAAAGTATATCATTAAGCCCATTGGAAATGGGAACAGGAGCAAACCGTTCAGCCCCCCCCCGCCCCGAGTCTGCTCCGTCTTTCACTAAAATCATGGCTGACCCAACATTCTTCATGTCAACTTGCCCGCCCTCTTTTTTTTCCCATAATTCCCCAAATGGTCAAGAATCAGCCTTAAATATACACAAGGACTCTGTCCCCTGAGCTCTCCGTGGTAAAGCATTCCAAAGACTCCCAACCCGCTGAGAGAAGAAATTCCTCCTCATCTGAGTCTTCAATTGGCGTCCCTTTACTCTGAGAGTGTGTGCCGTCTGGTCCCAGACTCTCCCATGAGGGAGAGACATCCTCTCAGCATTGACCCTGTCAAGCCCCCTTCATATATTCCAATGAGATCGCCTCTCATTCTTCCAAACTCCAGTGAGTACAGTCCCAACCTGTTTAGCCTTTGCTGATAAGACAGCCCCTCCATCCCGGAGACCATCCCAGCGAACCTTCTGCGGACTGCCCCCAGTGAAATGGTATCTTTCCTTAAAGGGAACCGAAACTGCTCACAGTGCTCCAGAAGTGGTCACTCCAGCACCTTGTTTAGTTGCATTAAGACTCCGTACTCCAAGCCCCTTGAAATAAGGGCCAACAGTCCATTCGCCCTTCCCGATGACCTGCTGTCCCTGTGTGCCAGCTTTCTGTATTTCATGCACAAGTTCCCCCCAAGTCGCTTTGTGTTGGAGCTTGCTGGATTTAATAATACTATTCTTTTGTTCTACTTTCCAAAATGGATAACTTCACAATTGCCCACATAATTCTCCACTTGCCAACTTTTTGCCCACTGACTTAACCTATCAACGTCTCTCTCTGAACTGTCTGTATCCCTCTCACAACCTGCCTTTGCACTGAGTTTCGCATCGCCTGCGTCAGTGTATATTCCCTTTTTCCCTTCCAACACATTAACGTGTATTGTAAACAGTTGTGGCGCCAGTATTGATGCCTGCAGAACCCCAATGGCCATCCTGAAAAAGAACCCCTTATCCCCAATCGCTGTTTACTGCCCATTAGTCAAATCTCTGTCCACGCCGATACATAATTCAGAAATGGCCGAAAACAAGCTCAAATATGAAGCCCCTGTTTCTCACCTGTTAAACTCCTGTCAAAAATAAGACAACAATTTTCAACGTTGCTCACAGCTGGCTCCCACGAGTTCTGTCTCTGACTATTTCTGCTCTGTACCCACTTGACACAAATATCTATCCATCCAGTTTACCCCCAGCTCTGACCACATTTTCAGTGATGACATTTCCAATTTCAATTACTGTCGGGATGAGTGGCTGAACTGTTTTTTTTCATTGCCTGGGCTCATTTCTGAATCCTTCATCAGGCAAGTTCCATGAATCATCAGAGAGGAGTCCTGCTCTGGTTATTTTTCCCTCAAGCGTTCCTTCCGAAATCTGGAGTTTAATTTAGGTCAATGTCAGATGTTGCATTTTGGTGGGTCAAACCACAGCAGGGCTCACGTCGTCAAGTGTCGGGCCCTGGGGAATGTGACAGATCAAGCTCCTTGGAAGTGCGGACAGGGGTGGTGAGAAAGGCTTTCGGCGTGCTTGCATTCTTCAGCCAGAGCAATGAGTTTAGGAGTCGGGGTGATTTGTTGCAGCTGTACAAGACATTGGTGAGGCCGCATTTGGAGTACAGTGTGCAGTTCTGGTCGTCCTGATATCAAAAGGATACTATTAAACTAGAAAGAGTGCAGAGAAGATCAACGTGGATGCTACTTGGACTGAAGGCTTACGTTACAAGGAGAGGTTAGATAAGATGGGACGATTTTCTCCTCCTGCAGCGTGGCAGACTGAGGGACAACCATGAGAGGCATCGATAAGGTAGATAGCCAACAAATTCCCATGGTAGGGAAGTCTTAAACTAGAAGGCAGAGGTTTAAGGTGAAAGGGGGAGAGACGCAAAAGGGTCCGTCTCTTCACACAGAAGGTGGTGCATGTTTGAACGGGCTGCCAGAGGTAGTGGTGGAGGAGAGTACAATTTTGTCATTTAAGAAACATTTAGACAGGGTGGAATAAGTGTGGAGGGATGTGGACCAAATGCAGGCAAATGGAACTAGATTAATTGTGAAAACTGGATGGCATGGGCAAGTTGGGCTGAAGGGCCTGTTTCCATGCTGTAGACTTTTAAATCATTCATTGTCTTCTGCTTTCACTCGGCCTCGTGGGCAGCAAGTTCCACCTCATTGACAATTGTCTGTACTGAAGATGACAAATCTGTGCCTCCCGCAAGCCCCCAGTCCTCCTTCCATCACCTCACGGGAAGTGCATTCTTTTGGTTTAATCCTGTCTGAATCTTGAACCTCTTTTGTCAAATCTTCCCCTCGATCTCCTTTGCTCCCAGGGGAACAACTGCAGCTGTTTCGACCAAATCCCTCATCCCTGGGACCACTGGGGTCAATCTCCTTCATGTCCTCTAGAGGAGCCTCACTTCCTTCCCCAATGCGTGGGGACTACCTACTGGATGCAATCAAGTCATAGAGGCATCGAGATGTACAGCACTGACACAGACCCTTCGGTCCAACTCGTCTATGCTGATCAGATAATAACCTAGCATTTGACCCACATCCCTCGAAACCCTTCCTATTCATGTACCCATCCAGACACCTTTTACATGTTGTAATTGTACCAGCCTCCACCGTTTCCTCTGGCAGCTCATTCTATACATGCACCACTCTCTGCATGAACAATTTGTCCCTTTTGTCCCTTTTAAATCTCTCCCCTCTCACCCCAAACCTCTGCCCTCTAATTTTGGACTCCTTTACCCTGGGAAAAAGAGCTTGGCTGTTCACCCTATCCATGCCCCTTATAATTTTGTAAACTTCTCTGAGGTCACCCCTCAGCCTCCGACGCTCCAGGGAAAACAGCCCCCATCCTTCGGCATCTTCCTATAGCTCAGAGCATCCAACCCTGGCAACATCCTTGTAAATCTTTTCTGAACCTTTTCAGGTTTCGCAACAGGAGAGAAAGCAGTATTCCATATGTGGCCTAACCAATGTCTTGTCCAGCCATAACATGACCTGCCAACTCCAAAATTAAATGACTGACCAATAAAGGCAAGCATACCAAATGCCTTCTTCACCGTTCTGTCTCTCTGTTACTCCACTTTCAAGAAACTATGAACCTTCACTCCAAGGTCTCTTTGTAACACTCTCCAGTCCTTATTATTAAGTGTACAAGCCCTCTTGGTGACCAAAGAGTTTCTCGTTGGAGTTGCTGTTTTTCACAAGGGACAAGAACATAGGGAGGACCCATTACAGGTGCACAAGGCACTGATGAGGGCTTATCTCGAGAATTGGGGACAGTTCGGCACTCTTTATTTCAGAAAATTGAACGAGAAGCAGTTCAGAGGAGGTTCTTATTCCTGGGTTACTTCTTAAGGACAGACTGAACCCTTGGGCTGATACCAACTTGAGTTCAGAAGCACGAGAGGCGATCCTTTTGTTACATATAATTCCATGGAAGAACTCGATCGAGTGAATGCTGGACAAATGCTTCTGCTGATGGAAAAGACTAGAACGAACCTACTAGGTTTAAAAATAAGAAAGACAGCGTAAAGAATTTTTTTTTTCCCTCTGTCACAGAGTGACCAAATCTGTGAAATTTTTTCCCTTGGTAGATTAGAAAATTTCCGAAAAGCTGTGTCATATCGGAAGGTAAGGATTATGGGAGACGGGCAGGAAAGTAGAGGTGATGCCACACCAGAATCGTCTTGATTTCCACTGAATGGTGTATCAGGCTCAAAGGGGCCGAATGCCTGACTCCTGCTCCTAATTCATAGAATTCCACATCAGTTCTTCAATTCTGAGGGGCTATTTTTTTCAAACCTTCCCATTAGTGTCAACAGCTTTGGAAAGCAGTACTGTCGGGGAGTGGACAGAATGTGAGATGGGGTGGGTGGGAGGGGGGTTGTTTGTCATGCAACTACCTGCTCCATGGTTGCCATGGAGATTCGCCTACATCTAACTGACAGTGCTGAACACACAACTAAACAGGAAACTATCGGATGTGATGTCGAGACAGACCAAAAGCAAGATATTAATCATTTTTTCCAAACATTTCAATCCCCCGGTATCTGCTTTCATTCTCATGAGGGTTGGACAATCAGGGTCCGAGTTGACTATTGGCTTGTCCGGCGTCAGGGCCCGAGCCTGTTTTGGAAACAAACATTTCTTTTCAAGTTTTTTTTAAACTTCAGCTGTTATAAAACTAACGGCAACCAGGTCAGTGATTTCAAGGTGTGCAACAAGTGGGGGTGCACGTTTGGGCCAGGGAGAGTTTGCCCTCTGCTGACAATGGTTGGACAATCTTGGTGGATCAGGGTTAGACTTGACTATTGACCATTCAACTCTGACCTCCAGCACCTGCAGTCCTCACTTTCTCTCCACTGACTATTGATTCCAGTTTTGCTAGGCTCCTCGATGCCGCACTCAGTCGAATGTGGCTTTGAGGTCAAGGGCACGGGTATAGTTCCAATGTTTAAAAGACATTTAGATGAGTACATGAATTAGAAATATTTGGAGGGATATGGGCCAAGCACAGGCAGGTAGGACTGGTTTAGTCTGGGATTATGGTTGGCATTTCTGATGAAGGGCTTATGCCTGAAATGTCGATTGTCCTGCTCCACAGATGCTGCCTGACCTGCTGTGCTTTTCCAGCGCCACACTTTTAAACTCTGATCTCCATGATCTGCAGTCCTCACTTTCTCCCATTATGGTCACCACGAACTGATTAGGCCGAAGGATCTATTTCCATGGCGTATGAATCCAGGACTTTCACCTCACTGTTGGAACTCAGCTCTTTTGGCCATCTTTAGATTACAACTGGAATGGACTCGGGTGTCAAGTTACCCTTTGGCATTAGCATTTACTGAATCCTGCATGATCAACTTCCTAGGACAGATCATTGCCCAGAAACTGCACTGGGCCAACCCTGATAAATACAAAAGCAGGTCAGGCGCTGGGCATCTTGGAATGAGTAAGTCACCTCTTGACTCCACAAAGCCTTTCCCACCATCGCCAAGGCCCAAGTCAGGAGTGTGCGATGGAATACTCCCCACTTGCCCTGGATGGGGGCAGCTCCAACAACACTCAAGAAGCTCGACACCATCCAGGGCAAACCAGTCCGCTTGATAGGCACTCCATCCACAAACACTCATTCTGTCCACCTCTGACGCTCAGTCGCAGCAGTCTGTACCATCTACAAGATGGTACGATATCTACAGGACAGAATGATCCTGCACTGTGACGTGGAGAAGAGAGCGAGCCCAGCTATTCAAGATGGCAGCACCAACACAGTAGGCCCATCCACTCCAGCCCGGCCACTATTGGTTTTTTTCTCTGTCTCCTTTTTGTCATTTTTCTTTCGTTTTTCCTCTTTTTCTCATCTTCCTGACGTGGCTCGGAGGCCAAAACGGTGTTGCAGGGGGCAGAGAGGAGTCCTGGAACCTAGCAGCAGGAGAGGAAACCTTGTCAGAGTGCTGGAGTTGTGTATGGCGCCCCAGCCGAATGAGATGAACTCCATTGACAGTCACAGAGTCATGGTGATGTACAGCATGGAAACAGACCCTTCAGTCCAAGCTGTCCGTGCCGACCAGGTAGCTGAACCGAACCTAGTCCCATTCGCCAGCACTTGGCCCTATTCCTCTCAACCTTTCTTATCCAGATGCCTGTAAAATGCTGCAAATTGTACCAGCCTCCACCACATCCTCTGGCAGCTCATTCCATACACGCACCACCCTCTCCATGAAAAAGTTGCCCCTTATATCCCTTTTATATCTTTCCCCCCTCACCCTGAATCTATGCCCCTCTAGTTCTGGGCTCCTCAACACTGGAGAAAAGACTTTGTTTATCCTATCCATGTCCCCTCATGATTTTATAAACCTTTATAAGGCCACCCCTCAGCCTCGGACGCTCCAGGGAAAACAGCCACAGCATGTTCAGTCTCTCCCTGTAGCTCAAACCCTCCAGCCCTGGCAACATCCTTGTCAATCTTTTCTGAACCCTTTCAAGTTTCACAACATCTTTGCGAGAGGAAGGAGACCAGAACTGCATGCAATATTCAAAAATTAATCTCATGTCCTGTACAGCCACAACATGACCTCCCAACTCCTGTATTCAATACTCTGACCATTAAAGGAAAGCATACCAAACGCATTCTTTACTATCCTAACTACCGCGACTCCACTTTCTAGGAACTATGAACCTGCACTCCAATGTCTCTTTGTTCAACAACTCTTCCCAGGACCTTGCCATTTACATTTATAAGTCCTGCTCTGATTTGCTTTTCTATATTGCAGCACCTCGCATTTATCTAAATTAAACTCCATCTGCCATTCCTCAGCCCATTGGCCCAACTGATCAAGATCCTGTTATACTCTGAGGTAACCTTCTTTGCTGTGCACTACACTTCCAAGTTGGGTGTCATCTGTCAACATACTAACTATGCGTGCATATCCAAATCATTTAAGTATTTTCTTTTTATTCTTTTGCACCTCAAAATAGCACGGAATTGTGGACACAGACACTTTTCACAGTATCTCCCTCGATATATGTGACAATGAGTCATTCATTCATTCATTCACCAAGGCTCCTTAGACAGCACCTTCTAAACCCATGACCACCTCCATCCAGAAGGACAAGAGCAGCAGATACGTGGGAACACCACCCCTGCAAGTTCCCCTCCGAGAAAGTCACTCTCCCGACTTGGAAATAAATTGACGGTTCCTTCAGTGTCACTGAGTCATTCCTCCCTGATACCACTGCAACACATGGACAGCAGTGGTTCAAGAAAGCAGCTCACCACCACCCTCTTCAATGGCAATTGGGATGGGAAATAAACACCGGTCCGGCCTGCTGTGATGGTCATGAGGTTAGACTGGTGGACCTCAGACAATCTGAGTTCCCTGATTGGGGCTGTGTACCTGGACCAGTCAGGGAGCCTTGCCTGACAAGATATAAACAAGGGGGTCTGCTCAGTCTGAGAGCTGGCCCAGAGGGAGCTGGGTCAGTTTCAAGGACTCTCCGTGTGGTAAATAAAGAGTGACTTGGCGACAGGATCATGGCCTTTGTGGAATTATGTCACAGCCGGTGACACACACATCCCATGACTGATTTTTAAAAAATACAACTGCCGAAAGAACAGATATTAATAAACCGAAGCAAACCGGGACCCAAAGACTTAACCAAGTGAACAAAAAAGAAACTGAAAGTGCCCAGTCTATTCCATCGACGATAAAGTCACCATTCCATCACTTATTGATCAGATTTGGGTGCTTTGAGGGACATGCCTCCTCCACTCGAGCTGCGTCTGTCAGGAGTGCAACAAATTGACTGCAGAGACACTAGCTACAGGCCAGCACTGACAGACCTGCCTTCATTCGGAAGTGGTTGTGGTTTATGCTCATTCTGGCAATCACTTGGCTGAACGAGAGGAAGGCATCTCTCTTCGAAAGATCGTATCAAGATCGTTTCCCGCCAGCGCTTCTCTTCTTGATCGGAGCTGGACGGTTGAGAGGTTGCTGTGTCACTTGCAGCTTGAGGCGTGGGGCAGTGGACCATGGGATGCGAAGGCACCTTATTTGCCACTTGTTCCAATCGGGTAGTATAACTAACAGCTTTGCCGGCTGTTGTGACAATGATGGTACACCGTGTGACACCGAGTTTCCGGCTGTGGGTTGCTTGTCTGTGGATGCCAGGTGAATGCATCAGAAACAGGAGCAGGAGTAAATCGCTCGGTTCCTGGAATCTGCTCCATCTCTCAACAAGATCCCCTGATTGTGGTTTCAATTCTCTTTCCCTGCCTGCTTCCTCCGCCCAGCCCCATAACCCTTGTCACCTTGGTCAGTTCGGCAAGGAATATACTCAAAAGCCCAGCTTTGATTTCTCTCTGGGACAGATCATTCCACAGATTAATGTCCATCTCAGAGAAAGAGAGAGAGAGAGAGAAAAAAAAACTCTTCGCCACCTTAAAGTGGAGGCCACCTTCTTTCTCAACTGTTTCCATTAGTCCTCCAGCCATCCTCATGACAGAAAGAGTTCAGTTCATGTCTAGGCTATTGTCTGTAAACTTGGGAATCATACCGCACGGAAAGAGACCCTTCGAACCAAGACGACCATTATCCCAACTGAACTTGTGCCACCCGCCTGTTCCTGGTGGTTAAACATGTTCCTCACTATTCCGAGCGCAAAGGGCTCAACTTCCAGCTGCTGTTTAAAGCTGTGCTTGGGTTAGCTGGAGAGCTGAGCTGCTGAATGATTCTGGTCAAGGTTTGTGTTCCAATTCCTGCCCCCAGCCCACCACCAGCCACTGTGGCAAGTCCATTGTCCAAGCCACCCTGAGCAGAAATACCTCATCAAGTCAGTAACAGGGCAAAGCCAAGTCTCTTAGCGTCCCAACACGACAGGCGATATAGATTTAAAAGTTCCATGAGGCGGCAGGTGGGAAAGAATTTGCGTTAAATCTTAACCTGGAGTGAGTGGTAGTGAGCTGGAACCCACGCTGCCTCTGAGAGATGATTTCGAGTGACGGACACCTGAGGGAAATAAACTCACAAGGGCATGGACATCCAGCATGGACTAGATGGGATGAATGGACTCCTTCCGCCTTGTGGAGGTTTCTTTGTGTGACAAAACCGTCACCATGTCCCTTCAACTGTGAAACCTGCAGCTCGAAGCACCCAATCGTTAAACAATTTTGTCGTGGGAAATGAAACCCAATTGCTATGTGGTTAGAACAGAACGACCAAAATTTAAATCATGAAGCAGGTTGTTTGGGTCAGTGTTGAAAATGTGTTGCTGGTTAAAGCACAGCAGGTTAGGCAGCATCCAAGGAACAGGAAATTCGACGTTTCGGAAATTGGGTCAGTGGGCTGCATATTTTGTACAACACTGTAGAACAACCAGCTCAAATCCTGTTTTTGTTCAAATCTCCCCTGACGTCACGGGAGACAGAAAAAAGAGAGAGCTAATCTCTAGCTTCTCCAAAGTCACAATCCCCCATCAGATGACGATAGCAGATGGAGCTCTCCCCAGGCTGTACGACGAAAAACTGAAGAAATAGGACCGTTTGGCCATTCAGCCCATCCAACCTGGTCCGCCATTTGTAAACACTGACCCCATCTTCCTGCCCTCTCCTCACACGTCCCATGATTCCCCGAGTGACAGTAAAGTCTATCTGCCTGATATGGAAGGAGCCTCCGTAACCTTAGAATTCCCGAGATTCACAACGCTTCAAGTGAAGAAATTCCTCCTCATCTCAGTCCTGAACAATCTGCTCCTTAGCCTGAGGCTGTCCCTGTTCCCCTCCGCAACACGTTCTAGACTCCCCAGCCAGGGAGATACGATCTCTCAACCTGCTCAGCCCCTCCACAATCTTGCCTGCGTGCCAGAAAGACAAAAATGCAGCCGAGCTACAACGAGATGATGGTGAATTGAATTGAATTGATTGTTACATGTACCGGGGCACATTGAAAAGCTTTGTCTTGCGAGCAATACAGGCAGATCACAGAGCTAAGGAGCACAGATAAGTAAATAATAGGTAAACAGTGGCAAAAACAAAAAAAAACCTCAGGTACAGGCAAATGTTAAGAGTTTGTGAATCCATTCAGTATTCTAATAACCGTAGGGTAGAAACTGTTTTGAAACCAGCTGGTACGTGTGTTCAGACTTCCGTACCTTCTCCCAGTCATGTCGTGTGACTAGTAATCCTAACGCTGTGGGGACAGGGTTTGAACATTCACCATTGTTGCTGGTGGAACACAAATTCAATTCATTGATGTTTAAAAAACTTGGAACCAAAAGTGATGACGACACTCATCCAGTGCCAATGTACACCTACCCGGTGCATTAATGTCTACTTTGAGGAGAGGAATCTGCCGCCTTTACCCTGTCTTATTTCTTAATTTATTCATTTCTGTGAGCTTTGAGCGGGGTTGACCGACCAGCATTGATTGCCCATCCCTTGTTGCCCTTGAGAAGGTAGGGGTGAGCTGTCTTCTTGAACCGCTGCAGTTCACTTGCTGTGGGTTGACCCACAACGCCCTTAAGAGCCGGAATTCCGGAATTTTGACCCAGCGACAATGAAGGAACAGTGGTATGCTTCCAAGTCAGGATGGTGAATGGCTCGAAGGGGAACTTGCAAGGGGTGGTGTTCCCATGTACCTGCTGCACCTTGTCCTTCCAGCTGGAAGGGGTCCTGGGTTTGGAAGGTGCTGTCTGAGGCTCTGTGCTGCTATTCTGTGGGTTTGGGTTAGATTCACCAAATTGCATTGGATTTTGAAATAATGCAATGGAATGGGAGAGGTGGAAGTGTGGGCAGTGCAACCCTTCCTAACGTGACTAGAAAAGAACTTCATCAGCCCACGTCACAAGGCCCAGATCAGCAAGTTGGGAAGATCCCTTCACCCATTGCTGCGGCTTGCAGCTCTTCCTGCAGTCATGGGGTTCTGTCGCACTGGTCTGTCTTGTGCCACCTTGAATGTTTTCAAGAAGAAATTCAAGATAGTCCTTCAGGCCAAAGGGAAGAAGTAGGAACAGGGGACTGAGTCAGCCCAAGATCACACTGAATGAGAAAGCAGGCTCAATTAGCTATGTTTCTATCCCCTGTAGCTCTCATCTAGAACCTCGCTGTGAGGTCCATCATCCAACTACATCTCAGTCCGTGTGGAGTTTGCACATTCTCCCTGTGTGTGCGTGGGTTTCCTCCGGGTGCTCCAGTTTCCTCCCACAGTCCAAAGATGCGCAGGTTAGGGTGAATTGGCCGTGTTAAATTACCCATTGTGTTAGGTGCATTCGTCAGAGGGAAATGGGTCTGGGTGGGTTACTCTTCGGAGGGTCGGTGTGGACTTGTTGGGCCGAAGGGCCTGTTCCACACTGTAGGGAATCTAATCTGATCTAAGTCAACCCCCACCCTCTCCAGCTCCTGTCAAATTGACAAAAAATTGACACTCTGTTTTTCTGAATGTTACTTTTGTTCTCTGTTGCCCATCCCTAAAAGGAGGTCGAAACACCTTTGACATTTCAAGTCTAGTTATGACCCTTCTTCAGAAGGCAATTGCCCATGGCTTGCTTGGCCATTTCAGAGAACAGTGAAGAATCGACAACGCCACTCTGGGTCTGGAGTCACGTCTAGGCCGAACCAGATTAAGGACGACAGATTTCCTTCCCTCCAGGGCGTGTGCAAATCAGGTGGGACTTGTTTTGACCATGGAGGATAACCTCCTGGTCACCATTACTTTCAATTCCAGATTTTTCGGGTTTAAAACTTCATGAGCCGTTGCAGGGATTGAACCCATGCTTCCTGGCAATCAGCCTGGTCCTCTGGATTACTCGCCAAGTCGGGGTACGCCACTGTCACCCACGCGCCCGGAGCCATAAGCACCAGCGTTGGTACGGCACAGAAATATTTCAAAAGGTTGTGCAAATGTGCCTGTTGTGTGCACCGAGAGTGGGGGGCTCAGGATTTGGGTTCGAGCGCCGTCATCCCAAATGTTCTCGGGTCCTGCTGGAGTTTAGGAGAGCCGCCTGTGGACCTCGTCTGCACTTTCAGAGCCTTTCAAGGCCATCTGGGCCAGGCAGGCTTGCGAGACTGCTAAAAGGAGTCGGTGTGGTTAGAGAGGGGAGCACGATGGCCTAGCTGTTCGCCTCAAAGTCATCAGGGCACAACAGCAAGAATATCTAATCTTGGGGCGGGGGGGAGCACCAATTTACACAGCAGGAGGAGAGGGTGCTGAATGCTGTCAAGTGGAGTCCAATTGATGGGGTATTGCCAGGGACAAGGAACAGATAAGATTTCGTTTAATTTCAAACCAAAACAAACAAAAAGCTTGTTAGTTTTCTCCTGAACGCCGGGTGGAACAGTTGCTTCCAGAGTCTGATATTGGACAAATAAAAGATGTGCTTGGTTTCGAGTGATAAATGCTCTGATCTGGGCGAGTTGCTTCGGAAGAGGACTAGGTTGCTCGATCGCCTTTCCTGCCAATGGATTTGGAGAATCTTGCCCAGGGGTTTCCAGCAAGGTCTCTCGGTTTGAATTACCTACCGCTCATTGTTGGTAGACCAGGGTGGCGGGGTGGGGTCTGACATTGTATGGATGAGAAACTTTGAATGAAAGGTAATGTGGGCTAAACACAGCCCACTTGCCATTTCCGCCATGGCATTTTGGTAAAACAAACAAAGACAAGACTTATACAACTAAAGTAGGTAGTGTTGTAGAACAGAGCACACCACAGGGTTCAGGTACATAATTCTTTGAAGTTTGTGTCACAGGCAGACAGTGTGGTTAATAAGAAGGTGTTCAGCACACTTGCCTTCATTGCTCAGACCTTTGAGTCAAGGAGTTGGGGTGTTGTGTTGAGATTGTACAGGATGTTGTGAGGCCTCTTCTGCAGTATTGATATTACTGAGTGGGTTTGGATGAGATTTACCAGGATGTTGTTAGGAATGGAGGGCTTGAGTTACAAGAAGAGACTGGACAGGCTGGGACTTTTCCCTCTGGAACATAGGAGGTTGAGGGATGACCTTATAAAGGTTCCTAAAATAATGAGGAATATAGATAAGGGGAATGGTCGGGGACTTTTTCTGTAGAGTGGGGGATTTCAACATGAGGCGACACATTTTTAAGGTGAGAGAAGAAAGATTTTAAAAAGACATGAGGGGCAACCTTTTTACACAGAAGGTGGTTCGCACGTCGAATTAACTTCCAGAGGAAGTGGTGGATGTGGGTACAACATTATAAGACATTTGGATGAGCACATGATGAAGAAATGCTTGGAGAGACACAGGCCAAGTACAGACAGGTGGGACTAGTTTAGTTTGGGATTATGGCCGACATGGACTAGTTGGGCCGAAGGGTCTGTCTCCATGCTGTATGACCGTACGTCTCAGAAACCCACTCCCAACAGCTCACATCTTTTACCCCATCAGTCAACACATCTAAGAGACACAAGGAAACAGACAGACAGTATAGCAATTCTAAAGCAGTGAAAAAGACCAACTTCGTTTGATGAGTCAGAACACAGCAATTAACACAGTCACATAAGCAAAATAATTTTAAAAACTCTTCAATACTATAGACATTTGATGTTCCCTCCGCTATTTCAACAAACAGAGCTGCTATTTCTTCCAAATGGGGTTCTAATTTCTCGATAAGGGCAAAGGTCACATGATTAATTGTCCCATCAGTCTGACTGCTTGAACTTCAGCATGCACGTATTCAAGAGGCAAATAAAAATACAAAATACGCAGAAACTGAACCACTGCCTGATCAAACATCTTTGTCAGTGGGACCTTGAAGCTTTCATGTCTGCTCCTTTGTTGAATTAATTTATAACCTATTAGGAATGCCTGTGTTGATTCAGAGGAGAGCATTTCATAACCTATTCACACGTAAAGTACTGCTTTTTAAACATTTACTCAGATTCTGTTCATCCCTGGACGACAGAGTGATTCCCTAGGGTGATTTGAGGTTCAGAGGTAACCAAATTGCTCTGGGTTTCCAGTCACAGGTGGACTAGACTGAGTAAGGACAAAGTCAGAAGTCATATGTTACTGGGTTGTAGCCCAACAAGTTGATGTGAAATCTCAGGCGCTGCTCCAAACTGACTTCACTTCATCTGGTGATTTCAAATAAACCTCTTGGACTATAACCTGGTGTCGTGTGACTTCTGACTTTGTCCACCCCAGTCCAATATCGGCATCTCCACATCAGAAGCTGACTGAGTAAGGACAGCAAATAGTCATATGTTTGATGCGAGAAGAGCATGGTTTTAAAAATGATACCTGAGGGGTAACGTTTTCACGCAGAGGGTAGAGTGTGTAAGGAAGGAGATACCAGAGGAGGTGCTGGAGGCTGGTACAATTACAACATATAAAAGGCATCTGGAAGGGTGTGTGATTAGGAAGGGTTTAGAGGGATATGGGCTAAATGCTGGCCAATGGGACTCGGTCAGATTGGGAAATGGACAAATTCGGATTGAAGGGTCTGTCTCCTTGCTCTGAAGGGATTTGAACCCAATCTCTGGGAGCAATATTCCTGTAAATAAGCAGCAGCATTATCACTTGGTCTTACCTTGAGAACTTTGCCAAAGGCCCCGTCTCCCAGCTCTCCAATGACTTTCCAGACACTTTCAGGATCCACATCTCTCCTCAAGTGTTGGTACTGTTTCACCTTCTTCTTGTCCGGACCCAGTTTAAAAAGTTTCATGAAGCTTAAGAAAGACATTTCTCCCCTCTCCCCGTCCCGCCCCTCGATGAAAGGAACGAGGAAACGAGAGAGAGATGTCAAAAACAAACTGAAGAGAAAACAGCCTCTCGGTTAAACCATGATGGGGAGGTCTCGCCTCCCTTCAGCACTGGCTGTCGCACAAGTCACAGTCCATGGTTGGAGAAAAACGTGCGTTTCAAGCTTCTCAAAAGCGCAGAGGTACATCTTAGCAGAGGGGCCCTCTGTGTCTCACTGCCAGAAGTCGCTACAGAGGTTTGCACGTTTCCAGCTCAGTGCAATTGCATTGCCATTTGTGTGTGTCTGCGGCCGGAAGAATTCAACTCATTTGACATCGAGAGCACTTGAAAAGTATAGCTTCCCATGAGGCACCGTGCCAAAATCTACCCGCTTTTTGTTTTTGTCTGCATTTTTGCAAACTCAGCCTCCAGCTCCCTGTCCTCCTGGGTTGAGTCGGGCTCACTTGAATTCTGAACAACTCCCGGCTTTTCCCAAAAGGGCCCTTCTGCCAAAGTCGATCGAGAGGCGCTTTAAATGTTCGAAACCGTGCGGTGTCATTGAGCGACAGTCCCTTCGGTGGTTTGCAGTTTCAGCGAACAGATTTATGTCCCAGGAACTAGATGTGAATGAAAGATTTCTGACGTTTAAGGTGAAGGCGCAGAGATATCTCTCCACCCACCCCTCACCACCATGAGTAGGCGTTTTGGGGTCGAATGAACTTTGAATTAGATGCAAACAGACTTTACTTTCCAAATCTTTCACAGTCTGGGAGAGAATCGTAGGGATTAACAGACAATACTTCTAAAATTGAAACGTTTGATCTGTCTCTTTCAGTGACTTGGCCTCCACAGCCTTCTGCAGGAAAGAATCCCCACAGGTTGACTGTGTTCTCTGGATGAAGAAATGTTTCATCTAATCCTTACAGTGTGGAAGCAAGCCATTTGGCCCATCGAGTCCACGCCAACCCTCTGAAGTCTATCCCACCCAGCCCCAAACCCCTTTTCTCTCCCTGTAACCCTGCATATCTCATGGCTCACCCACCCAGCTGCACATCCCTGGACTCTATGGACAGACATGGGGAGAACGTGCAAACTCTACAAAGACAGTAACCCGAGAGTGGATTTGAACCCGGGTGCCTGGCGCGGTGAGGCAGCAGTGCTAACCACTGAGCCAACGTGCTGGTCCTATCTGAATATCCTCATCTTAGTGCTTTATCCTGACACTTGCTCCCCCCAAACCAGGGGAAGTATCTTCCCAGCATCCGGTCCGTCCCGGCCCTCTTAGAATGTTGTCCATTTCAATCAGATCCCCCTAAACTTGAGTGAATACAGGCCGATCATGGGACAGTCCCCGGTATCAGACGAGTGAACCTCTGCTTCAATCCCTCTAGCAGGAAGATCAAAACAGCATGCTATATACTGCAGGTATAGTCAGCACCCTGTGTAAGTGCAGTCAGTCACCCCTACGCCTGAACATAAATCTCAGATGGCAGTGACTATTGCAGGATGACATGTTGACTGTTCGGATGATGAAATCTCTGCGCTTTTTTGCTTGCCGATTGGGTCAGCAACTGAGAGGGGAGTGCAAGATGGGGTTAAACAGGGCTGAATGCAGCCTCCATGAGACTCCAGACCCCACCAGTGGTGTGGTGAGCCAAACTAACTGACCTTCTAACGCTGGCGCGGGGAAGTGAGCTGAGGGGCGGACACAGAGAGTCTGTGAAGGAATATCGATACGTTAAGGGAACGGGCAAACATCTGGCAAATGTGACGAGAAGAATAGGAAAGGCAGAATGTTATTCAAACGGAGGGAACCTGCACAATTCCACAGTGCTGAGATATCTGGGCTGATTCAGTAGTATTTCAGAAAATGGAACCACTCCTCCCGAACTGAATTTAAGTTTCTGTATTTCCAGTTGGTGGATTACTGAATGAACTTACGTGTCATTATTTTCAAAAATGGGATCACAGCATCCCGAGAATTGGAAGCAGACCAATCAGCCTATTGAGTCCACATCAACCCTCTGAAGAGCATCGCACCCTCCTGCCCTATCCCTGTCATTCTCATGACTCATCCAGCAAGCCTGCACATCTCTGGACACTAGGGGCAATTTAGCATTGCCAATCTACCCAACCTGCACATCTTTGAAGAAGGCTAACAGCATACTGGCCTTCATAACAAGAGGAATTGAATATAGAAGCAAAGAGGTGCTTCTGCAGCTGTAAAGGGCTCTGGTGAGACCACACCTGGAGTACTGTGTGCAGTTCTGGTCGCCAAATTTGAGGAAAGACATTCTGGCTATTGAGGGAGTGCAGCGTAGGTTCACGAGGTCAATTCCTGAAATGGCAGGATTACCTTACACTGAGAGACTGAAGCGACTGGGCTCGTATACCCCTGAGTTTAGAAGACTGAGAGGGGATCTGATTGAGACATATAAGATTATGAAAGGATTGGACACTCTGACAGCAGGAAACATGTTTCCATTGGTGGGAGAGGACACTGCCTGAAAATACAGGGTAGACCATTTAGGACAGAGATGAGGAGAAACTTCTTCACCCAGAGAGTGGTGGATGTGTGGAATGCTCTGCCCCAGAGGGCAGTGGAGGCCCAGTCTCTGGATTCATTTAAGAGAGAGTTGATAGAGCTCTCAACGATAGTAGAATCAAAGATTATGGAGATAAGGCAGGAAGAGGATACTAATTAGGAATAATCAGCCATGAACATATTGAATGGCAGTGCAGGCTCGAAGGGCTGAATGGCCTACTCCTGCACCTATTGTCTATTGTGGGAGGAAACCAGAGCACCCGGAGGAAACCCATGCAGACACGGCGGGTGGAGAGTGTGCAAGGTCCACACAGACAGTTGCCTGAGGCTGGAATCGAACCAGGGCCTCTGACATTGTGAGGCAGCAGTGCCTGCCACTGTGGGACCCCTAAGAATTGTTCAGAGACAGAATTTGTAGGAGAAAACTGTGAGCAATATAGAAAATTGTTGCCTGAGTTTTGACAGGCGTTTAAAAGGCAGTGTGCTAGAAGACGTTCCTTATGTACTCATGTGAGAGAGGTGAGCTTCATATCGCTGCTTATCTTAGACTATTTCTTCATCGGACAGATAATTGGCTGACATGCAGGAAACAGCAAGTGGCGTCCTGGGACCAGTGGAGTTCTACATGAATCAGTGCTGGGGCTGCAGCTGTTGACAATATATATGAATGATTTATGAAGAAAGTGAATACGTCTTGTTTACCCTGGAACAATTCTATGCTTGCGTCTGTGAATCGTACTTGACAAGCGTTTGGGCAACTTAATAAAACCTCCTGCAGAGGGGAGGACTCTGGCTTCCGAATTGAAAATCAGTCGGCTTATGTCATCAAAACTGACACTCAAAGCACTGACAGCTCATGGCAGAACTGCAAGAAACTAGAGAGAGCTGTCAATACCGCCCAGTCCATCACGAAAGCCAACCTTCCATCCATTGACTCATCGACACTTCCTGTTGCCTCGGGGAGGCAGCCAACATCATCAAAGACCCCTTCCACCCCCTTTATAATCTCTTCCGAGTTCTCCCAACAGGCAGAAGGTATAAAAGCTTAAACACACGTACCGACAGCTTCGAGAACTTCTTTCCCGCTGTTATTCGAGTTCTGAATGGACCTCTCAACTCAAACCTCATACTGATCTTGCTTTTCGTGTACCCGTCTCTGCAGCCTACCTCACTCTGTTCAATCACCCTATGATTTTTGGATGGTGTGATGGCATGCAAACCAAAACTTTTCACTGTACCTAGATACATGTGTCAAAAAGGAGTCAAATAATATCCAGGGTGACAGGTTAACATGGAGAGAGGAGGTCTGGCTCACTGAAAACAAACAGATCAGGAGGAGGGTCATTTTCAGGTGACCAAGCCATTAGGTATTGGTAAATATCTCTAATCTGTCAGTTCAATCCCTGTGAGAGCCGCGCATGGAATCTTCATTCATTGTGGATTCTAGGCCATGTAAACCCACCTGGTTCACTAATACTTTTAGGAAAGGAAATCTGCTGTCCTTACCCGCCCTGGCCTACATGTGACTCCAGACCCCACAGCAATGTGCTGTCGAGCCGGACTCGGTGACTGTATTCCAACACGAGGCAGGAAGCGAGTTGAGGGGAGGACGCAGAGAGTCTGTGAAAGGGATATTGCTATGTTCAGTGAATGTGCAAATGTCTGGCAGAGGGAGAATATTGCTGGGAGACACGACAGAAAGAATAGGAAAGGCAGAATGTTATTCAAACGGAGGGAATCTGCACAATTCCACAGTGCCAGGGGATATCCTTGTACAGGAATCACAAAAAATGAGCGTGGAGCGTCGGCAAATGGTTAGGAAGGCAAGTGGAAAGTTGGCCTTCATTGCAAAGGGAGCTAGAATTAAGGAAGTATTGCGACAGGGTGTTGATGAGACCATAGCTAGACTATTATTTCCTGTTTGTTGTGCTGAAGGAGGGATCTCCTTGCAGTCGAAGCAGTTCCGAAAAGGTTCGCTTGGCTGATTGGTGGGGAAAGGAGTTTATCGCACCAGGAAAGATTCAGCCGTTGTACCGCTGGAGCACAGAAGAATGCGAGATGAGCTTGCGAAAGCATGTAAGATTCTGAAGGAGAGATGGCAGATAGGAAATGTTCCTCATAGGAACTAAAACAAAAGGTCTTCCATTTAAGGTGGAGATGAGGAGAAATTACACCCCCACCCCCTCACAAAGGTTGCTAATCTATGGAATTCTCTTCCAAATTGAGTCGCAGAGACTGGATCACTGAATATAGCCAAGGCGGATTTGATCAAGAACAGGATCGGGGCTTATGGGGATAGACAGGAAGGTGTAGTAGAGGTAACAACCAGATCAGCCATGATCTTATTGAAAAGTGGAACAGACTCAACGGGTAAAGTGGCCTCCACAGAGTCATCGAGATTTACTGCACAGAACAAGGCCCTTCAGGCCATCATGTCCATGCTAGTCAAACAGTGTCCATCAGACCATAAGACATAGGAGTGGAAGTAGGCCTTTTGGGCCATCGAGTCCACTCCGCCATTCAGTCATGGCTGATAGGCATTTCAACTCCACTTACCAGCATTCTCTCCGGAGCCCTTAATTCCTTGTGACAACAAGAATCTATCAATCTCTACCTTGAAGACATTTAGCGTCCCGGCCTCCACTGCAGCAATGAATTCCACAGGCCCACCACTCTCTGGCTGAAGAAATGTCTCCACATTTCTGTTCTGAATTGACCCCCTCTAATTCTAAGGCTGTGTCCACGGGTCCTAGTCTCCTCGCCTAACGGAAACAATTTCCTCGCGTCCACCCTTTCCAAGTGTCCTAATATTCTACTCCTGCTCCAAGGTTTTGTGATGTTATGGTCAGGGACTGGTGTACTGTCAGAAGGTCATCTTTTGAATAAGATGTGAAACCAAAGTCCCATTCCTCTTCTTAGGTGGAGAGTAAAAGATCCCACACAGCAGGAGAGCACTGGCTCATAATTCTCTCGCCAGCATGGACTATATGGGCAAATGGCTCCCTTCTTCCAAGGCACATGGGAGATTGTACAAGGATATTATCGACGGATACCAGGAAAGGATTGGCTGGCTGGGACTCGGCCATCTTGAAAACTGAAGGCATAGGGGTGACTGAATGGAGATGTTTAAAATCCTGACAGGTTCTCAATGGAGTCGGTACCGAGGGAATGTTTCCTCTCGTGGAGGACGAACAGATCCAGAAGCTGTCAATGTCAGAGAATCCCCATCGGGAATCTCAGAAGGAAGCACTTCCTCTAGAGAGTGGGAAGAATTTGGAAGTCGCTCACAAAGGAGTGCTGAATTGTACTGATGCACTTAAGGGGAAACGAGACACAGGTATAAGGGAGATGGGTACAGAGGATTATAATGGTGGATTTAGCTGTGGAAATTTGGGTGGAGGCTCAAATGCAACGTGAACACTGGCATAAATTGGTTGACAAAGTTAAAAATCACACAATATAACTACAGGGCATAGGTTTAGGGTGACAGGGGAAAGATATAAAGGGGCAACTCTTTCACACAGAGGGTGGTACGTGTGTGGAATGAGCTGCCAGAGGAAGTGGTGGAGGCTGGTACAATTGCGACATTTAAAAGACATTTGGATGGGTATATGAATAGGAAGGGTTTGGAGGGATATGGGCTGGGTGCTGGCAGGTGGGACTAGATTGGGTTGGGAAATCTGGTCGGCATGGACGGGTTGGGCCGAAGGGTCTGTTTCCATGCTATACATCTCAATGACTCTATGACTCTAATACTAGGTGTGATTTTTAATTTTGTCCACCCCAGTCCGGCACTGGCACTTCCACATCATGAACTGGTTGAGGTCAGTGATCCGTATACCAACGTCAGCCAATAACACTGTTGCTTGCTGCGTGCAATTTAGCAATGTTTCCGAGCTTGTATGCACTTTGAAAGTACTTTATTGTCTGGACAGTGTCTCAAAAGGTCTACTGGCTGCGAGAGGTGCTGCATCAATGCAAGCCTTTCATTGTACAATCAATTCCAGACAAGAATCCGACATTGACGGATCCTATGACGGGCAAGGCAAGCGCAAGTCTCCCTTGTGGAACAAGGTGAGAAGTCTGTGAGCTGGTCCAAGTGCGCTGAGATAAGGGGTGACATAAGAATCAAAGTGGGGTGGAAGAAAATGCGGAACTGCTAGAAGCCACTACCAGCAGGTAAGGTGGGTTAGCCTTGGGAAATGCAGGGTTACAAGGTTTGGGTAATGGTCTGGGTGGTTTGCTTTTTGGAGGGTCGGTGCGGACTCGATGGGCCAAATGGCCGGCTTCCACACTTTGAGAGAGAAGCTAAAGTTAAGGGTGCAACCCTTTGAGGATGCAAACAGTGAATTGATAAGGGAAGAAGGGAAATGACAGATAATTTAAGCTAATATTTAGTGTCAGTCTTCACGGTGGAGGACAGTATAAACATTCCAAAGAGAACTGATTAGCAAGGTGCTCATGAGGGACACATTATTTGACAAACTAATGGGGCTAAATGCAAACAAGTCACCAGGAACCAATAGCCTGCATCTAATGACTTTAAAGGAAGATGTCACAGAGGGAGAGACAGCCTCGGTTGACAAGTTCCAGAGCTGACTGGATTCGGGAAGATTCCAGCAGACTGGAAAACTGCTAATGCGACACTTTTGTTCAAAAAGAGGGAGAGACAGAAACCAGGCCAGGTTAGCCTAACATCTCTCATTGGCAAAATGCTTGCATTCATTAAGGGAGAGACAGCAGGCCCTTTAGAAAAGCCAAACACAGTAAAACAGAGCTAATGTGGTTTAGTGAAAGGAGATCATACTTGACAAATCACAAGAGTTCTCATGAGCCTAATACAGGTCGTGCTGATAAAGGGGAAGTGCTAGATTAGTGTATTTGCATTTCTCGACAGCATTCAATGTGGCGTCCACGTAGGAGATTATTGCTCACTCTCGGGAGTGGGGGGCAATGCATTAGGATGGATTAAGGATTGGTTAGCACAGAGAAGACAAGAGAGTTTGGATTAAATAGTCGGTTACAGGTTGGAAGGATCAGTCCTACGGCCTCTATTGTTTACTATCCATTTTCAATGACTTGGAGAAGGAAGCAAGTCATGTACCCAAATTTTTGCTGATGGTACAAAAATAGTTTGGAGAGTATGAGTGATGAGGACATAAAGAATCTGTCGGAAGATAAGAGAAACGTTGAGTGAGTGAATAACCTTGGTGGGAAGAATAAAAAGGCAGACCATTATTTAAATGGATGACTCCAAAAAAGTGTAGCGGAGGGTGTTCTTGCTCTGGCTGTTCTTTACAAAAGATAGAAACATCTTGTGACAACTGTGCAGTGTCAGTGAGGTTACACCTGCAGTACTGCATACAATTTTGGTCCCCGTATTTAAGAGAATACATATTGGCATTGGAGGCAGTTCAAAAGAGATTCAGTCGACTGATTCCTCAGGTGAAGTGGTTGACTTTAGTGGTCAGTGCATTGCGTACAGAAACTGGGGTCATGTTGCGGCTGTGCAGAACAGTGTTAGGCTACTTTTGGAATACTGCGTGCAATCCTGGAGGTCTCCCTCCTATAAAAAAGACGTTGTGAAACTCGAAAGATTCAGAAAAGATTTAGAAGGATGTTGCCAGGGTTGGAGGGTTGAGCTGTAGGGAAAGTCTGGGGCTGTTTCCCTGGAGTGTCAGAGGCTGATCAGTGACCTGATAGAGGTTTACAAAATCATGAGGGGCATGGATTGGGTGAATAACTAAGGTCTTTTTTTCAGAATAGGGGTGTCCAAAGCTAGAGGGCATAGGTTTAAGGTGAGAGGGGAAAGATTTAAAAGGGAGTTAAGGGGTAACGTTTTCACGCAGTGGTACATATATGGTATGAGCTGCCAGAGGAAGTGGTCGTGTCTGGTACAATGACAACATTTAAAAGATGGGTATATGAATAGGAAGGGTTTAAGCGAGATGAGCCAAATGGTGGAAAACGGGACTAGATTAATTTAGAATATCTGGTCGGCGTGGACGAGTTGCATTGACGGGTCTGTTTCCATGGTGTATAACTCCATGAATTATCAAGAATGGCGAAACAGGTTAGAAGAATGAGAGGTGATCTCATCAAAAACATGTAAGATTCTAAGGATACAGGCTGAGACCATGAGGTGAATTGTGAAATGGAGACTTTTTTACTGAATAAGGGGACACTTCCTTTAAAATTGAAATGTGAAGGAATTCCTGCTCCAAGAGGTGGGTGAGTGTCTGGAATTCTCTACCTGAGAGTTATGGTGGCTCGATCACACAGTACTTAAAGACAGATTATTGAAATAATCAGGGAGTTGAGGGCTATGGGGAGCTGGAATGAAAGAGGACTCACGGATAATTCTTGTTGAAAAACAGGGCAGATTTGAGGAATGAACCTCCATTCCTATTCCTGTGTTGGCATGCCAACGTGATGGTGTGACACATAGTCTGGCTTTAAGAGGTGTATTTTTGTTTTCAAGGAGAGGTTTTAAGACAGAGGTGCCAAGTTGTGCTTGTGAATCCAATTAACCAAACAGCTTGTGAGGCATTAGTTTGTTTTTTTAAAGTTGGAACAAAGGAAGTCACCTGAATGGGTGGGGTCAAGTTCCCACAGAACCAGGATTTGAAGTTTTAGTTTTTCAGTGACAGCTGCTGGGGTCTTGAAGCTGGAAGTGGAAGCTGTTATTCTTCTCTGTTACAGCTAAAAGCTGGGGGTCTCTTCATGCAGCTAGAATTGCCTGTGAGACAAATTATTTTACTGAATTTGCCTTTGTCAAGTGTGTGTCTACGGGCCATTACAATATTGGAACAGTTATTCTTTAGTAGTTAAATAATCTATTATTCTGTTCAGTTTTGCAGTAGAATTAAGTTATTCTAATGTATTCTTTCCTTCGCTGTATCTTAACTATAGTATAGGAAATAAAGTATGTTTTGCTTCAACTCTGGTAGTTTGACCAAGTGAATTGCATCAGGAATACAATGCCTGACACTTGCCTTTCAAGTAAGAAAATGTTATGGTCTAGGCTCTGTCCCTAATATATTTTGAGGGCTTAACAATGGAGGGCAGTTCCAGTATCAAATGCTCTAATTTCAGGTTGGGTTTAGAACTGTTGAACCCAAAAGACAGTAAGTGGTGAGTGTTGGTGTCTTTCATGTTGTGTGTTGCATTCAGTTGGTGCGAACACAGTTTGCCTTGTGAAGAGCCACAGAAATGTACAGCACGGAAACAGACCCTTCGGTCCAACCCGTCCATGCCGACCCAGATATCCCAACCCAATCTAGTCCCACCTGCCAGCACCTGGCCCATATCCCTCCAAACCATTCCTATTCATATACCCATCCAGATGACTTTTAAATGCTGCAATTGTACCAGCCTCCACCACTTCCTCTGGCAGCTCATTCCATACACGTACCACCCTCTGTGTGAAAAAGTTGCCCCTTAGGTCTCTTTTATATCTTTCCCCTCTGACCCTAAACCTATACCCTCTAGTTCTAGACTCCCCTCTTTCGGTCGCTAAGAGCTTTCGGGGGGGGGGGGGGAGGAATTCACTTCGGGAGCTTTCCAAACTAGCAAACAAACTGGAGTTGGGAGCAGTTGGCGAGGCAAGGGAGATAATTGTAGCAACGGCGCTGTATTTACAATTGCCAGGAGTGCCTTTGGAATCTTTAAGAAATGGCTAAAATACATCGAAATTGAAGCCTCTGGACTTAGAGGTCAAAGAAAAAGGAAATTAATTATGACTGAAAGCAGAGAGACCAGCTCGAGCGAAGGAAAAGGGAAAGGAACGGATGGCCTTTCCAGAAGAAAGGGAGAGAGAGAGACAGTTTTTGAACTTCAGAACTGAAAACTCAAAGTCAACTTAAAATGCAGAGGCAGAGGTGAAAGGTCACAGTAGTGATGAAGATAGAGGTGGAAAGTAATCCCATCATGGCCAAAGACCTAGTGGCAATCTGTATAAATGTGCCCAAGAGTTGCCTAAGTTCAATAAGAAGGATGTAGAAGCCTTCTTCATTTCAGTTGACAAACAGGCTAAACAAATGAAACATTTGGTGACCATGTGACATTGCTGATCCAAACAAAGTTGGTAGGTCGAGCGAGAGACATATCTGCATCACTATCACAGGAGGTATCTGGGGAGTATAGCGAGATGATAAACGCACATCAGCTGGTACCAGAAGCCGGCAGACGTTTTATGAATCTAAGGAGAAAACCTGGTCAAACGCAGATTGAGTTTGAAAGGATCAGACAAAATAATTTTAATAGGTGGACAAGGGCACTGGAAATTGATCAAACATTTGATGCTCTTAGACAACTATTTTGGAGTTCAAAAGTTAACTTGCTGAAGTACTAAGAACTTACGTGGAACAGCAGAGACTTAAGACTGCAAGATTAGCAGCAGAAATGGCAGACGATTAGGAGTTAGACCATAAATTAAAGTTTGGCGTCCGACATCAATTTCAATTTGTGAGGAATAGAAATTGGAGGAGGAAAGAGCAATCCTCAGGTGGCAAAGGAAAAGTAGACCTCATTGAAACCCATGAGGGGGATGGAGAAGTTAAAAAGGTCACGTGTTTTCACTGTAATAAAGCAGGCCCACATGAAGTCACAGTATTGGTGGGTTAGAAAAAGCACTGGGAAGACAGATGTGAGGAAACAGGTTAAGCTGGTGAGTTTTGTTGAAGTGGTGAAGGAAGGCACAGTGGAGACTAAAACACTGCTAAAGATTGTATGACGTGGGCAGGGGTTGGTTGAGAAGAAACTGCCAGACCTCTTTAAAGTATTTACTTGTGAGCATACTATTTACACATGCATGCCAGGAGGAACACGTAAAGAAATGAACGTTTTTAGAGATTTTAAGGCATTTTTAAAAAGAGCGAAGGAAATTTCAGCTTTTGTGAAGTGAGTGTATTTAACCAGTTTAAAGTCATGCCATTTGACATGAAGAATGAGCCAGCCACATTTCAAAGACTAACACACAAAGTCATTTCGAGATTACCCAGTTGTGTGGTGTCCATCGACGATCTGGTGGTTTTTAGTCACACGTAGAAGGGCTTGGAGCAACTATCAGAATTGCTCAATCGACTTTGGGAAGAGGGCTTAGAATGAGTTTGCAAAAGCCCAAGTCATCTTCCTGGGCCATGTCACTGTACATGGACTGACGGCCCCATGGGATGTGAAAACCAAGGCTGTTGGGGAGTTTCCCATCCCATCAATGATGATGGAAGTACTAAATTCCTCGGACTGAGTGAAGTTTTATCAGAAGATCGTACTGAATTTTAGCAGCACAGTTGCTCCACTGACTGACATGTTGAAAAACTGCGGAAAATTTCAATGGATGAAGGACTATCAGAAGGCACTTAACCGCTGACCCAGTGTCAACTGCACCTAATTACAGGAGAAAGTGAGGTCTGCAGATGCTGGAGATCTGAGCTGAAAATGTGTTGCTGGAAAAGCGCAGCAGGTCAGGCAGCATCCAAGGAACAGGAGATTCGACGTTTCGGGCATAAGCCTTCCTGAAGAAGGGCTTATGCACGAAACGTCGAATCTCCTGTTCCTTGGATGCTGCCTGACCTGCTGCGCCTTTCCAGCAACACATTTTCAGCTCTGCACCTAATTACACAAAGCCATTGAAGGGTGCGAGCAATGTGGGTGTCGATGCTGCACTCTTGCGAGCTAACAAGATTATACAAAGACCTCCTGGATGTTTTTCCAGAAAATTAAATAATCATCAACAGAAATAGTCCAGGATTGTGAAGACCTTGAGTTTGGTGTTGGCGTTGCAACATTTACATTGTGTCTTAGACAATTGTACATATTGATCATAACCCATAAGTTTAGATGGAGCTTATTACAACAGCCATTCGAACTGAACATCATACACGGGGCAGGACTGGAAAACGTAATTGCCCACAAATTGTCACAACTTTGATCAATGAAGATGGGGTACTCAGTGGTGGGAAAAACAGACAAATGGACTTAAAGCACATTTAGAGTTAATGTAATGTAAGTGCATTGTAGTGTACTTCTAAAATCATAAAGGTTTTTAAAAATGAAGCCAGCTGTACCTCCTTTTTAAGGCGGGGGAGGGTGACAGTACTATGGTTTTGAGAGGTATATTTTATCCCGGTTTTTGTGTCGAAGTGAAGAGTCGCCCACTTGAATCCAACAAACACAGCTTGTGAGTGCTTGGTGGTTTTTTAAAAATTGGAACATCAGAAGCAGCCTAAATGGGCAGCTTCAAGTCCCCACACAACCAGGACTTTTACTTTTCGCTTTCAGTAGCAGCTATTGGGGTCCTGAAGCTCAATGTGCAAGCTGTTTTTCCTCTCTCCATTCCAGCTAAAAGCTGGGGTTCTCTTTCTGCTGCTAGAAATGTGAGAGAGACAACTGATTTTGCCCTGGCCAAGGATGTGTCAAGGGATTTTACTACAGTACATAGTTAAACAGTCAATCTTCTGTTAAACTTTCCAATTGTGTTGTTCTGCCAGTTGCTTCTCTCTTTCGTTGTATTTTAACTGCAGTGTATGAATAAAGCGTATTTTGCTTCAAATCGGGTAACTTAGCCAATCGAGTTGCGTATGGAATGCAACGCCTTTAAGAATAAAACGTTATGGTCTTGGCTATCTTAATACGTTTTATGGGGGTCTGGTCTGGTCCATAACAATGGAATGAAGATCGGAGTCTTTATCATCACTGGCTGCAGAATACAACATACATGTAAAAGATGCATGTTCCCACAGGTCAGAGCCTCTGAGTAATGTGCAACACATACCGACTTGATCGCGTCTGCTCCCTTCAAAACATTTTTCACACTGTATCTGCACTGACGTACGGTTACTGCATTGTGCACACTTCACCAGCCCCTGAAGTCGTCCTGTCCTCACCCGTACTGTTCAATTTCCACTCCATGAGCATGGTGTTGTCTGCAAACTTTACCTCCACGTGAGTCAGCACACAAGAGACAGATGCCAGAGAATGATTCAAATCTTTAATTGAACACTGCACACGCGCGCACACACACAGAGTTCCGTACGGGAAACCTTCACAGTTAAACCAACTCCAGACTGGAGATGAACAAGAGGCGAAAAGACTTCACGGCAAGCAGCACTCAATGAAATCACACACTTACATCTCGTGTTACACAAAAGACAGATGCACTTTTTCAGTCCTGGCTTCTGTTTGCGGGGAGGGGCGATATTCTCACCGACCTGCAAATTACACATTGCTGAAGGCAGGTGGTTCAGACATGACATGAAGCAGCTGTGGTCAGCAACACTGGAGATCAGAAAAAGCACCTCACTCGACATGCATGTCACAGCCTCCTGACCAGAGCACACGTAAAACCACAATCAGCTTCTACCTGACACACAACTTAAACAGTGTCAGAATCCTTGCAGAGTCAAGAAGATAACTGCAATTGCTTCTTTTAAATCTGTCCAAAAACTATTGGACACGTGGAGATTGAGGGAATCAAGGCTAATGATGCCTGGACAACACAAGGTCTAATGGCTCACTGGGCAAACAGGACATTATTACAGGTTGTTAGTATCACTGCAAAAAGAAATATATTCCCAAAGCTCTTCCTCTTGCACTCAATGCCAAACTTCAAGTGATCGCCATAATTTATAACACGGGGGGGCAAAAACTTCAGTGACATTGTGTCTCTTTTCAGCAACACTTCTCTGTTGTCTGTCAAGATACTGTCAAGCAGGGCACTGTTCCCCATCCGTTACATGGAGCTAAAAGCACACTCAAATGAATTCAGTGGTTCGTTGTCAGAATCCAAATTGGAAGCTTATGAATGGCAGGCTTTCCTCAAGGGTTTGATACATCACAGATGTCGGGGGTGGGAAAACCCACAGACAGATGAAGATCCCGGTTTGTGATCTTGTGAGGATTCTGCCCCGCGTGAAATACTGCGTGTTTTGATTCCTATCCCCTTTACGCAGGTATTGCTAAAAGCAATGGGATTCAAAGAACCATCCAACTCTTCTGGGGAGAGCATGACAGGTTTTCGAGCATGTTGTGGGCAAATTTGTCGTCTTTCGCATTCCCACCCTCCAGCCCATGGCCCATCCCAGAAATGACTGCAACGCGGAGGAGAGAAGTTGGTGGAAGGTCTAACTCAAACACTGACACTTCCTGTCCCTTCCACATTGGTATACAGTCCTGCAGGAAACTGACTGTCAGAGCAGCGGCGGTCATGAGAAATACTTCAGAATCTGACTCTGCCATCAGCTCTGTCAGCATATCACCTCCAGCACACTTCCTGTGCACACCACAGTCAGAGGATCAACATATCACACGAGAGAGACAGAGGCAAAGTTCAGAGTGAGTATCAGTGAGTCTCATGCTGAGTCTCAATTGCTGACATTTCTTTATTCAAAGTCAGCAAAACCAGCCATGCGGCGGTGGCGGGGTGGGGTGAGGGAATGCAGAAAACGTCCGACGTTTCACCCTAAGGGGAGCTCAAAACATTTCTGTTGGAAGAATCATCCAGCTCCGCAAACCGAAGTTACACTGGGAGGTGTGCTCTTGAAAACAGCATGGGGGAATCTTTTCCTTATTCGGCTCAAGGAATCTTGGAGCTGACTTCCTTTTGACACCTGACGCCTCCAAATGAGACTCTGATTTACGACTCCCTGACCCAGAGGAGACTGAAATCAATTTTTTTGTTAAAAACAGAGATCAGCTTTCTTTACATTTCCAAATTATGATCAAATAGGATCTGAAAGGGGAAAGGTTATGGGTGCCCTGCATTGAAAAGATCGGGTACTCATTTGACAACACAGCAAGGAGCCAGACACTGACAGAAGGCTAATGGTCTCGCGCGTGCTTTAACTAACATCCTTCTTCAAAGATATTCTTCAATGGAGAAGGAAAAGCATGGAAGAGTGGAGATGGCTTGAGTTGAAATCCATTCTGATTCCCTGAAACGTTCTGCCCAAGGTTGAGCTGAAATTGAGCCCTCGATCCGTGTGAAACAGTGATTGAAAGGGGCAGCTGAGTGACGCGACGTATCGAAAGCGGAGGTGAAAGGATCACATGTTTCTGCGGTCAGCTCCTTCCGTTTGCCCAACGGGTCAAGTCAAGCTGTCCCGATGCCCCACAAACTGGCTTTAAATCCCTTACGTGTTTCTCCACCAGCGTGGGCTGCACAAAGGAGGCAAGGACTGAGCGAGCAGAAAGGCGACAGTTTCTTATTACCATCCGATGACAGGCGCCTTTGCTGCTCTGAGTTCCGCCTTGGAGCAACATCGAGTACTTTGGTAAATGTGTTAAAGTCCTGACCCACCTCCCTTGTGGTCTTGCTGATCTGTCCCTGAGTGGGGAGGACACTGCTGCGAGCTCCTTTGCTCTCAAGTCTGCAATTGAGAGATGAGTTACCAGACTCCAGTGCTGCCAAGTGGTGGAGTTGGGTGGGGTGCGTGGCGGTGTGGGGGTGTTATTGAGTTTGGTTTGCCGTGATATCACTGCTTCAATGTGGCACCTCTTCCTTCGGGAAGAACGAACGAATTACCTGACTTCGTTATCCGAGGTGCTGCCTCACTTGGCTATGGAGGTCAGTGACTCCTTCAGCGTCCGCGTCATGCTGGGGATGAGGACAGCGTGATCGTCCACGCACTTGCTGACGCAGGAGTCCGCCTTCAGCTTGACGTCAGGCTCTTTGACTCCTGAGTGGAAGGCGTCCTTCGCTCGGTCGTTACAGTCCATCATGCAGCGCTGCAGCCGATTCTGGAATGACAAAAAAAAAACAGCGCAGCCTGAGAACCCTTTTTTGGTCGGTGAAGAGGAATGCTCCCGTCCAGGACGCCAACGAGCAGATCAGACGAAGATGGGGGAAGGAGAAACTCCATTGGCTTGGCAGCCCATCTACCATCCTCACTCCCTCCACCACGGCGGCACGGTGGCACAGTGGTTAGCACTGCTGCCTCACAGCGCCTGTAGACCCGGGTTCAATTCCCGACTCAGGCTACTGACTGTGTGGAGTTTGCACGTTCTCCCCGTGTCTGCGTGGGTTTCCTCCGGGTGCTCCGGTTTCCTCCCACAGTCACAAAGATGTGCGGGTCAGGTGAATTGGCCATGCTAAATTGCCCGTAGTGTTAGGTAAGGGGTAAATGTAGGGGTATGGGTGGGTTGCGCTTCGGCGGGTCGGTGTGGACTTGTTGGGCCGAAGGGCCTGTTTCCACACTGTAAGTCTAATCTAATCTAAAAAAAACCACTGACGCACACAGTTTGCACCATCTCCAAGAGGCACTACTCCTTCTGACAACGCTTTGTAAATCTGCAACCCTCAAGAAGGGCAAGGGCTGCAGATGATACATGGCAACACCACCATGCCACCCATTCGGGCAGTCAGTGCTGGCGATGGCCACTGATGCCCACCTGCCAGTGAAAGAGAACCTAAATAACAGCCGAGTCCTCCAGTTGTGGACTCGGTGAGGTGTTTAAACCAGTAAGTTCGAGAACACCGTCTTCCCCCACTGTTATTCGACTCCTGAATGGACCTCTCAAATTTCAAATCTCGTGTTGATCTTGCTGACTGAGCACCTACTTTGCAGCTGTGACCTGGCATTCCTCGCTCTGTTAGACCGCCTGATGATCTGTGTGGGGTCTGGTCTGCCTGGACTGCAAGCAAACCAAAACTCTTCACTGTATCTGGGCACATGTGACACGAGTAAATCAAAAAAAAGAACTGGACCTGCACCTCATCAGAAAACTATCGCCCTTAATGCAGCCTCGCTCGAAACGCTGCCTGTGGTCTGTCCGTCCCTCCCTCCCGCCACCGAACACTTCTCAAAAACAAAGGAAAACTCTGCTCTTTTATCAGAGTACCCAGCTTCCCTGCAAGCTCTCATACTGAACCCAAAGCTCAGTCCTTATCCGGCTGGGTGTGTGTGTAGATTGCTCCCTACCTGGAACCTCTCCAGCTCCCCGGTGACGGTGGCCTGTGCCTGTGCCAGCGGTGCGTGGCAACGTTCGATGCACTGATGTACCTCCTCCATTGAGGCGTTGGCATTCTCGCAGCAGTCTGCACTGCACCGAAACATTTTCCCCTAGAGAGGCAGTTTAAACACACCACCGTCAGACCCGCTCATTGCCCGTGCATCGCGACGCAACGCAGCCTCAAGCGAACGCTACGTTCATTCATTCAACTCGCCACCTGACTGTTCCTGCTTAACAACTCCCAAATAGGGGAAATACATCGGTGGACAGGTCACCCTGAGGGGCCCAGGCTGATTTCAACTCAATTAATAAAACACTAAGTCAACGCTAAACACCAAAGCCAATCTCAGGGACAAAAACGATCATGACTGTCATACAAATCAGATTCACTTCAGGGGACGAAATGCTGAATCTTCAACTGCTCACTGTCAAAGACGTCCAGCAAGCCCCTGGGTACATGGGAAAGTTAGGGACAGTGCAACAATGCTGGTCTTGTCAGTGAGGGCTGTGTCCCATGGGAAAAGAGCTGGTTGAAACCGTGCAAACAAACTCTCTGAGAGCCCCTTCACCGCTGAAATCTGCCCTCGCCCGAGCTAGCATGGATAATCACTGAACCGGAAAGAGGAGAGGGGGAGGGAGCTGGATGTCACAAGTTTGTATCTCAACTCCGTTCGGTTGCACCAGCAGCACTGGAGTCAGTGAATTCCTTGACTGCTTTTCCAACAGTGTGGCCCAGTGCCAGTTTCACCTGGTCGTCATGAGCTGGAAGAACAGCCTCGCACATTGCCATCCAGAGACAGACCGATGGCAAAACCCCACACCTCCTGCAGTCTATTTTACAGGAATTTCTAACTCTCTCTGAACTTTCCTGCACTGAGGTTCCAGTCAGGGACAAGCCAAGGAGATTTTGACTGGGGAAATGGGCCTTTGCTCAATGATTAGAGGGCCAACAAATAATCAAATTACAGACTGCGGTTATCTATAACACGACGGCAGTGAGATCCATGTCCCCATAAGCCTCGAAGCCGTCAACAGATCCATGATCCCTTTGCAAGATCCTGAAAACCCGATGGTGTGAAAGGCAGGCCAACAACAATGGTCTCTCCCAAGCCAACGCACCCAGCTCCATCCAGATCCAGCTCTACTGAGCAGGAAACATCATTTGTTCTCCTGACCGCAGACTCCCACAGCAACAGCTCCACTTGGAGCCAGGTTGTGGATTGAGATCACTAGGAGGGCAACAGGATGGTCTTGGGGATATCCTCCAAACACCTCACCTCCACCCCTCCTCTCCCTTGAAGGTGGTCAAATGCATTGTCTCGCACCACGCCTGACACATGGGAAATGCTGGGTTTGTGACTGACCAAAATAGGAGAGGCTCGCCAGGAAAAGACAAAAAGCACATCGCGAGGCTAATTTGGAGAGGCGCCGGGAAGGCAAAGGGGTACATTGAGAACACGAAGACGGGAATCACTAGGAATGCAAAGGGAGGAATCATTGGGAATGCAAAGGAAGAAATCCCCAGGAATGCGCAGGGGGAGCTGCCAGGGAATGTGAAGAAGGGAATCATTACAAAGTGGAGGGACAAATCCCTGGGAATGCCAAATGGAGAATCATTGGGAATGCGATGGGTAAAATTGGGAATGTGAAGAAAAGAATGGTGGGGAAGGCAAAGGGAGGAGCCCCGGAGAAGGCAAAGAGAGGAGCCCCGGGGAACATTAAGAGGGGTTACATTGGGAATGTGAAGAGAGGAATGCCTGGGAATGCGAAGAGGGAAATGCCTGGGAATGCAAAGAGGGAAATGCCTGGGAATGCAAAGAGGGGAGTCGCCGGGAATGCGAAGATGGAAATCCCTGGGAATGCAACGAGACAAACTCCTGGGAATGCATAGAAGGGGAATTCCTGGAAATGCGAAGGGGGGCATCATTGAGAATCGTAGGGAATGCAAAGAGGGGAATCTCTGGGAATGCCAAGAGTAGAAACGCTGGGAATGGGAAGTGGAGAATTGTGCTGAACCTTTAGCGATCTGACAAGGCACTGTTCAGATACAGGAGACAGCACACACACACCTCCAAACATCCCATATGCCCTCCCCGCAAGGTAGAGTCTGCAGATCATGCATTGTTCTGATCAGGACCCATTGAACTGCCTGAAACTTGTGATCCCCGATGCTGTTGAGATAACAGGGAGAGGAAGGTGGTAGGAGACAGAGGCAGCTTGAGGAGGAGGAGGAGGACAACCACACATCGATTGCTCATTGCTTTGTGTGATGACACACGTGGGAAACAATGAGAGAGCCATTTCAATACAGGACAAGGAGCTCTTCCGACAACATTAGACTTAAGCGAAGCCACCGTTTACCAGATGGCAATTCAGTCCCTGAACAATTCTGAGATTTAGTGGACAGACGATTGGAAATGTCATGAGGGGGACTAGTCAATTTTTTGTCGGGTACAGAGAAGGAGAGGATAGAAAACCAAAGCCAGTTGACGGAATTAAGGTATAGATCAGCCATAATCAAGTTAAATGGTGGGAAACGCCTGAGGGTTAAGTGGGACCTCCTGTTTCCTTCTCTCCCACACCCAGCGCGGAAGGAGAATTATTAATTTCCTGTGTCTTTCATGGGCAAGGTCACCATTTTCCATCCATCCCTCATCGCCCCTGAACAGAACTGCTGGCTCAGCTACTTTCGGAGGGCATTCTGTGGGTGTGGAGCCACACCCGGGACAGATTTCCTTCCTTTAAGGAATGGGATTTACTGACTTGTCAGCACTTCTGGGACTTGCTTTGCATTCCTGATTTAATAACTGAATTTAAATTCCACCAAAGTCTGTGTGGGATTCGAGCCCTGCTCTCGGAACAGTGCTCACCGTCTCTGGACTCCCAGTCCAATGATATTCCCACAACACCACTGCCTCACTTTGTGAGGGCCTTAGTCATAGTTCATTGTTAAGAGATATTTGTGAAGAATGACTTACTCTTTTAAAAAAAAAATCCCCTTTCCACATTTTCTTCGATTTTTACTTGCTTCCCAGAATGTGATCCGGTGAAGTACTCTGTACCCGCACACGGCCACCCGCCCTTCACACTATTGCCCTCCCCCTATTGCTGTTCCTTTAAACCCCCACCTGAATTTGTTAAAGCCTTCCTCCAAGAACTATTACCCCTCTAAATCCCCACCCGAACTGCTCTCCACCCAAAAAGCTGCAACACCACCTCTCCTCTATCTCAAACTCCCTTTCGATCACTCTCTAAAACTGCATCTGCCCCCTTACTCCCAAAATCCCTCCGATCCCCTCTCCCCTGCATAAAACACTCCTCAAACCCTGAGCTCTTTCCTTGAACACACTCAAACAGGAAGCAATGGCCGAGTGGCTGGACTGTTCATCCAGAGATCCAGATAATGTTCTGGAGACCAGGGATCGAACCCCCACAGAGGTGATGGAATTTGAAGTCAATAAGGACGTGGAATTAAGAATCTAATAATGTCCTGAAAATCTACTGCCGGTTTACTAATGTCCTTTAGGGAAGGAAATTGCCATCCTTACCTGGTCTGGCCTACATATCACTCTAGACCCATAGTAGTGTGGCTGATTCGTAACTTAGGGATGGGTAATAAATGCACGTCTTGCAAGCACCGCCCTCATACCATAAATTAATAAAACACACCTGCTTTCCCCAAAGACCACTTCCGCCAAACCCAAACACCGTTCAAAGACTCATTCATCACTGAAATACCATCGCCACACATCAAACTCACATCTGGACTCTGTCCAACTGAATATTACTCTGTTCACCCACTTCCCCGAACCTTCAGGTAATCCACCTCCACCCAGTAAACGTAGCCCCTCCACCCCCTCCCCACTGCACCAAACCCTTCAACCTTCGTCCACCCTCTCAGACATCCCCTTCAGTCTTCTCCCATCCCCTCAGACCGACCCCTAACCCCCTCTGACCTGTTCTCTCCAACTCCACCTCCCACCAGAGACTTTCACCCTCCTCCTCACAGACCTTCACCCGCAAATCTTTCCCCTCCACCCTCAAACCTTCTCTTCATCCCTCAATTCTCCACCCATAGGCCTTCCCCCTCCACTCTCAAACCTTCCCCCTCACGCCTCAGACCTTCCCCCATCGGGCCTTCACAACGCCTCAGACCTTCCCCCATCGGGCCTTCACAACCCCTCAAACCTTCCCCATTCCTCCACAAGACCTTCCCCCTGCTACCCCTTCAGACCTTACCACCCCCCCTCCCCAGGCCATTCCCCTACCTCCCTCATACCATCCTCCATGCCCCTCCCCTACCCAGCTCATGCCATGCCCCTGACCCTCAAACCTCCCATCTCCACCCTAAAGGCACCTCTAGCCCCTCAGACCACCTCCACACCCTCAGACATCGCCCTCCACCTCCTCAAACCGTCGCCCTATCCCCAGATCTTGCCCCCGTCCTCTCCCCAGACCTTCCCCCTCCGTCTCCCCCCAGATTTTCCCCTTCCCTCTCCCCCCCAGACCTTCCCCTTCCCTCTCCCCCCCGAGACCTTCCCCTCCCCTCTCCCCCCCCAGACCGTGCCCCCCTCCCCCCGACCTTCCCCCCCTCTCCCCCCGACCTTTCCCCTCCACTCTCCCCCCAGACCTTCCCCTTCCCTCTCCCCCCCGAGACCTTCTCCCTCTCGCTCCCCCCAAGATGGTCCCCCTTCCCACCCTCCACCTCAGACTTCCCCCCCCTCCCCCTCCGGCTTACCCCCCGTTCCCCCCTCCCCTCCACGCCCGCCCCCTCAGACTCTCACCCCCGTTCCCCCCTCCCCCCCAGACTCTCACCGCCGTTCCCCCCCTCCCCGCCCGCACCCCCCCGTTCCCCCCTCCCCTCCCCTCCACCCCCCCAGACTCTCATCCCCGTTCCCCCCTCCCCCCCAGACTCTGACCCCCGTTCCCCCCTCCCCCCCAGACTCTCACCCCCGCTCCCCCCTCCCCTCCACGCCCTCCCCCGTTCCCACCTCCCCTCCACTCCCTCCCCCCCAGACTCTCACCCCGTTCCCCCCTCCCCGCCCTCACCCCCGTTCCCCCCCCCCCCCTCCCCTCCACGCCCTCCCCCTCAGACTCTCACCCCCGTTCCCCACTCCCCGCCCTCACCCCCGTTCTCCCCTCCCCTCCAGACCCCTCCCCCTCAGACTCTCACCCCCGTTCCCCCCTCCCCTCCACGCCCTCCCCCCCAGACTCTCACCCCCGTTACCCCCTCCCCTCCACGCCCTCCCCCTCAGACTTTCACCCCTCCCCCACCCCTCCAGACCCCTCCCCCTCAGACTTTCATCTCTCCCCCACCCCTCCAGACCCCTCCCCCTCAGACTTTCATCCCTCCCCCACCCCTCCAGACCCCTCCCCCTCAGACGCTCACCCCCGTTCCCCCCTCCCCTCCACTCATTCCCCCTCAGACTCTCACCCCCGTTCACCCCTCCCCTCCACGCCCTCCCCCTCAGACTCTCACCCCCGTTCCCCCCTCCCCTCCACGCCCTCCCCCCCCAGACTCTCACCCCCGTTCCCCCTCCCCTCCACGCCCTCCCCCCCCAGACTCTCACCCCCGTTCCCCCCTCCCCTCCACGCCCCCCCCAGACTCTCACCCCCGTTCCCCCCTCCCCTCCACGCCCTCCCCCCCCAGACTCTCACCCCCGTTCCCCCCTCCCCTCCACGCCCTCCCCCCCAGACTCTCACCCGTTCCCCCCTCCCCTCCACGCCCTCCCCCCCCAGACTCTCACCCGTTCCCCCCTCCCCTCCACGCCCTCCCCCCCAGACACTCACTCCCGTTCCCCCTCCCCTCCACCCCCCCAGACACTCACTCCCGTTCCCCCTCCCCTCCACCCCCCCCAGACTCTCATCCCCGTTCCCCCCTCCCCCCAAGACTCTCACCCCCGTTCCCCCCTCCCCCCCAGATTCTCACCCCCGTTCCCCCCTCCCCCCCAGACTCTCACCCCCGTTCCCCCCTCCCCCCAGACTCTCACCCCCGTTCCCCCCTCCCCCCCAGACTCTCACCCCCGTTCCCCCCTCCCCTCCACGCCCTCCCCCCCCAGACTCTCACCCCCGTTCCCCCCTCCCCTCCACGCCCTCCCCCCCCAGACTCTCACCCGTTCCCCCCTCCCCTCCACGCCCTCCCCCCCAGACACTCACTCCCGTTCCCCCTCCCCTCCACCCCCCCAGACACTCACTCCCGTTCCCCCTCCCCTCCACCCCCCCAGACTCTCATCCCCGTTCCCCCCTCCCCCCCAGACTCTCATCCCCGTTCCCCCCTCCCCCCCAGACTCTCACCCCCGTTCCCCCCTCCCCCCCAGACTCTCACCCCCGTTCCCCCCTCCCCCCCAGACTCTCACCCCCGTTCCCCCCTCCCCTCCACGCCCTCCCCCCCCAGACTCTCACCCCCGTTCCCCCCTCCCCTCCACGCCCTCCCCCCCCCAGACTCTCACCCGTTCCCCCCTCCCCTCCACGCCCTCCCCCCCAGACACTCACTCCCGTTCCCCCTCCCCTCCACCCCCCCAGACACTCACTCCCGTTCCCCCTCCCCTCCACCCCCCCAGACTCTCACCCCCGTTCCCCCCTCCCCCCCAGACTCTCACCCCCGTTCCCCCCTCCCCCCCAGACACTCACTCCCGTTCCCCCTCCCCTCCACCCCCCCAGACACTCACTCCCGTTCCCCCTCCCCTCCACCCCCCCAGACACTCACTCCCGTTCCCCCTCCCCTCCACCCCCCCAGACACTCACTCCCGTTCCCCCTCCCCTCCACCCCCCCAGACTCTCATCCCCGTTCCCCCCTCCCCCCCAGACTCTCACCCCCGTTCCCCCCTCCCCCCCAGACTCTCACCCCCGTTCCCCCCTCCCCAACCAGACTCTCACCCCCGTTCCCCCCTCCCCTCCACGCCCTCCCCCCCAGACACTCACTCCCGTTCCCCCTCCCCTCCACCCCCCCAGACTCTCATCCCCGTTCCCCCTCCCCCCCAGACTCTCACCCCCGTTCCCCCCTCCCCCCCAGACTCTCACCCCCGTTCCCCCCTCCCCCCCCCAGACTCTCACCCCCGTTCCCCCCTCCCCTCCACGCCCTCCCCCCCTCAGACTCTCACCCCCGTTCCCCCCTCCCCTCCACGCCCTCCCCCCCCAGACTCTCACCCCCGTTCCCCCCTCCCCTCCACGCCCTCCCCCCCAGACTCTCACCCGTTCCCCCTCCCCTCCACGCCCTCCCCCCCCAGACTCTCACCCGTTCCCCCTCCCCTCCACGCCCTCCCCCCCCAGACTCTCACCCCCGTTCCCCCCTCCCCTCCATGCCCTCCCCCCCTCAGACTCTCACCCCCGTTCCCCCCTCCCCTCCACGCCCTCCCCCCCCAGACTCTCACCCCCGTTCCCCCCTCCCCTCCACGCCCTCCCCCCAGACTCTCACCCCCGTTCCCCCCTCCCCTCCACGCCCTCCCCCCAGACTCTCACCCCCGTTCCTCCTCCCCTCCACGCCCTCCCCCCCCAGACTCTCACCCCCGTTCCCCCCTCCCCTCCACGCCCTCCCCCCCCAGACTCTCACCCGTTCCCCCCTCCCCTCCACCCCCCCCCCCAGACACTCACTCCCGTTCCCCCTCCCCTCCACCCCCCCAGACTCTCACCCCCGTTCCCCCCTCCCCCCCAGACTCTCACCCCCGTTCCCCCCTCCCCCCCAGACTCTCACCCCCGTTCCCCCCTCCCCCCCAGACTCTCACCCCCGTTCCCCCCTCCCCCCCAGACTCTCACCCCCGTTCCCCCCTCCCCCCCCAGACTCTCACCCCCGTTCCCCCCTCCCCTCCACGCCCTCCCCCCCAGACTCTCACCCCCGTTCCCCCCTCCCCCCCAGACTCTCACCCCCGTTCCCCCCTCCCCCCCAGACTCTCACCCCCGTTCCCCCCTCCCCCCCCAGACTCTCACCCCCGTTCCCCCCTCCCCCCCCAGACTCTCACCCCCGTTCCCCCCCCCCCTCCCCTCCACGCCCTCCCCCCCCAGACTCTCACCCCCATTCCCCCCTCCCCCCCCAGACTCTCACCCCCGTTCCCCCCTCCCCCCCAGACTCTCACCCCCGTTCCCCCCTCCCCCCCAGACTCTCACCCCCGTTCCCCCCTCCCCCCCAGACTCTCACCCCCGTTCCCCCCTCCCCTCCACGCCCTCCCCCCCCCAGACTCTCACCCGTTCCCCCCTCCCCTCCACCCCCCAGACACTCACTCCCGTTCCCCCTCCCCTCCACCCCCCCAGACTCTCATCCCCGTTCCCCCCTCCCCCCCAGACTCTCACCCCCGTTCCCCCCTCCCGCCCAGACTCTCACCCCCGTTCCCCCCTCCCCCCCAGACTCTCACCCCCGTTCCCCCCTCCCCCCCCAGACTCTCACCCCCGTTCCCCCCTCCCCCCCCAGACTCTCACCCCCGTTCCCCCCTCCCCCCCCAGACTCTCACCCCCGTTCCCCCCTCCCCCCCCAGACTCTCACCCCCGTTCCCCCCTCCCCCCCCAGACTCTCACCCCCGTTCCCCCCTCCCCTCCACGCCCTCCCCCCCCAGACTCTCACCCCCGTTCCCCCCTCCCCCCCAGACTCTCACCCCCGTTCCCCCCTCCCCTCCACGCCCTCCCCCCCCAGACTCTCACCCCCATTCCCCCCTCCCCCCCCAGACTCTCACCCCCGTTCCCCCCTCCCCTCCACGCCCTCCCCCCCCAGACTCTCACCCCCGTTCCCCCCTCCCCCCCAGACTCTCACCCCCGTTCCCCCCTCCCCTCCACGCCCTCCCCCCCCCAGACTCTCACCCGTTCCCCCCTCCCCTCCACCCCCCAGACACTCACTCCCGTTCCCCCTCCCCTCCACCCCCCCAGACTCTCACCCCCGTTCCCCCCTCCCCCCCAGACTCTCACCCCCGTTCCCCCCTCCCCCCCAGACTCTCACCCCCGTTCCCCCCTCCCCCCCAGACTCTCACCCCCGTTCCCCCCTCCCCCCCAGACTCTCACCCCCGTTCCCCCCTCCCCCCCCAGACTCTCACCCCCGTTCCCCCCTCCCCTCCACGCCCTCCCCCCCAGACTCTCACCCCCGTTCCCCCCTCCCCCCCAGACTCTCACCCCCGTTCCCCCCTCCCCCCCAGACTCTCACCCCCGTTCCCCCCTCCCCCCCCAGACTCTCACCCCCGTTCCCCCCTCCCCCCCCAGACTCTCACCCCCGTTCCCCCCTCCCCTCCACGCCCTCCCCCCCCAGACTCTCACCCCCGTTCCCCCCTCCCCCCCAGACTCTCACCCCCGTTCCCCCCTCCCCCCCAGACTCTCACCCCCGTTCCCCCCTCCCCCCCAGACTCTCACCCCCGTTCCCCCCTCCCCTCCACGCCCTCCCCCCCAGACTCTCACCCCCGTTCCCCCCTCCCCTCCACGCCCTCCCCCCCCAGACTCTCACCCCCGTTCCCCCCTCCCCCCCAGACTCTCACCCCCGTTCCCCCCTCCCCCCCAGACTCTCACCCCCGTTCCCCCCTCCCCCCCAGACTCTCACCCCCGTTCCCCCCTCCCCTCCACGCCCTCCCCCCCAGACTCTCACCCCCGTTCCCCCCTCCCCCCCAGACTCTCACCCCCGTTCCCCCCTCCCCCCCCAGACTCTCACCCCCGTTCCCCCCTCCCCCCCAGACTCTCACCCCCGTTCCCCCCTCCCCCCCAGACTCTCACCCCCGTTCCCCCCTCCCCCCCCAGACTCTCACCCCCGTTCCCCCCTCCCCCCCCAGACTCTCACCCCCGTTCCCCCCTCCCCCCCCAGACTCTCACCCCCGTTCCCCCCTCCCCCCCCAGACTCTCACCCCCGTTCCCCCCTCCCCCCCCAGACTCTCACCCCCGTTCCCCCCTCCCCCCCCAGACTCTCACCCCCGTTCCCCCCCCCCCCCCCCAGACTCTCACCCCCGTTCCCCCCTCCCCTCCCCCTCCCTCAGACCTGCATCTTCCGGATCAGTTCTCTCTCTAGCCCATGGACCATGCCGTCCACCGCGTTGTGCAGCCGCCGCTGCTGCTCCTCGGCCATCGCGGGCTCTCTCTCTCTTAGTCAGTCCCAGTCCCTGTCTCCCCGGGGCCGGGGCCGGGGCCGTGTCCGTGTCTCTGTCTCACTCTCAGTCCCAGTCTCCCCGGGGCCGTCTCCCCGTGTCCCCGCTGCCGTCTGTCCCGCTCTCCCACGCGGACGCTGCTCCTCGAGCCGCCGCCAGGAGAAGCCGCCTGTGCAATCACGGCCCCGCTCTCTCCTTCTCGCTCTCCCTCGGCAGCGCCACCCCGTGCCCTGGAGGCGAGCCCACAAGCAACTCCCACTGTGCGTTCGCTCCCTTCTCCTCAAGGGGCCAACACTGGTTAGCTTGGCACTGAGAAGCAGGATCACTTATTCGTGGAATAATGAGCTACAGCTTCCTGGGATACAGGTTCTGAAAGAGTTGGGATACAGGTTTCTGGGATACAGGTTCTGAAAGAGTTGGGATACAGGTTCTGAAAGAGTTGGGATACAGGTTTCTGGGATACAGGTCCTTAAAGAGTTGGGATACAGGTTTCTGGGATACAGGTCCTTAAAGAGTTGGGATACAGGTTCTGAAAGAGTTGGGATACAGGTTTCTGGGATACAGGTCCTTAAAGAGTTGGGATACAGGTTTCTGGGATACAGGTTTCAGCGATACAGGTTCTGAAAGAGTTGGGATACAGGTTTCTGGGATACGGGATCTGAAAAAGTTGGGATGCAGGTTCCTGGGACACAGGTTCTGAAAGAGTTGGGACACAGGTTCCTGGGACACAGGTTCTGAAAAAGTTGGGATACAGGTTCCTGAGACACAGGTTCTGAAAGAGTTGGGATACAGTTCCTCAAAGAGTTGGGATACAGGTTCCTGGGACACAGGTTCTGAAAGAGTTGGGATACAGGTTTCTGGGATACAGGTCCTTAAACAGTTGGGATACAGGTTCCTGGGACACAGGTTCTGAAAGAGTTGGGATACAGGTCCTTAAAGAGTTGGGATACAGGTTCCTGGGACACAGGTTCTGAAAGAGTTGGAATACAGGTTCTTAAAGAATTGAAATACAGTTCCTGGGATACAAGTTCTAAATGGGCTGTGGTACCTGGGATACAGGGTCCTGAAGAGCTGGAGTACAGATACCCGGGATACAGGCTCCCGAGGGACTAGATTGGGCTGGGATATCTGGTCGGCATGGACGGGTTGGACCTAAGAGTCTGTTTCCATGCTGTACATCCCTATGACTATGACTCGAAGATGCTGCTTTCAGAGGTACAGCTTCCTGAGGTACAGGTTTTTGGGACGCAGGTTCCAGGTGCATTGGAGATAGGGATCTATAATAGAGAAATGTACTTGTATGGCAACTTCCTGTAATCCACTGGTAACCGAGCAATTGTCAGATCTGCCAGGAGTCTTGCGCCTGATTGGCAAAGCTATCCAGAAGCAGGGAACGCAGGATCCAGAACAGGTTTACAAAAATCCAAATTGAGAAGCACCCCGGCACTGGGTGAGCTCTCTGGATTTAGTGAAGTCCCCCATTCCACATTATACATGTACACCCACAGTGAGGAGAGGCTCATAATGTGCAGGAGGCAAAAAAAAACAAATGGAGTTGGTTGGATGGAGTGCTCGCTGCTGAGTATAAATGAAAATGACATGCAGTCACAAAAGGGAAGGATTTGTTCAGCTCGATGGGGAGTTTGAGCTGTTGTAATACAGAAGCTGCCACAAGAGGTCATAGAATCTGTATTTGGGACAACAAACTGCCATCAGACAGAACTCTCCAGTTTGTCCCACTGACCCTGCTCTTTCCCCAGATCCCTGCAAATTCATTTCCAAATGAGTGAGAGCTATTCACCTGTTCTGACAAGGCACGCCTCTCATCCAATGTACTGCATTTAAAAAAATCTCACCTCCCTGTGCCAGTCAGATTGTCGCTTCAATCATTGTCACAAAAGTCAAAGTACAGCATGGAAACAGACCCTTCAGGGAGGAGAAAGTGAGGACTGCAGATGCTGGAGATCAGAGCTTAAATATGTGTTGCTGGAAAAGCGCAGCAGGTCAGGCAGCATCAAAGGAGCAGGAGAATCGACGTTTCGGGCATAAGCCCTTCTTCAGGAATGAGGAGGGTGTGCCAAGCAGGCTGGAAAAAAAAGGTAGGGAGGAGGGACTTGGGGGAGGGGTATTGGGAATACGATAGGTGGAAGGAGGTTAAGGTGAGGGTGATAGGCCGGAGAGGGGGTGAGGGCGGAGAGGTCGGAAAGAAGATTGCAGGTCAAGAAGGCGGTGCCAAGCCCGAGGGTGGTGACTGAGATAAGGTGGGGGGAGGGGAAATGAGGAAGCTGGAGAAATCTACATTCATCCCGTGTGGTTGGAGGGTTCCTAGGCAGAAGGTGAGGCGCTCTTCCTCCAGCCGTCGTGTTGCTATGGTCTGGCGATGGAGGAGGCCAAGGACCTGCATGTCCTTGGTGGAGTGGGAGGGGGAGTTAAAGTGTTCAGCCACGGGGCGGTTGGGTTGGTTGGTGCGGGTGTCCCAGAGGTGTTCTCTGAAACGTTCCGCAAGTAGGCGGCCTGTCTCCCCAATGCCTCCTATACATTGGCTCAAACGTAGAAGACAGAGGGTGGTGGTGGAGGGTTGTTTTTCAGACTGGAGGCCTGTGACCAGTGGAGTGCCACAAGGATCGGTGCTGGGTCCTCGATTTTTCATTATTTATCTAAATGATTTGGATGTGAGCATAAGAGATATAGTTAATAAGTTTTCAGATGACACCAAAATTGGAAATGTAGTGGACAGCGAAGAAGAGTACATCAGATTACAACAGGATCTTGATCAGATGGGCCAATGAGCTGGGAAGTGGCAGATGGAGTTTAATTCAGATAAATGCGAGGGAAAGCAAATCTTAGCAGGACTGATACACTTAATGGTAAGGTCCGAGAGAGTGTTGCTGTACAAAGAGACCTTGGAGTCCAGGTTCATTGCTCCTTGAAAGTAGAGTATCAGTTAGATAGCGTAGTGAAGAAGGCGTTTGGTATGCTTTCCTTTGTTGGTCATAATACTGAGTACAGGAGTTGGGAGGTCATGTTGCGGCTGTACAGGACATTGGTTAAGCCACTGTTGGAATTTTGCGTGCATTTCTGGTCTCCTTCCTATCGGAAAGATGTTGTGAAACTTGAAAGGGTTCAGAAAAGATTTACAAGGATGTTGCCAGGGTTGGAGGATTTGACCTCCAGGGAGAGGCTGAATAGGCTGGGGCTGTTTTCCCTGGAGCGTCGGAGGCAGAGGAGGAGAGGGTTATAAAATTATGAGGGGCATGGATAGGGTAAATAGACAAAATCTTTTCCCTGGTGTGAGGGAGTCCAGAACTACAGGGCATAGGTTTAGGGTGACAGGGGAAAGATATAAAAGATACCTACGGGGCAACTTTTTCATGCAGAGGGTGGTACTTGTGTGGAATGAGCTGCCAGAGGAAGTGGTGGAGGCTGGTACAATTGCAACATTTAAAAGGCATTTGGATGGGTATATGAATAGGAAGGGTTTGGAGGGATATGGGCCGGGTGTTGGCAGGTGGGACTAGATTGGGTTGGGATATCTGGTCGGCATGGACAGGTTGGACCGAAGGATTTGTTTCCGTGCTGTACATCTCTATGAGTCTACATTAAAGGAGATTGACACAGTAGACAGAGAGAGGATGTTTCCTCACGTGGGGCAATCTGGAACAATCTGGGCATTGTTTTAGGATAAGGAGTGGAATTCACTCCCCAGAGTGTGATGGACACTGGCGCATTGAGTAAATTTAAGGAGAAGATAGATTTTGACTTGGTAACAAGTTGAGGGGTGATGGAGAGTGGGGCAGGAAAATGGATTTGAGGGTGAGATAAGAAACCATAAGAGCATAAGACATTGTTACAGAAATTAGGCCATTCAGCCCATCAGGTCTGCTCCGCCATTCAATCTTTGCTGATAGGTTTCTTAACCCCATTCTCCCACTTTCTCCCTGTAACCCTTGATACACAAGAACCAATCTATCTCAGTCTTAAATATCCTCAATGACCTGGCCTCTATAGCTTCCTGTGGCAATGAATTCCATAGATTCCCCACTCTCTGGCTGAAGACGTTTCTCCTTATCTCCGTTCTAAAACGTCTTCCCTTCACTCTAAGGCTGTGACCTCGGATCTTAGTTTCTCCTCCAAATGGAAACATTTTCCCAAAACCTACTCTGGCCAGGCCATTTAGTCTTCTCTATGTTTCAATTAAATCCCAACACCCTTCTAAACTCCAGCGACCACAAACCGAGACTCCTCAAACGTTCCTCATGTGTTAAAGCTTTTCATTCCTGGGACCATTCTCGAGAAGCTCCTCCAAACACACTTCCTGAGACATGGGGCAGAGATCTGCGCACGATACTCCAAATGTTGTCTCACCTGAACCTTGTAGAGCCTCAGAAGTACATCCCTGCTCTAATATTCAAGTCCTCTCAATGTAAATGCCATCATTATATTTGTCTGCCTAATTACTGACTCAACCTGCAAGTTTACCTGGAGAGAAACCTGGACTTGAACTCCCAAGTGTCTTTGTACTTCAGACTTCTGAATTTTCTCCCCATTTAGAAAATAGTCCTCTATTCTCTGTACCAAAGTGCATGACCTCACACTTACCCACATTGTCTTCCATCTGCCACTCCTCGCCTCACCTATCCAAATCCTTCTGCAGCTTCCCCACCTCCTCAAAGCTACCTGTCCCTCTACCTTTCACGATGAGATCAGCCATGATGGTACTGAACGGTGGAGCAGGCTCGAGGGGCTGAATGGCCTGCTCCCAGGTCTTACGCAGCCTCTTTATGTTGCACTCAGCACTTAATTCCCCCCCGAAAGGGGCCACCTTGCACTGCATCGCCATGTGTTCGGCACATCTTTGGCCTGGGTAAGCTCAATCTGGTCATGGAAGCAACAATCAAGGGTTCCCAAATATCAAGGGATTCACAGATTCAAGCTGCGGAAGCCGCTGGAAAATATCCAGCTGGAAGCAACGTTGCATTTTAATTGAGGATAGAAATACAGATTGCAGTGTTTGGTGTTAAATCTGCCCAGTACCTCTTCAAATTGAACTCGCTGGTCTCGCTGCTATGATCGCCAACTTTCATGTAAGCCAGATCAAAAAAAAAATTCGAATTGAGCCTTTAAATATATAACTATCTATCCCTCAAAATACTGCATGGGAGCTCTGTCTCCATTTCCATGACTACAAATGGATTATCGCTGTGGCGCAGTGAACTATTTTAAGTGCCCTCTCACCATTGCTGGTCACTAATGTAGCAATGAATTACTGTAATTGTCTGGCATTTTAATGTGGTTCGTATTGTCCATTATTTATGTACAGATGGCTTCAAAGCTGGACTGTGTGGTGGATGGTAGCTCCCCTGCAGGAGTCCAAGTTGCTGTTGTTACACACAATGTGTACTTCAGAGCTAGGCCCAGTAATGGCTGGACAATGGAAATTCTTTCCATCGTGCTTTTGCCTGTCATCCCCTTCACTCGCCAAGTGCGGTCAATCATGTTGAGAAGAGTTTGCAGAGAAGTGGGAGGGAGCAGAGGGTGGAAGAATGTAATTTTCCACTTCAGGATCCTGCAACCTTCTGGATTTTTACATCAAGTCAATGGTTTTAGGGCCTGGGCACCTCCTCCCATGTCCTTACCCCAACCCTCTCACACACACACCAGGCCTTGTCATCTCATGCTTAAAAATGTGTTGCTGGAAAAGCGCAGCAGGTCAGGCAGCATCCAAGGAACAGGAGAATCGACGTTTCGGGCATAAGCCCTTCTTCAGGAATGAGGCGGGTGTGCCAAGCGGGCTAAGATAAAAGGTAGGGAGGAGGGACTTGGGGGAGGGGTGTTGGGAATACGATAGGTGGAAGGAGGTTAAGGTGAGGGTGATAGGCCGGAGAGGGGTTGGGGGCCGAGAGGTCGGGAAGAAGATTGCAGGTCAAGAGGGGGGCGCTGAATCCGGGGGTTGGGCTGAGATAATGTGGGGGGAGGGGAAATGAGGAAGCTGGAGAAATCTACATTCATCCGTTATAGTTGGAGGGTTCCTAGGCGGAAGATGAGGCGCTCTTCCTCCAGGCGTCGTGTTGCTATGGTCTGGTGATGGAGGAGACCAAGGACCTGCATGTCCTTGGCAGAGTGGGAGGGGGAGTTAAAGTGTTCAGCCACGGGGCAGTTGGGTTGGTTGATGCGGGTGTCCCAGAGGTGTTCCCTGAAACGTTCCGCAAGTAGGCGGCCTGTCTCCCCAATGTATAGGAGGACACATCGGGTGCAGCTGATGCAGTAAATGATGTGTGTGGAGGTGCAGGTGAATTTCTGATGGACATGGAAGGATCCCTTGGGGCCTTGGAGGCAAGTGAGGGGGGAGGTGTGGGCGCAAGTTTTATATTTCTTGCGGTTGCAGGGGAAGGTGCAGGAAAGACCACTCCCTCTGTGACTCCCTCGTCAGATCCACACCCCCCACCAACCCAACCTCCACTCCCGGCATTTGAGCTACAGATATACCAACCTTATCTCAAGAGGGTTGGAATGTAAAAGCAGTGATGTGCTACTGAGACTTTGTAAAGCTCTGGTTAAGTCCCATTTAGAATACTGTGTCCAGTTTTGGACCCCTCACCTCAGGAAGGACATACTGGCACTGGAGCACATCCAGCGGAGATTCACACGGATGATCCCTGGAATGGTAGGCCTAACATGCAGTGAACGGCTGAGGATCCTGGGATTGTATTCATTTGATTTTAGAAGGTTGAGGGGAGATCTAATACCAACTTAGAAGGTAATTCATGGCTTAGAAAGGTTGGACGCTGGGAAATTGTTTCCATCAGGTGGGGATACTAGGACTCATGGGCATAGCCTTAGAATTAGAGGGGGTCAGTTTCGAACGGAAATGCGGAGACATTTCTCCAGCCGGAGAGTGGTGGGCCTGTGGAATTCATTGCCACGGAGCGCAGTAGAGGCCGGGACATTAAATGTCTTCAAGGCAGAGACTGATAAACTCTTAATCTCGCAAGGAATTAAGGGATACGGGGAGAGTGCGGGTAAGTGGCGTTGAAATGCCCATCAGCCATGATTGAATGGCAGAGTGGGCTCGATGGGCCAAATGGCCTTAGTTCCACTCCTCTTTCTTACAATCTTATGGTCTATTTCTTAATTCTGAAAAAGGGTCCCGTGAAAAATTAACTCCCCTTTCTCTCCGCAGATGCTGACAGATTTTTGATTATGATTTCCAGCATCAAAAACTACCAGGTTTTGATTCTGATTTCCAGCATTTGCAGTTAGAGTTATAAAGAGACATAGAGATGGACAGTATCAAAACAGATCCTTCAGTTCAACTTCTGTATGCTGACCAAATATCCAAAATTAATCGAGTCCCATTTGCCAGCATCCATATTCCCGCTAAGTCTTTCCTATTCATATACCCATCCAGATGCCTTTTAAAAGTGCCTCCACTACTTCCTCTGGCAGCTCATTTCATACATGCACCACCCTCTGTGTGAAAAAGTTACCCCTCAGGTCCCTTTAAAGCTTTCTTCTCTCACCTTAAACCTAGTTCTGGACTTCCCCACCCCAGGAAAAAGATCTTCTCTGTATAGACTATTCACGCCCCTTATGATTTTATAAACCTCGATAAGGTCACCCCTCAGCCTCCGATGCTCCAGGGAAAACAGCCCCAGCCTGTTCAGCCTCTCCCTATAGCTCAAATCCCCCAACCCTAGCAACATCCTTGTAAATCTTTTGTGAACCCTTTCAAGGTTCACAGCATCTTTCCGATAGGAAGGAGACCTGAATTGCACGCAATATTTCAAAAGGGGCTAACAGGTGTCCTGTACGACCACAACATGACCTCCCAACTCCTATACTCAATGCACTGACCAATAAAGGCAAGCATATCAAATGCCTTCTTCACCACCTCGTCTACCTGTGACAACACTTTCAAGGAGGATGGTTCATGTGTGGACTGAACTTCCAGAGGAAATGGGAGATGTGGGTACAGTTACAACATTTAAATTACATTGTACAGGTACATGTGTAGGAAAGGCTATGGGCCAAATGTGGGCAAATGGGACTAGTTCAGGGTGCAGACCTGGTTGGGATGGACTGGTTAGACTGCAGGGTCCGTTTCTGTGTTGTATGATTCAATAAACAGAGTTAACATTTCAAGTTCCTGAGATTGTGACCTTCCTTCAGAGCTGACAGCAGCTTGGATTTTATAAATTCTGGCATCAAGTTCAGAAGCAAGGAAGGAATGAAAAAACCTTTATTAAAGGTTTGGCCTCAACCTGAATACTGTGTTTAGTTCTGGGAATCACACTTTCGGAAAGATGTGAAGGCATCCCTTCCTTTCTTGGTTGAAGTATTTGGGAACCTGATAAAGTTTCCACACCTCAGTATTTTGATTACTTTGTCAATCCTGAGAAGCTGAAATGTGACCACAATCTCAAGATTTGGATCCTATCCAAATCAAAGCTTTGTTTGGAAGAGCTTCTATCAATTTACATCAGTCAGCAGTTCGATTTCATCAAGAAGACACCCGGCAGACTCTGAGAATTCATGAAATTCCTTCTCTCCTTTTACAGATCATTAACTAGTAAGGGTTCTCGTCTTTTGTGCCGTGTGAGTGTGCCTGTTGGAGATTAAAAAGAACTTTAGTTCTAATTCCAGATTATAGCTAAGATGTTAATCAGTTCGAACATAGAACAGTACAACCCAGGAATGGGCCCTTCAGCCCACGGTATTGTGCCAAACGTCACGCCAAATTAAAAACTAATCCCTCCTGCCTGCCCTTGGTCCGTATGCCTCCATATTAGATTAGATTCCCTGCAATGTGGAAGCAGGCCATTTGGCCCAACAATCCACATCAACCCACCCCGACCCATTTCCCTCTGATGCCCCTAACACTACGGGCGATTTAGCATGGCCAGTCCACCTGGCCTGCACATCTTTGGACTGTGGGAGGAAACCAGATCACCCGGAGAAAACCCATGCGGACATGGGGAGAATGTGCAAACTCCACAGAGACAATTGCCCGAGGCTGGAATTGAACCTGGGTTCCTGTGATGTGCAGTGCTAACCACTGAGTCACTGTGCTGCCCTTTTCTCTCTCCTCTTCTCCCCCCCTCAGAGGAGCCCTGCCTGAAACATTATATCCATGTGTTCATCTCAAAGTCCCTGAAACGCCTCTATCGTGTCTAACTCCACCACCAAACCTGGCAGCGTATTCCAGACGCCTACCATTCTCTGTGCAAAAAACATGCCCCTCACAATCCTTTGAACATTACCCTTTCGCCTGAAATGCGTGTCCCGTAGTATTGGACATTTCAAATCTGGGAAAAAGATTCTGACAATCAACCCTGGGTCTCATAGTTTTCTCGACTTCGATCAAGTCTTCCCTGAATCTTTGCTGCTGAAGAGAAAACAAACTGAGTTTGTCCAGCCTTTCCTTGTAGCTCCGACTCTCTAATCCAGGCTGCATCCTGGCAAACCTCTTCTGCACACGCTCCAAAGTGTCCACTTCTTTCCTGTAATGTGGCGACCAGAATTGAATGCAATATTCGAAGCATGGCGGAACCAAAAGTCTGATAAAGCTGCAATTTTGCCACTTGTTGTTAACAGTAGGTGTTGATTTATATTAACCATTTTTAGTGATTGAATGAAAGGATTTGATTAGATTAGTTACAGTGTGGAAACAGGCCCTTCAGCCCAACAAGTCCACACCGACCCGCTGAAGCGAAACCTACCCATACCCTTACATTTGCCATCACTGATTCCCTCCACTACGGGCAATTTAGCATGGCCAATTTACCTGACCTGCACATCTGTGGACTGTGGGAGGAAACCAGAGCACCCGGAGGAAACCCACACAGACACAGGGAGAATGTGCAAACTCCACACAGTCAGTCACCTGAGTCAGGAATTGAACCCAGGTCTCTGGCGCTGTGAGGTAGCAGTGCTAACCACTGTGCCACCATGCCGCCAACAGGATTTCTGTTCAAGGTGTGACCTGTGGAGCAGTGGGACTTGCTTATTGGTGCACTTCACCCATAAGACACGACAGTATGAGGAACACGCTGCCTGAAAGGATGTTGGAAGCAGACTCAACTCTCGGACAGTCAGATGAGCACTTGAGACAGAGACATTTTAATGGCAACACAGGAAAGAGCAGAGGGAATGTGGTAGTCCTTTCAAAGGGACAGCATAGACACAGTGGGCTGAATGGTGTTTTTTTTCCTCCAAATGTATCTGACTCTACATACTGTTGGTGGTAGGAAAGTAACCAAGATTTGCGAGACAACAGTTGAGCAATCTCTTGTTTAATTGATTGTGTTTTTGTTCCTCATTGTTTTCCTGGTGTGCTTGACCATTTTATTCCCATGGAGCTAGTGAGTATTCATTTGTTATGAGTAAATTGCTTAATTAATTTCTTCTGTTTTTTTATGCTGCTTCTTTGACTTATTTGTTTTCTCATTTTTGCATTGCTCACACAGTGATTAACAGGCTTGCAATGTGAATCATAATAGTCTTTTTCAGACAGATGTTCTTCAATTGCCTCTCACTGAATAGAGTTGGGAATGGGTATCATGTTCTGGCAGCTGTGAAGTAGCCAGGGTAACCTGTCACTTATCGTTTCCCCCACTGATTTCACGTTAAGCATTACTTTCGATTCTAATCATCCCCAATCCAACCAGTGGTATGTCTTGCTTTTCCCCTCTCCCTCTCTCTCACTCATTTGGAATCCACTCCCCTTGCATCAACATCAAAACACACACCGAGAAGTTGAGGTTGAAATTCTCTGCACATCTGGAAGACAAAAGGTTGCTTCAGAGCTTGGCTGTAAAGTGACTTTGGATTCAAATGCCTGGCATCTCCAACAAGAGAGAATCTAACCATCGCTCCATCGCTGAATCCCCCACTATCAACATCTTGGTGTTAACCGTCTCCAACAAGAGAGAATCTAACCATTACCCCTTGACATTCAATGTTGTTACCATCATTGAATTTCCCGCTCCCACACCCCCTCTCCCCCCACCCACACCCCCCCAACCCACTGTCAACATCCTGGGAATTACCTTCAACAGTAAGAGAGAAGCTAACCATCATCTCCTTGACATTCAATGGTGTTACCATCACTGAATGCCGAACGTTCCACCGCCCCCCCCCCCCTCCTCGAACCACTATCAACATCCTGGGGGTTACCATCTCCAATAAGAGAGAATCTAACCCTTATCCCTTGACATCAGCAGTGTTACCAGCACTGAATCCCCCATTATCAACATCCTGGGGGTTAACCATCTCCAATAAGAGAGACTCTAAACATTGCTCTTGACATTCAATGATGTTACCATCACTGAATCTGCCACTATCAACATCCTGGGGGGTTACCATCTTCAACGAGCGAGAATATAGCTATGGCCCTTTGATGTTCATTGGCGTTGCCATCAGTGAAATTCCCAATATGACATCCTGGGGGTTACCAGTGACCGGAGTCTGAACTGGACCAGCCCCAATTAAACACAGGGCTACAAGAGCAGCTCAGAGGGTGGGAATCCTGCAGCGAGTAACTCCCCAAAGCCTGTTCACCATGGATAAGGCACAAGTCAGGATTTTGATGATTTTCAGGGTGATTTTGGCTCATGCACGTGTGAGGAACCCTCTATTGGGATAACAGCAGGAGATGGATATCTGCCCTGACCAAAGGAGGGGAGAATAAAGTGGAGGATCACCATCCGAAAGTGTCAATAATTAAACATTCTCGAGCATTTTTATTCCGAAATAGTCTGATATTTATTTAAAGGACTTAATGACCTAAAGTCAGCTTCGGTAATATTTTCAAACAAATTGTTCCAATGCCTGATCCTAAATGTAAAAACTGTCGGTCAAATGTGTTTAAATCCCTCAGCCCAGGCATCTGCCACTGACTGTTGCCACAGAAACCCGGCCTCCCTGAGAGAACATGCCAGCAGTGAAAAGCTAATCATTGCGTTGCCATTCTGAATAATTATTTCAATGATAAACGCTTTTTTGAGTAGCATAGCTACACAAGCACGGATTTTGCCTTTGCTTTGAAGAATGGATTTTGTGGCTGTTGTCTGAGTAAGTTTGGTGGGCTGTCACTTTCAGAATCCAAAGACGTTACATAATGCTAACATCATCGGCCATTTTGGGTGCCAAACAGCCTTCTCTGTCAAAGCTGCCTGTAGAGTGAGCACCTCCTCAATAAAGTTGCTGTTTAAGGCTCTGGCCTAACTGACACAAGAAACCACTAATGTATCCAACACAGCACTTCATCTGAATGTGCCTCTCGAAGTTAAATTGTTATCTCCAAAATCAATAGCTGCAAAAATGGTCTTAATTTCATGTTAAAATTGTCAAAGTTGCCCAAAGACATGAGGGGCAAATTTGTTTTACATAAAGGGCAGTTCGCATGTGGAATGACTTCCAGAGTAAGTGGTGGATGTGGGTATGATTACAATGTTTAAAAGAAATATGGTTCAGTACATGAATAGGAAAGGTTTGGAGGGAGATGGGCCAGGACCAGGCAGGTGGGACTAGTTTAGTTTGGGATTACAGTCAGCATGGATTGGTTGGGGTAAGGTCTGTTTCCGTGCTGTATGACTATAATTCAGCTACGTTTATTTTGAGTTGAGAGTGTGGTGCTGGAAAAGCACAGCAGGTCAGGCAACATCCAAGGAGCAAGAGAGTCGACGTTTCGGACATAAGCCCTTCATCAGGAATATTCAAAGGAAGAAAAGAGTAGCTCCATGTTTAGTCTACTAAAGTAGTGAGCGGCACAGTGGCTCAGTGGTTAGCACTGCTGCCTCACAGCACCAGGGCCCCAGGTTTGATTCCAGCCTCAAGCGACTGTCTGTGTGGAGTTTGCACGTTCTCCCCGTGTCTGTGTGGGTTTCCTCCGGGTGTTCCGGTTTCCTCCCGCAGTCCAAAGATGTGCAGGTTAGGTAAATTGGCCATGCTAAATTGCCCATAGTGTTAGGTACGTCAGTCAGGAGGAAATGGGTCTGGGTGGGTTATTCTTCGGAGGGTCAGTGGGGACTTGTTGGGCTGAAGGGCCTGTTTCCACACCACAGGGAATCTAATCTAAAGAAACACAAGCAGCAGGTAGTTCAGAAGACAAATTAAATATTGTCCTTCATTGCTTGAGGAATGGAATTTAAAGTCAGCGAGGCTATTCTGCAGCTCGACAGTATGCTGGTGAGGCCACACTTGGAGTACTGTATGCAGTTTTGGTCTCCTTACTTTAGAAAGGATGGACTGGCACTGGAGGGAGTGCAGAGGAGGTTCACGAGGTTGATTCCAGAATGAGGAGGGTGGGCTGATGACGAGAGATTGAATAGACAGGGACTATATCCATTGGAATTCAGAACAGTGAGGGGAGGACCTTTTAGAAACACGAAAATTATGAAGGAAATAGATAAAATAGAAGCAGGGAGGTAGTTTCCACTGGTGGGGGAAACTGGATTCGGGGCCATTGTCTCAAATTTCGGGGGAGCAGATTTAGGACTGAGTTGAGGAAAAACTTCTTCACTCAAAGGGTTGTGAATCTGTGGAATTCCCTGCCCTGTGAAGTAGTTGGGGCTACCTCTTTAAAATGTTTTAAGACAAAGATAGATAGATTTTTGACCAGTGAAGGAAGTAAGGGTTGAAGTGAGCAACTGGGTATGTGGAGCTGAGTCCATGAAAAGATCTTGGCAGAGCAGGCTTGAGGGGCCAGATGGGCTACTCCTGCTCGTGTGTTCTTATGGAGTATTCCGAACTTAAATAAGGACAACCATGAGGGTGTGAGAGCAGAACTGGCTAAAGTGAATTGGCAAATTAGATTGAAGGATGGCGCAGAAGACATGCGGTGGTCGACATTTAAAGGATATTCCAAAATGCAGGGCCTTGGCGAGACCACATCACAGAACCAGAGAATCCCTACAGTGGGGAAACAGGTCATTCGGCCCAACAAGTCCATACCGACCCTCCGTAGACTACCCCACCCTAACCCATTCCCCAACCCCATTACTCTAGGGGTCCCATATTAATACACCTAACCTACACACTATGGGCAATTTAGCCATGAGGAGTATTATGCACAGTACCAGTCTCCCTGTTGAAGAAATGTGTTACAAGCAGTTCAGAGAAGACTTACCAGACTAACAACTGGAACGGGTAAGGTATCTTAGGAGGGACTGGCTCGGTTTGTGTCTTGCTGCAGTTTAGAAGAATGAGAGATGACTTGATTGAAACATTTAAGATCCTGCTTGACCAGGAGTTTGTGGAAAGGATGTCTCCTCTTGTGGGAGAATCTGGAACGAGAGGTCACTGTTTGCAACGCTTTAAAACAGGGACAACTATTTTTTTTCCCTCACGAACCTTTGGAACTGAAAAGGTAGCAGCAGAATCTCTGAATATTTTCAAGGCTGAGGTTAATAGATTCTCGCTAAGACAGGGGAGGTGAAAGGTTATCAGGGATTTGGGATGACAAGTCAATCAGCTACTATCTTATTAAACGGGTGGGAGTTGATTGGCCTACTCCTGCTCCATTTTTTTTGTTATTTTTAGTCATAGAGTCATCTCATTTTTAATTCTTTTCCCATTACAAGCCACACTCAATGTTTGTACTTTATTTATGATGTATGCAAGTTAGGAATTGTCCTGGAGACACTCGGTGATTACGCTCGGTTATTCTGTAATGCAGTGGTTGTGTTTTTGTGCAACCCAGCATTATAGAAAAACCACGCTGTAGGAACAGCGCTTAAAGTGTTGGCAATGTCATTGCGGCACACCCAACATATGTTTCCAAAGTCCACGCTTCAGAAACATTGTTCCCGATTCGTCAATCACGTTAGAGCGAATTCCTGTGAATGAAACGTGCCTTACAGCAGAATGGCCTGTATTTGACTGTATTAATGCTCAATTTTCAACTCACTTTGATTTTGTTTCTGATTTTTAGCTGTTCCCTGGGTCTGAAAACGCAGTCGACCCTCTGTCATAAAGGGTCATTGTGAAATCAGGAATCATTGGAGAACAGACAGACCTAGGGGCTCAGGTACATAATTCTTTAGCTTCACATATTGACAGGCTGGTTGAGAAGGTATTTGGCAGGCTTGCCTTCATTGCTCAGATCTTGAGAGGATGTGAATTGGGACATCACATTGAGGTTGTACAGGATGTTGGTGAGGCCTCTTCCGAAGTACTGTGTCCAGTTCTGGTCGCCCTGTTAGAGAAAAGACTTTTCTAAGCTGGAGAGGGTTCGGAAAGGATTCGCCAGATTTTGTCGGAAATGGGAGGTTTCGAGTTCTCGGCAAAGACTGGGGAGGCTGGGACTTTTTTCTCCGGAGCGTCGGAGGTTGAGGAGTGACCTAAGAGGTTTAGAAAATCATGCGGGGCATAGATGAAGTGGATACCAGGTGTCTTTTCCCTCGGGTGGGGGATTTCAAGACTCGGGGGCAAGGTGAGAGGAGCAAGATTTAAAAAAGACACAAGGGGCAAATTGCTCACACAGGGAGTGGTTTGTGTGTGGAATCAAAGTTTAGACAACATTTAAAAGATATTTGGTTAAGTCCATGGATTAAGAATTTTTTGGAAAGACATGTGCCAAGAGCAGCAGGTGGGACTAGTTTAGTTTGGGATAATTGTCGGCATGGACTGGTTGGACCGAAAGGGTCTGTTTCCATGCTGTTTGACTCTATGACTCTAAGTTCCCTTGTCTTGATGGAGGAGAACTTTATAAATATCATGCACCGAAATTATTATTCACAGCAACAATTGCCACTGATGGGAATGCTTGATCTGTAAACCCCCACAAAGCGATTGTATGTAAAGGGAATCGCTGATTGATGCAGAGATTCTCCTGTAAACGACCTCCTTCCTCCGTCCTACTCAGATAAATCATCTTAAACTGTCTTAAAGCACATCAGAGAATTCAAAAGGATTTTGTTTGGAACGAGAACCACCTCAACGTCACGACTAAACAAAATACAACAGTAGTGACAAAAGCGAGAAACATTATCCTTCTTTTTCCTGCACTTAGGTTTCTATTGCTTTATGTTAATGTTCGGCATTTCCATCAGACCATTGAATTCGGAATGTAGCTGCATTCTGAAAGACCTGTCACTTGTAAAATTAGAATGTGTGCTGCTGTTGCCACAAGGCATTTAACAATGCAAAGTACGCAGTGCCACTGAAGTGCAAAGTAACTCCCAAGAGCTTTAAGTCAACACACACACACACACACACACACACACACACACACACACACAATGGTCAAGAAGGCAAAACATCGCCTCTTCTTCCTCAGGCAGCTCAGGAAATTCGGCATGTCCATGAACCTTTACAGATCATCAACTTTTACACATGCACCCCAGAAAGCATTCTATCCGATGCATCATGGCCTGGTGTGGCAACTGCTCTGCCCAGGATTGTAAGAAACTACAGAGTTGCGGACCATCGTGCAAGCTAGCCTTCTACCCGTGGACTCCATCTACACTGTTCATTACTGCGGAAAGACTGCCAACATCATCAACGGCCCTTCCCTCCCCGTAATGCTCTCTTCCAATCTCTTTCCTCAGGCACCAGCTGATTGAAGAACAGCTTCTTCTCTGCTGTTGTTCGACTGCTGAATGGACCTCTCCAACTTCAAATAATGTTGATCCTGCTTAGTGCAACTCCTGTGCAGCTGGAACCTCATGTGCCTGGCTCTGTCTAAGAACCCGATGATCTGTATGTTCTTGTTTGCTATGATCTGCCTGTACTGCTCACAAAACAAGACCTTTCACTGTATTTAGGCACATGTGACTGTCATAAATCAAATCATCAAATCAAACTTTGACTCTATATGCACATATACATATATGCACTCTCACACACCTCTGCTACCTCAGGCATTACTGCCAATATGATATGGTCTACAGAGCTGTCCCTATATATACATCTATATAACACAAAGATTGGGGATCGAACTGAGACAGATTTCTTGAAATTTACTAATGACACTAAACCATTTACATCACTATAACAACCCCCCCAGACTACTACAGGTTGGGTTCCCATATTTCTATATCATCTGTATACCACAAAGATTGGGGATCGTGTTGAGACAGATTTCTTGAAATTTATTAATGATACTCAACCATTTATTTCACTATAACACCCCCCAGACTTCCACGTAGGCCGGGTTCCCATATTTTTCAATGTTACTCAACATTACATCCATGTAACTGTCTGTGTGAACACACTACACTGACTCCATTCACTGAGAGAGTGACTGATGGTGAGGAAAATACCTTCAGACCAGAACATTACGAAAGCATACTGCCTCCAATCCCCACAATGAAGACCATGCCTCCCAGCTTCCTTCTTGCCTCCTCATAACCCCTGCTTGACTTTTAATGACTGGGACTGATTGTGGCCCACCCTTTTGATTGACAGAAACGTTCGGCCTAAAAGATGATTGACAGGATGCCTTTCTGATATCCATCCAATATTCCGACTGACAGGTCCCAGGGCTGTCTGTGGCACACTCCCCGAATTGAAAGAATAATTTTGTTGTTACATATATCCAGGGGATGCAGTGAAAAGTGTGACTGGCCTGGAGCCTGAATGCGACCTACCGTTCCGCCATCTTGAATTGTACAGGTATGGACCGCTGACACTGATCGCCAACTGACCGTGCTCAAGCCCCTGGCACTGACAGTGGAGACTGCTCTTGCCCTACTGTGCCGGAAGCCCCTGACTGAAGGCTGGGGCCTGACTGAGGGCCATTTCCTGTGGGCTTGGAAACCTGGCCATGCGGTCAAAGTCCATGCAGAGTGTTTGGTGTGAAGGCTGCTTGCACACAGTGATGGTGATGGGAGACTGTAGCAATAGCACGGCGACATACAGCAATATCTTCATCCCTTGACTGATCACTGCTAAAAAACATGAAAGGCAGCCCTGACAAGTCAAGCAAATATCACCAGTCTAATGTGACCCCTTTGCGTACACAAAGCAGCAGCATTCCACTGAATCACAGAGTCTTCTATAGTGTGGAAGCAGACCAGTAGGCCCATCCAGTCCACACTGACCCTCTGAACAGCATCCCATCCAGACCCACCCTATCCCTATAACTCCGCATTTCCCATGGCTGATCAACCTAGTCTGCACATCCCTGGACACTACTAGGAAATTTAGCATGGCCAATCCACCTAGCCTGCAGGTTCCTGCACAGCATGGGCAATTTAACATGGCCAATCCACTGAAATTGCACATCTTTGGACTGTGGAAAGAAACTGAAGCGTCCAAAGGAAACCCATGCAGACACAGGGAGAATGTGCCAACTCCACCCAGACACTTGCCTGAGGTTGGAATCGAACCTGCGTCCCTGTATCGAGACTAATCCATGATCTGCATTCTACACTGATGCTACTTTATATCACATACACATGACTGACTGACTGAATACACCACCCTGATCCCAACGCACTGAGAGGGTGACTGAAGGCAAGGTGGGCACCTCTACACCAGAACTTCCCACGCCATGTTATCATGTAACTGTCTGATAGGTGCACTGCCTGCCCGCTCGACGTCATAGGCCTGCAAGGATAATTTGGATTTGTCAGCTTTTTATGGTGCTGGACTGAGAGCGCAGTTCTGAGAGCACTGGGGTCTCGGGGTAAGGGGTCCGATTATCGTGGACTGAAGTTGAGGAGAACTTTGTTCTCTCAGGGAACGACGGCGACACGGGGAGTGGGCAGCGAAGTGGAGTTGATCAGCCAGGATGGCATGGAATGATGTGGTCAGATTGACAGGCCGAAAGCGGTCCTGTTCCGCTCTGAATGCTTGCATTCTTCAGTCGGCCAGGAACAGTAAAGGGTCAGAAGAATCACAGAAAACTAACATGCAGGTTAGTCGGAAAGTGAATGGAATGTTGGCTTTTCTAGTGAAAGGAATGGAGCGTAAAGGGAAGGATGTACTCTTGCAATTATAGAAGGCATTGGTGAGACCGCACCTGGAGTATTGTGCACAGTTTTGGTCCCCTTATTTGAGGAAAGATGCAGTGGTATTGGAGGCAGTTCAGAGGAAGTACACTAGATTGACCCCAGAGATGAGGGGTTTGTCGTATGCAAAGAGATTCCCCTTTCTGGAATTTAGAAAAATTAGGTGAGATTGAAATTGAGGTATTCAAGATGGTAAAAGGTGTGGATAAAATAGATGTGGAGTGGGTGCTTCCTCTTGTGGGGCATTTGAGGGTGAGAGGTCAGAGACTGAGGATAAGAGGTGGCAAATTTAAAACCCAGTTGAGGAGAACCTACTTCTCCCTAAGGGTCGTGAATCTGTGGAATTGGCTCAGCCCAAAGTATGGTGGATGCTGGGACAGTGAGTACATTTGAGGAGTTAGATTTTTTTACATCGGTAATGGGTGAAAGGGATATGGGGAAGAAGGCAGGAAAATGGGGGTGAGGAGCATACCAGCCATGTTCGAATGGCGGAGCAGACTCGATGGGCCAAATGGCCTAATTTGAACTGATGAACTCATTCTGAGGGCAGTAGCAGGGACAACAGTTGGCACAGCCTGCAGGGGCTCCTCTGCAAAGTGGCAGAGAGCAGTGTTATGGACCAAGCCAGACCCCCTCCCCACGTCAAAACAATTCAAGCAAGTAGCAAGGACCCTAACTTTTCTCCTTGTTTTAAGCAGGTGAACAGTGGATATTCCAGGAGTGATGCAGTTGGCCTGACCACTTAGTTTTAAATAAAACAGAATTTATTTGCAAGATTACCACATAAAACACAAACAGAAGAGAACAGAAAACAGAATAACAACCGACCTGAAAACCCAACAGATTATCCCAACTTAATGATGCTGTTCCAACAATCCCCGTAAACACCCTGTGGCAAAAAAGGTAAAATCAAACACAGGGTCTGACAGGAGAGGGAGAGATGGCAAAGAGATTCATCATGGAACACCTTCTTCCATGTCGCTGTTTGTTTGACAGGAGCTTCAAAACTGACTGATTGCTTGTTCGGAACAGCCAGACTGCTAAAACCAAACCAAACCAAATCAAATCAAACTGGAGAAAAGCTGAGCTGGGAGAACTGGCCACTCCCTTTTCACAGTACAAGTGTTTTTCATTTAACTTGAAAGCCTTTCCTCTCTGAGGCAGTATCTGTGAGTTATAATCAAACTGGCCCTAAAATCCATAAAAACCAAACTTCCCGGAGTCTCTGTGTTTACGACCCCTCTGGAAAACGAACCAAGGTCAACATAATCTTGTTCAAGGAACAGCATCATCACAGCGGGCCCTGGACAGATTGACATGTGGAACGTCCTTCTGTACTGCTACAATTCTGCAAGTGGAAAAGTTCGACATCTGTTGCTGAACTGAGCAAAAGATTGCTGTCGGAAGATGCACTGAGCCTATCATTAGCCTGTCACATCCTCGATATGCACAGTCAGCTCAAGGAATATCCTAAATATTCCGTGTACCATTGCAGGGGGATTATCATTTTTAGAACAAAAATATCCTCCTTCCTTACTGAATCATCTTGTAACTTACAGAGTCATGGAGGTCTGCAGTATGGAAACAGATCCTTCGGCCCAACTTGTCCATGCTGCCCAGTTTTCACAATTAATCTAGTCCCATTTGCCTGCATTTGGTCCTCACCACTCCATACCCATCCCATCCATGTGTCTGTCCAAATGTTTTCTCAATGACAAAATTGTACTCACTTCCACCACTATTTCTGGCAGCCAGTTCTGGACACTCACCATCTTCTGTGTGAAGTGACTGCCCCTCTAGACCTGTCTGTATCTTTCCCCTCTCACCTGAAACCTATGTCCTCTAGTAAGGGGTAACATTTTCACACAGAGGATGGTGCGTGTATGGAATGAGCTGCCAGAGGAAGTGGTGGAAGCTGGTACAATGATAACATCTGAAAGGCAGTTGGATGCTTACATGAATGAGAAGGGTTTAGAGGGAGATGGGCCAATTACTGGCAAATGGGACTAATTCAGTTTGGGAAACCTGGTTGGCATGGACCAGTTGGACTGGAGTCTGTTTCCATGCTCGATGATTCTCTGGCAGAGGCACTCTTGCTGCCAAGAGAAGCCGAAGTAAGAGGGATGGCTTCCTAATGTGGCACTGGCATTTCAGAACAAGGGTAAGAAAGGAACCAAAGACTTGCGTTGCCAAAGCTCCCAAATCCCTGTGTCTCTCTGTAGCCCACTGCATAGCTTTTTGGGAATTTGCTGCAGTTCGGGAAATGGCACAGCCAACTTGTGCACCTCGGCTCCCTCAGTCAGCGATGCAGTTAAAAACAGGACAGCAATGTGGGGAGAGGGACCGGTCTTGGTGCCCATCCCCCCCCCCCAACTGCTTGTTTTCAAAATGGCAGCCATCGGGATCCTAGGCCTCCACTCGGGAAAACGAAAAGTTGGGGGAGGGAGTGCAGTGCCGTGGTTCACTTGACAGCGATGGGAGGGGGAGAGGTGCAATGTTGTGGGTAGAGATGTAGTCATCAGGCGCAAGCCTGCAGCCAGTGGGTGATTCACCTCACAGTCGAATCGCCGATTGGTACACGCTTCCAGTGGACCCATCCAGAGACACGCCACGTGTTTGGCCAAGCCTTGTGGGTCCTGTCGTGTCCATCGGGAGGGCCCAACAATTCCCGGGGATGATTCAGCGTTGTCATAAACAGTGTTGAGTCACAATGTATGGAAGTGTTTTTTCTGAAGGGAATTGAAAAGCCAACAGAAAGAAGCGACTTGTGATATTTACGGTGGCTGATGACGTGCATGTCTCACAGTCCCCCGGTTGCTTCTGTGGCACTCGGAGAGACAAACCTGAGAGAGATTTGCTCCGCACATGAGACTAAACATATCGCCTCAAATAGAAAATGAAATAGCGACCTGGGTGGTTGCCTTTACTGCCAGCCCTCGCTGATCTCTGAATCACCACCAGCAGCAGAGTAACAAATCTATTGTTCAGAATGAGATCATTTCACTTTCTCCCCCCCTCCCACGAAATGTCACTGCTAAATTGACATGACTTGCAAAAGCAACTTAAGAGTTTTAAGTGTTCTTGAGTGTTGACGTTGGCGAGCTGATCTGGGATTCAGTGGAGGTTGTTCTGTATTTGACCATGATCGTTGCCAGTTCTCAGAATCAAATCAGAGGTCACGCGATGCCAGGTCACAGTCCAACAGACGTATTTGAAATCACAAGCTTTTGGAGTTCTGCTCCCTTGTCACTTCACCCGACAGCTCCAAAAGTTTGTGATTTTAAATAAACTTGTTAGATGAGAACCTGGTCTGGCGTGACTTCTGACTTCATCAACCCCAGTCCAAAACTAACACCTCCACATGGGAATCAAGTCAGGTCACAAGTCTCAGGTTCTTCTTAATAATCACCAATGCCCCTTAGACAGCACCTTCCAAATTCACATCTAGAAGGACAAGGGGCAGCAGGTACATGGGAACACTGCCCCCCCCCCACAACTTCCCCTCCGAGCCCCTCACCATCCCGACTCGGAACTATCTCGGCCGTTCCTTCAGTGTCGCTGGGCCAGAATCCTGGGGCTCCCTCCCTCAGGGTGCTGTGTGTGTGGGGGTCCCTACACCACACAGACTGCAGCAGTTCAAGAAGGCAGCTCACCCCCACCCTCTCAAGGCTGGGACACTGAGTGAGTTTAAGGAGGGGGGGGGGCGCAGGCAGAGTTTTAATTAGCAATGGTTTGAAAGGTTATGGGGAGCAGGCGGGAAGGTGGATTTGAGGCTGAGATGAGATCAGCCATGATTGTATGGAGTGGTGGAGCAGGATGGCGGGGCTGAATGGCCTCCTCCTGCACCTTATTCTGATGTCCTTAAGGGATAATTAGAGATGGGTAATCAATGGTGGCCTGTGATGATCACATCTGTGAATGAATCGGTAGGAATATCACTCTGGGAGGAAGTATTTTAAGGGATTTCGGCAATAATTAGATCAATTTTCTGCTCCCCCAACCCAGCCCATTTCTGAGGAATATTGACCAGATTGTAACTTGGAGTGATGGTGCAGGATTATACAATGGGTACAGCACAGAAGGGAGCCATTCAGCCTCCTGTGTCTGTGCTTGCTCCCTCCAAGAGCTCCTACCCCACTCGCCTGCCCTTTTCCCCAATAGCTGTGAAAATCTTTCCCCTTCACCCAATCCCGTTTCGAAAGACTCAACTGAATTAGCCTTCTCCGCACAGCTCTCGCCTCTCCTCACGTGGCTTTAGCTCAGGCTAAGGGAATTCAGCATGTCCATTAGGACTCTTACCATACAGATGCATCATAGAAGGCATTCTACCAGGATGCATCACAGCTTGTATGGCAACTGCAGAGGAACCTCGATTATCCAGCATTTGATTATCCGAAAATCGGATTATCCGGAAAGATCGCCAGGTCCTGACGCTTGGCTAAACTATATTATCTGGCATTCAGTTATCCGGAATTCGATTAACCAAACGAAATACTCCCTGCCTGTGTCCTTTGGGTAATTGAGGTTCCTCTGTACTCTATTCAGGACTGTAAGAAATAAGAGAGCGTTGTAACTACAGCCCAGTCCATCACACAAGCCAACCTTCCAACCATTGTCTCCTTCTACACTTCCCACAGCCTCAGAAAGGCAGCCAACATCATCACAAACAACTCACATAACATCTTCCAACCTCTTCCATGGGGAAGTAGATACAAACGCTTCAACATACATGCCGACAGATTCAAGAACAGCTTCCTCCCTGCTGTTAGTAGACTTCTGAATGGATCTCTCAAATTTCAAATCTCATGTCGATCTCACGCTGTGTGCACCCTCTCTGCAGCAGTAACATTGCATTCCTCGCTCTGTTCGATTACCCGCATGCACTTTGTATGGCTCTGAAACAAAACAAACCTCAGTCTATGTGACAATAATAAATCCAATCAAATCAAAAAGAAATGTAACTTCCCCACTGTGCCTTGGCAACAGCTGCCCCAAGCTTTAGTGCATCCCTCAGCACGTAGTCCTGGACCTTGAAATGTGCCAGTCTGCAACACTCGGTCAAGGTCAACGCCTTGTTCTGGAAGACCGATAAGTTTTGAGCAGATCAAAGAGCATCTTTCACCGCCTTGATGGTCCTCCAGGTGCAGTTGATGTTTGAACCAGTGTGTATCCCTGGGAACAGACCGTCGAGCACAGACTCCTGGCATCATGAAACTGCTCAGGATGAACCTCGATAAAAACTACTGCAATTCTCTCCAGACTTCCTTTGCAAAGGCACATTCCAGCAAATTTCTCAATGAAGGGAAAGTGGCATGTAATGGTCTAAATACTTAGAGTTATAGAGGTGTACAGCACGGAAACAGATCCTTCGGCCCAACCCGTCCATGCCGACCAGATATCCCAACCCAATCTAGTCCCACCTGCCAACACCCGGTCCATATCCCTCCAAACCCTTCCTATTCATATACCCATCCAAATACCTCTTAAATGTTGCAATTGTACCAGCCTCCACCACTTCCTCTGGCAGCTCATTCCATACACGTACCACCCTCTGTGTGAAAAAGTTGCCCCTTAGGTCCCTTTTATATCTTTCCCCTCTCACCCTAAACCTATGTCCCTCTAGTTCTGGACTCCCCCATCCCAGGGAAAAAAAAACTTTGTCTATTTATCCTATCCATGCTCCTCATGATTTTATAAACCTGTATAAGGTCACCCCTCAGCCTCCGATGCTCCAGGGAAAACAGCCCCAGCCTGTTCAGCCTCTCCCTGTAGCTCAAACCCTCCAATCCTGGCAACATCCTTGTAAATCTTTTCTGAACCCTTTCAAGTTTCACAACGTCTTTCCGACAGGAAGGAGACCAGAATTGCACGCAATATTCCAACAGTGGCCTAACCAATGTCCTGTACAGCCGCAACATGACCTCCCAACTCCTGTACTCAATACTCTGACCAATAAAGGAAAGCATACCAAATGCCTTCTTCACTATCCTATCTACTTGAGACACCACTTTCAAGGAGCTATGAACCTGCACTCCACGGTCTCTTTGTTCAGCACTTGGAGCATTCCACAGCAGCAAGTCCCATCCTCTGCAACACCAAAGACAGATAGAACCTCAGTATGTAGTGACACATGGTGTTTGCCTATCGAAGGTTACACACAGTTTGATGCAGCCGCACACAAAGGTGGCCATGAGGATGGGGTGACGTTGGGTATGTTCATTCCACACACCCCCTCCAGCCGCCCCTCCACCCTCCATAATTTTGAACATGGAGTCCCTGCAGATATGATCCATCTTGGACCTCCAGACCAAGTGGAAGACGGCTCAGGTGACGACAGTGGTGCAGTTTCGGGCAACGGGCTAGACCTGCGCCACCTACAGAACAGAGGGAGAGTGCCTCACACTTGATGACCAGGGTTTTACCTGTAATGGAGAGGGAGGAGTGCCAGTTTCTGCCTCACCTTGGTGATGTGCGCACACCTCGGCCCCTCTGAACTACATTCCGAACACCTTCAGGTAATCTGTCCTGCTAACGGCAGGGATCAAGGATCAATCGCTTCAGTTCCCAGACAGAGATCGCACAGGGGACTAACCCTCCAGCTCAGGGACAGATCTGAATGGATCCCAAAGCAAGACCTGTCAACCTCCAGCACTCGCCTTTCCTTCTGGATGAGGACATTTGAATGGGGAAGAACATCACACCAGAATTGTTAAAAATAACAGAAAAGTAATTTCCTGTCATCCAGATCGCTGCGTACTTTTGGAGAGAGCTTGTCTCGGTAACAACTGATTATGCACATCCCTACCTTTGTCCTTGTCACCCTAATTACGATTAGTACTTGCGTCAGGCAGAATTACTGTCATTTCAAAGCACCCCTGAGAGCACTCTACATTTTTCATCAGGACATTCATCTTCACAAAACGTTTTTCTTCCCCCCCCCAATTGATTTTCAGCAGCAGTGCTGGCAAGGTATTACGTTTTGTGGCCAGCAGTAATTATTCTCAAAGCTAATGGATGATGATTGTCAGGAATTTGGAGCTTTTAAAAGGTCCCTTCTTTATCGGAGGAGCAGGGTGCAAGTGAGGAAAGCATGTTTTTCGGTCAAGGACTGAGCAGGCCAGTGACAGGAATGCAGATAAAAGGTTTTTTTGCGAGTGGTATAATTGGCAATTCAGTCGCTCAAATTGCAGGTATCGAAACTGCTAAAGGAAGGTGTCACTGATGGCCCTGCATATGATGCCTCTCAGTAAAGGTACACTGCAGATTTCTGGCTGGCATTTAAATGCCAGTTTCCTCCTCTTTTTCCTGTGTCAACTTTCTGGTGGTCACCCAACGGCACTGATACTTCTCAACTTGACCTTCTTGTATCACCTTCTGTTAACCAAAATGACAAAACATTGAGCTTGGCTTGGTTGGAAGCAATGAGACAACAGAGAAAAAAAATTATTGAAATTTTAATCTTAATGATTGGAGTAGACAGAAACAAAAGCACTTGTCAGGTCCGATGCGAGAATGAGCATCAAGATGGCAGCTGCTGGCACAGGAAATAGTATTCCGGCTTGTTGGAGCCCGCCCGCTCCAGAGCAGTGGCATTCTTTCGCTCTATGTAACTCTTCATCTTATTTTTCTTCTCATTTTCTTTCTTCACCTTTGAAGCCAGAGCGCTGTCGCTGCCGTGGATTGAGGCTTCTGGTTGTGGTGGGCCTGAAGCCTGGACTCTTTGCAGAAGTGGTGCTCACAGCAGTGACCCCTGGCAGTGGAAGGGCCAAAGACTGGATTCTTGGTGGCATTAGGCCCACAGCCTGTAATCTTGACAATGGTGGTGTCTGCAGTGGGGACTTTTAGCGTCAGTAGGCACACAGCCTGAACTCCTGATGACAATAGGCCCAGAGCCTGGACTCTTGGCAGTGGCAGTGCCCAGTGTGGGGACCCCTGGTGGCAATAGGCTCAGAGCCTGGACTCCTGATGGCAACAGGCCCAGAGCAGGGACGCTTGGCACTGGCGGTGCCCAGAGCGGGGACTCCTGGTGGCAATAGGCGCAGAGCCTGGACTCTTGGCAGTGGCAGTGCCCAATGCGGGGACCCCTGGTGGCAATAGGCCCAGAGCCTGGACTCTTGGCAGTGGCAGTGCCCAATGCGGGGACCCCTGGTGGCAATAGGCCCAGAGCCTGGACTCCTGATGGCAATAGGCCCAGAGCCTGGACGTTTGGCACTGGTGGTGCCCAAAGCGGGGAACCCTGGTGGAAATAAGCCCAGAGCCGGGACTCCTGATGGCAACAGGCCCAGAGCCTGGACTCTTGGCAGTGGTGGTGCCCAGAGCGGGGACTCCTGATAGCAATGGGCCCAGGGTCTAGAGTCTTGGCGGTGTATCCTGGGGCATGACATCATTGTTGGTGTTCCTGGAGTGGAACGCCTTGAGGCCCACAACACTTCCCACTAACTCTGAAGCCATGTTTAAGACCCAATTTGAACAGCAGGTGAATTCTTACTTCAGTAATGTTTTTTTCTTTTTGTAGCTCAAAATGGCACCGGGACATAGCAACAAAACACCTTAGAACAAAGAACATAGAACATTACAGCATAGTACAGGCTCTCCTTCACTGCATCTTCAAGATATATGGTGATAATAAAAATCATTAATTCAGGTTCTAAGAAATGATGAAACAATTATACTGAAATACGCCTGGGCATTGCATTTTTTATTAAATAAATGAAAGTGCAGGAGAACAACAGAACCCTACCGGAGCATTCTCCATTACAATATCTCAGCCAGTCATATATTGCCATTAATTAGCACCACTTCCTCATCTCATATTAAATTATTAATTCCCCTGAAATTTGGCATTTTTGCATGTGTCCTGGCGAGTACCAGATGAAATGCTTTGATAACATCATTTTTCTTCTCAGCGATATTCAAGTACTGCTTAGCTAAGTATCCATTTCTTACTGAAATATTCTAATCGGAGTTGAAAGGCTACTTGACAGCTCACGTTCACGTCACTCCTAATTATGAATGATTCATGGCACAGTAGATTAGTTAACAAGACAGAGTGGGCAATTCAGCGCGAGGAAGGTGACAATCATAGAGTGACTTACCTTTATTCTTTCATGGGATAGAGTCATATAGTCATACAGCACGAGAACAGATCCTTAGGTCTGACCAGTCCGTGCTGAATCTAATCCCAAACTAAACTAGTCCCACCTCCCTGCTCCTGGCTCACATCCCTCCAAACCTTTCCTGTTCACGTACTTTTTCAAATGTCTTTTAAATGTTGTATCCTCTGGAAGCTCATTCCACACACGAACCGCTCTCTGTGTAAAAAAATTGCTCCATGCCTTTTTAAAATCTTTCTCCTCTCACCTCAAAAACATGCTTATAGTCTTGAAATCCCTCACCTTAGGGAAAAGACCTTCGTTAGCCATCTTATCCAAACCCTTCATGATTTTATAAATCTCGATAAGGTCACCCCTCAACCTCCTATGTGCCAGTGGGAAAAGTCCCAGCCTATCCAGACTCTCTTTGTAACTCAAGCCCTGCAGTGCTGGCAACATCGTCGAAACCTCCTCCAGCTTAATAATATTCGACTTATAATAGGACGACCAGAACTGAACACAGTAATCCAGAAGAGGCCTCACCAATGTCCTGTACAACCTCAAACACAACATCCCAACTCCTATTCTCAAAGGTCTGTGCAATTAAGGTGTGATGCCCCTGGCAAGACCAGAATTTGTTGTCCGTCCCTGACTGTCCTTGGACTGAGTGGCTTGCCAGGCCACTTCAGAGGGCAGTTAAGAAGAGAACCATACTGCCCTGGGTCTGGAGTATTGGGTAAGGACAACAGATCCCCAACCCCAAATGGATATGAGAGAAGGTGGGTAGAATTGGATGGGTTTAGGATGGTAGGAGGTTTGACTGGGGCATACATATGAGTTAGGTGGTTTGAGTGGGCTGATTCTGTGCTATGTACACCTCAATGAACCTCTCACTGTTGGCGAGTGGAGTCTGAGGTGGGATTCAATTGGAACATATAAGATCCTAAGTGGACTTAGAGTCATAGAGTTGTACAGTATGGAAACAGACCCTTTGGTCCAACTCGTCCATGCTGGCCAGTTATCCTTCAATTAATCTAGTCCCATATCCAGCATTTGGCCCATATCCCTCTACACCCTTTCTTTTCATGTGCCCACCCAGCCTCCACCGCTTCTTCTGGCAGCGCATTGCATACATGCACCACCTTCTGCATGAAAACGTCGCCCTTTCAGTGTCTTTCCCTTCTCACCTTAAACCTATGTCCTCCAGTTTTAGACTCCCCCTCCCTGAGGAAAAGACGCTGTCTATACACGCTATCCATGCCCCTTACAATTTTATAAACCTCTATCAGGTCACCCCTCAGCCTCTGATGCTCCAGGGAAAACAGCCCCAGCCTATTCAGCCTCTCCTTATAGATCAAACCCTCCACCCCTGGCAACATCCTTGTCAATCTTTTCTGTACCCTTTCAAGTTTCACAACATCCTTCCTAGAGCAGAGAGACCAGAATTGAACACAGTGTTCCAAAGGTGGCCTCACCAATGTCCTGTACTTGACTGGATGAATGTCAAAAGGATGTTTCCTCTCTCTGAGAGAATCTCGAACGAGAGATCATCGTTTGAAAGGTATGGGGTCACCTTGTTGATGAGGCAATTTTTTTCTTTCTCTCAGAGTGTTGTGAGTCTTTGGAATTCCCTTCCTCAAAAGTCAGTGGATGCAGAGTCTTTAAATATTTTTAAGGCAGAGGGAGATAGATGATTGATGACCAAGAGGTGATGATTAATTATGGAGGGGATATGCAGGAAACTACAGTCAAGGGTAAAATGGAGGGTAAAAGCCACGTTCATATTGAATGGTGGTGTAGGCTTGAAGGGCTGAATGGCCTACTCCTGTTCCTTGTTGGTGTGATGTGACGCTATGTACCACAATCCTGAGGTGACCTGGGGGTCACCGTTACGATGTGGAAAACGTCGCCGCTGCGATGCACCTAGCAAGATCAAAGAGGCCGTCACACAATAATGGCTGCACCGTCTGGGATTCTTTCGTTGAGGTGGAGCACATCACTTCAGGTGAGAAAGACAGAGATGGCAGTCCCTCATTCTTGAGGGAATAAACACCACCTTACACTCACTGCCTGAGCAGCAGAGGGGAAGGTCAAATAGGAGGCAGTGTACAGGATTGAGAAATTGAATTTAGACCTTCAGAGAAAAATTCCAGGGGCTGGTGGGATGAGAGGGGAGGACAAGTGAGCTAGAAAGTTAAAAAACAAAGGCAGTGATTACAAAAAGAAAATCAATGTGGAAGATGTAGCCCCCTGATTCTGCTGGTCGTCACAGGAACAAGAACTTCTAAAGTCTCGATATCCATTTTCCTGTGATTTGCCTCAGACTAGCTCTTAAACCGTGCACAAAGCAGTGAATACATTAGAGGGAATATGTAAAAAGCCTTTGATAGGTTTAAGTACCATTAAAACAGATTTTAAAACCATGTGACAAGTGGTTCTTGGCTAATCACACATTAAATGAGTGAAATGAGCTGCAATCTTTTCCAACAAATTTAACCCTTTCAGGTTAGTTATAGATTTTTAAATATCATAACAGACCCAAATTACAATTGGTTCCCGCTTTATGAATTCTCTGATTAGGAACGGTCCTCCTTAGAGGCAATTTTAACTTTCACATTCTCCTTCGTTCTCTGCAATTTCAAATGTATTCATTGTGTTTTTTTTAAGATTACTTACAGTGTGGAAACAGACCCTTCGGCCCAACAAGTCCACACCGACCCGCTGAAGCGCAACCCACCCAGACCCATTCTCCTACATTTACCACTAACACTGTGGGCAATTTAGCATGGCCAATTCACCTAACCTGTACATTTTTGGATTGTGGGAGGAAACCGGAGCACCCGGAGGAAACCCACGCAGACACGGGGAGAATGTGCAAACTCCACACGTTTTCTGTGGTGAAGCCAAGTATCAATCATTGGATTACTGTCCTTGTCATTCCCTTGTTACCCATTACCATTTCTCCTGTCTCAGACTCTGATGTGAACCATACTTATTTCTGATAATGTCTTCCCTTTTTCAATAGATGTAAAACCTAACCTTCATATGTCTCATTTGCTTAATTGTGCTTCATGTGTTTCTTTCTCAATTTCTTGCTTATCCTTTGACGAATTCTAATCCAATTTGATTCAACTGAAGTAGCCTTTTCTAGCTCGCCAAAGCCTGGGCCTTTGTCAACACCCGCTACTCTCTGCCACTGCTCCCCACATCCTGCCGAAACCAGAGCCTGGCAGTAATTACCTTTCCAAAATTTGAGCATGGGACAACAAACAGGAAAAATTAGGAGATACACAGAGGTCACGGTGCCTGCTAAACTATCTGACACCAAATACACCCTGATCTCAAAATGCTGTTTTCGAAAAGAAGGAAGATCTGTTCTTGGAAAGAATGATGAATTCACCCTCAGATGGAAGTGAGTAAGGGAACAACAGTTACCAATCAAAGCTGCTCTATGGCTATTGGTCAGATGGGTTTAGACAGTCAATGGCCAATGCACTCCCTCAAAATAAAAGGAAAATCAACAAGGCCAGGAGAGGCGAAAGAGGCAAGAAGATCCAGAGAGAGGATCCACACCATTTCCTTGGGAAATCCGCAACATTAGCCCGAAGGAGACAACAAAGACTGTTGGTCCCAAGACCACCGAAATCTACCAGAGTCCACCACAAAAAGGGTATAGGATCACTGGGAGGATGCAGGAGCACACTCCCTCAACTCTTCAGTTCCACAGAACCGCCCTGGGATCGGTTCTCATCTGTCGTGGGTCATCAGTTAGCTCAGTTGACTGAACAGCTGGTTTGATATAGAGTAACTCCAACGGCATGGGTTCCGTTCTCAGCCCAGCTGAGGTCACCATGAGAGGACTCACCTTTTCAACCTCTCCCCTTGTCTGAGGTGTAGTGACTCTCAGGCTAAGCTATTCCCAGTCATCTTTCTAATGAGAGCAGGAACTGTGGCGAATTTCCATTTTGCTTTACTTCCTTTCTCTTCCTCATGAACTGACGAGCCAGTAACTAAACTGCTGCCTCTTGAAAAACAATCAGAAAATTGCTATGAAACATTGACTGCCTGGATCAGGCAACTGTGACGGCGTACCTGCTGAAGACAGTAGGCCCGAAGTGTTCTGGGTCCTCCTGCCATGGCACCCTGGCAACCATTGAGCCAATCGATGACTGCTTTCCGTCATCCTTCCCTCACCCACCCTTCTCTCAACCAACAAACAGATGGAAACAAAGAAAAGCAAAGAACAACACAACACAGGAACAGGCTCTTCGACCCATAGCCCTGTGCTGACACATGACACCTCTCCATAACAAAAGCCCCTTGCCTCTACGCGGCCTGTATCCTACCATTCTCGGCCTGTTCACACATCCATCAAGTTCAAATCTCTTAATGCCAGCAATTCTCCGCGTTCAGAAAGCCTTCTTTCAGTTAGCCTTGGCCTCCAAAGCTGTTGTTGACCAGGACAGGCAGAAACAAGATCCGTTCCAATTCTTGTGGCGAAAGGAAGGTGGAGATCTGAAGGCAAAAAAAGGAGGGAAGTGTCAAAGAGTGTCTACCGAGATTGAAGTTAGAAATCAGTGCACAAGATGATGTTAGTGATTTCGAAATCTGAACGTGTATGTACATTTGTGACCATAGTCTTGCCAGACCATTAGAGAAAAACACAATTGGTGGTGGTTTAACCCGAGGGTCACTACACCTCAGGCAAGGGGAGAGATTGGGAAGAAGAGTCCTTCATGGTAACCTCAACGAACAATGGGATTTGAACTCATGCTGTTGGCATTATATTGTTTCGTCAACCAACTGTGCAGCCAACGGAGCTAAACCAAGCCCCAGAAATCCAAACAACCAAGATATTACATTTCAATATCTAGGACACAAGCATAGACTCACAGCAATGTGGCTGATTCTTAACTGACCTCTGGGCAACTCGGAATGGGCAATCAATGCCGGCCCAGCCAGTGATGACCACATCCCAGGAATGAATTTAATAAAAAGGGGATACTCAACAAACATTAGCCTCACCAGTGATGTCCCTGTGAAAGAATGCTTTGAAAGCCAACAGACTTTGCCAATTAGTTCTGTTACAGTCATGGAATTCCCAATTAACAACAAAAAGGTCTCCAAATTTTAGCAACGGTTTCAATCCTGAGAGTTTTCAACACAGGAGGAGGTGTTCAGCTCAGAAGCCAGCTCCTGTACAGGCGCTCCATCATTGATGTCGAGTTTGTCAGAGCTGATGCAATTACACATTTAGTGTTGTATCTCTGTTTCCTGGAATGTATTATTGTGAAGATTGAGCCCTTGGCATGTACTGTACAAGGAAGGGAATGTGGGAGGGGGAGCTCTTCACCTTGTCGGTGAACAGAACCCACACCCTTCATAAAAAAAATGCACCCCCAGAAAACACTTGTTCTGTTCTAAAGAAAAGACTGCATTTATATCTCGCCTTTCACAATGACAGGGTGTCTCAAAGAGCATTGCAGCCAATGGCATCCTGTACACAGCTGCTGTTTTAGTGAGGTGGACAATTTAGTGCACGGCATAGACCCCACTACCCCAAAATAAACCAGCAAGGTCATGCTTTCAGATGACGATCGGTACTTTTGCGATGTTGTTGGAGTAGTCAATATTGAGCAAACTCCTTCAGAAGAGAGGCATCTCTGTCAGAGGGCACATGGGGCCTGAGTCTCATATCTCATTCCCAAAACGCACTGGAGAATGAAGACTGATGTGAAGAAAAATATTCAACGTCGGTGGAAATAAGGTCAGCATGTTGTATGTTGCAAGGGTCAGCTGTAACGATGAGAGAGAGGGGACAGGAGATCAATGCAATCATGAGTGTTCTTGTTTCCACGTCTGGTCTCCATGAGTGATGTCCATGAAATGAGCATTTTCTTTCAATGTCTGATTTTCTTTCTTCTCCCTGTAGGACCGATAGTCAATGTGCTGAGTGACAGAGGGGAAATGAAGTGAGATGCATTACTAGAATTAGTCAGCACCACCTTTTCCACATTACAGCAGTGACTGCACTCCACAAAGTACTCAATCAGCTTCCAAGACAGATAGGTTAGTATTTCTGTTGTACCTTTAACAACCCCAAAGTACTTTCCAGCCAACAAAACACATTTTCACATGTGAAATGCCATATCAAAAATGTTTTTCTGTACTTTCTGAGCTTAAACTGCTGCTTGCATTTTCACAGGTCAAACAACAGCATTTCAGCAACTTAAAACAGCAGTTTCTATGGTTGAACATTTGCAAAACTATTGACTGCTTGGTCTGTATGTAGAGGTGCTGTGCAATAAAGGGGGAGAAAGTGAAGACTGCAGATGCTGGAGTGCCAGAGTTGAAAAATGCGGTGCTGGAAAAACACAGCAGGCCAGGCAGCGTCCGAAGAGCAGGAGAATCGACGTTTCGGGCATAAGCCCTTCTTCCCTTTTGCTGTGCAATAAAACCAATACAGAGAAATGTGGCTGATTCTAATTAAAATCATTCATCTTCTACTGACCTCTAGCTTATAAGAAAGCTAAAAATCACGCAACACTAGGTTACAGTCCAACAGGTTTATTTTGAAGCACTAACTTTCGGAGCGCTGCTCCTTCATCAGGTGGTTGTGAAGTAAAAGATCATAAGACACAGAATTTATTGAAAATCTTTACAGTGTGATGCGACTGAAATTATATCTTGAAAAAGACCTGGATTGCTTGTTAAGTCTCTCGTCTTGTAGAATGACCATGTTGGTTTCAGTTCTTTCATATGTAAATCCCAGAAAGTTTTTAAAAGTTACATTCTCAAGTGAACTTTAACAATAGGTATCATGTCAGCTCAGATAATGCATTGAAGGTGTGAGGTGCCCTGTGTGAGGCTGTCTGTGCCCCAATGTTCAGACTGATTCTACTTCTAAAAAAGGGATTTACAGAATCTTAGGTGGACTCAAGCAGTTTTTGAGCAAAATAAAATGTAATTCTGCAAGTACAAATTCACCCCACAAACTTATATGTATGTGCGTGCATGTGGGTGTGTGTTTGGGGAGGGGGTATGAGTGTCTGTAAGAGATTGTGTATGTGTGTGAGTATGAGTGTTAAGGGGTACAAGTCTGTGAGAGGGTGCGTGTGTGGGTGCAAGTGTGGATGTGTAAGTGTGAGCTTATGAGAGAGGGTCTGCATGAGTGTATGGGTCTGTCGGAGTGTGTGTGTATAGTGCTCGTTACTCATGCGGATGGCCTCAACTGGGACCTTGGGTTCTTGCACACTACAGGTGACCCCACTGCACGACTGTTTCTCTCTCTCTCACACACACACACACACACGCATACACACACACACACACACACACACACACTCAGAACCATCCCACCCCACGCACACACTCCTACAGATGCATACACTCACGTGGACCCTGTCTCATACAGGAGCTCTTTTTCATACACTCACACATACAGCCCCTAACTCACACCCACACACGCACCCTCTCACAGACTTGTATCCCTTAACACTCACACTCACACACATACACATATACACTATCTCTTACAGACACTCATACCCCCTCCCCAAACACACACCCACATGCATGCACATACATATAAGTTTATGGAGTGAATTTGTACTTGCAGAATTACATTTTATTTTGCTCAAAAACTGCTTGAGTCCACCTAAGATTCTGTAAATCCCTTTTTTAGAAGTAGAATCAGTCTGAACATTGGGGCACAGACAGCCTCACACAGGGCACCTCACACCTTCAATGCATTATCTGAGCTGACATGATACCTATTGTTAAAGTTCACTTGAGAATGTAACTTTTGAAAACTTTCTGGGATTTACATATGAAAGAACTGAAACCATGATGACCAAACTAAAAGATGAGAGACTTAACAAGCAATCCTGGTCTTTTTCAATATATAATTTCAGTTGCATCATACTGTGAAGGTTTTCGATAAATTCTGTGTCTTACGATCTTATACTCCACAACCACCTGATGAAGGGGCTGCGCTTCGAAAGCTCGTGCTTCCAACTCAACTATGACCTGGGGTTGCATGATTTTAAACTTTGGACGTCCCTGTCCAACACCCAGCACCACCAAATTAGCAGTCACTTGAAAAAAAGCAAAAGAGAGTTAATCGGTCCATCACTTGATTCCCTCTCAGCAACCGATCACTTGCACAAATATGATCATGGCACACTGATACCAGGCCCGTGTTTTAGACATGATCAGATTGTGCCAGGAAGAGTTCTTTCCTCAGCTAGAATCCACCATTCAAAGTATCTCAAGGCTCGTTGCATGCCTCGTTGAATGTACCATCGTCTAGACACTTGTGGCTTCTAAAGCCTATGGGATGCAGCCGGCTTGTACAGAAGAACTAATCAGAGACAATTGCTTTCGGCAAAAGTGAGCTTTTGCCTTCTCCCACTCACAAAACATCGAGTCAAGTCGAATTGGCGCAGCTCAGATCTGAAAACTTTCATGAAGCTCTGTCACGCCATCCTATGTTTCTCTTACATGGTCGCTAAGCATTTGTGCATTAACCTTTGCAGTTGTCAGGTCCCGTTCTCATTTCTCGGCAAACTGCAGTGTTAAACCTCATTATCATTGGGCAGATATTGCTCTGCTTCCTGGAGGTGTCAGGATATTAATGCGAGGGTGTTCATTCTATTCCAGAATGTTTCATTTTAATGAAATCATAACCTCAGGGGTTGATGTCTGTGATGAAATTGTGCTGCAGGAGTTTAGTACAAGTGCACTGATTGGTGCAAATGTACACAGAGCATTAAGTGTTAATTAAGGTGAATTATGTAGAATACTGTGTGCGTCAATATGAGGACTGAGTTAAATAAGTATCATGTGTCTGTTATTTCTGCACCTTATCTGCAAATATGCTCATACCACTGTGAAAACATGGTTTGAAGTGAGAGGTAATATTGAATTTTTTTGGAAAACCATGTGCCTTAATATCCTACATGTGGGGTAATTCAGATCCTGCTTGCAGGGTGGCATTGACTCATCTGTACACCCAGCAGGTAGCTGGGCTCTCTGACAGAGAGGAATTAACCCCATTAGAAAAGGTTGGCTCCTTCATCCCCTCTCTCACTAACCCCCGAACTGCAAAAGTTAAAACAAAACAACGAACAACATCAGCAAAAGCCCCTTATGTCACTGACAAACAGCCTTGTTTGCAATGGAAATGAACGCTTTTTTCACTCACTTGTGAATTTATTGCCCTTTCCTCGCTGCCCCTTGAGAAGGTGGTGGTGAGAGTGCCTTCTCGAACCGCTGCGCTCCATGTGCTGCAGGGTAGACCTGCAATGCCCGCAGGGTGGTGTTCCCGTGTATCCTTCTGGATGGAAGTGGTTGTGGGTTCGGAAGCTGCTTTTACAAGTGTGGGATCGGCTCATTATTGCGAGAGACTTTGAAAAATAAAACCATGTTACCTTTTCTCTTTGTATTTTTCTCTCTCTCTCTCTCTCTCTTAAGCTGATCACTCCCTCCTAAAACCGATTTGATGTGGACTCATTACTTTTCCTTCTGGTTTCCCCTGCCTTAGGCTATATTCTTAACTTGCAAACATCCATTGAGAGGCTGATAGATATTTCTCCATCCAGAATTCCCTTTGACTTCTCTGTCTGTTTGAATGAAGAAGAGGGACCAGTAATTGCTTGCTCTAGGATACTTTGCTGACTGCAAGACACCATCCATTTGTGCCACACATTCCCACCCAAAATGCTGATTAGAGTCGAGGCACAGAGTCCTACAGCACGGAAACAGACTCTCAGTCCAATCAGTCCGTGCCAAACATAATTCCAAACTAAACTAGTCCCACATGTCTGCTCCTGGCCCATATTCCTCCAAACACTTCCTATTCCTGGACTTACCCAAATGTCTTTTAAACGTTGTAACTGTATCCACATCCACCACTTCCTCTGGAAGTTTATTCCGCACACGAACCAGTCTCTGTGTAAAACAATTTGCCAGTCTTTTTTAAATCTCTCTCCTCCCACCTTAAAAAGTGCCTCCTCGTCTTGAAATCCCCCATCTTAGAGAAAAGACATCACCATTAACCCTATCTATGTCCCTCATGATTTTGTCAACCTCTATCAGGTCACCCCCTCAACCTCCTGTGCTCCAGTGATAAAAGTCCCAGCCTATCCAGCCTCTCCCCATAACTCAAACTTTCTATAGCCAAAAAATCTCTTCTGAACCCTCTCCAGCTTATTCTTTTCTCATTTAACCCCCCAATGGATCTAATGATCACTTACAGCCGAGAAATCACTCTGCACAGGCCACTCCTCTCTGAAATTGACCGCCATTTTTTTTTGGTTAGATTACTTACAGTGTGGAAACAGGCCCTTCGGCCCAACAAGTCCACACCGACCCGCTGAAGCGCAACCCATCCAGATCCATTCCCATACATTTACGCCTTCACCTAACGCTACAGGTAATTTAGCATGGCCAATTCACCTAACCTGCACATTTTTGGACTCTGGCGCTGTGAGGCAGCAGTGCTCACTGCCGTGCCACCCACGAAACAGTGGAGAATGTGGGCGTTGTTAGCATCACGAGCCAATCTCTGACCTTGAAAGAAATTGGTCCTTGCTTGATAAGCCTAACACATGAAACACTGGAGAGAATTTCACGGAGTAGAATTTAATTCAAGATCGCGGCTCAGAGATGAGGAAGGGAGCTGTCGAGATGATCATGTGTTCTGTCATTGTTGGTTTCTGGGACCTCCTCCTGTCTTCAGTTTCAGGATAGGGCCTGAGCACTCAGTGGTGCAGCCTGGGTAAGGTGTCAGAGGGACTCTGAGCAACGGCGCAGACAGGCTCAGCCCTATTCCCTTCCACCTCTCTCCAAACTTCAATGATTTTTAAAATTCATTCATAGGATGTGGGCGCCGCTGGGGAGGCCAGCATTTATTGCCCATCCTGAATTGCCCAGAGGGCAGCTAAGAGTCGACATCTGGGTCTGGAGTCACATATAAGCAGTAGGATAACAGTGCCCTTCCCTCGACGGCAGCCATGAACCATTCAGTTTCTTCCCTGACAAGAGGCAATGGTTTTGTGGTCACTATTCAACTGTTAATTCCAGATATTTAGCGAATTCAAATTCCACCATCTGCTGTGTTTGGCATTCTGGATTAACAGCCCAGTAATAATACACAATGGGCTATTGCTTCCCCAGTATTAAGTCGTATCCCGTCGCAGGAAAGATGTGCTGTCCTAGGTGAGGAGGTAAGGAAAAGATTCACCAGAATGACAACTGAGCTCAAAGGGTTTAGTCCCGTGGCCCTAGGTCAGCGCTGTCTTGAGTCAGGGTTGTGGGGTGGAGTGTTGAGGTGACTGTGACTGACACGGGATTATTAAAGTACTGAAGGAGACTAATTATGTGGGGGATGGAGTGAGGCTATTTTCTTCAGTGGGGCTGGTAGGAAGTGTGGGGTGAGTTCCAGGACAAGGGGGACCTGATCTTCAAATGGTAGCCAGGCTATTCACAGATGATGGCACCCAAAGCAGGAATGGAAGCCTTATGGAGCTTATTCCACCAAAACGGCATGGAGCCGGACAGGGATGGCATGGTAAATTGAAATTCCAACCAACTGAAGATTGAACGTTGGACAATCCTGTTCAGAGATATGGAACCAAAGTGGATAAACGGGGTTCACTTAAGGAGAAAGTGAGGACTGCAGATGCTGGAGATCAGAGCTGAAAATGTGTTGCTGGAAAAGCGCAACAGGTCAGGCAGCATCCAAGGAACAGGAGATTCGATGTTTCGGGCATAAGCCCTTCTTCAGGAATTCAGGAATGCCCGAAACGCCAAATCTCCTGTTCCTTGGATGCTGCCTGACCTACTGCGTTTTTCCAGCAACACATTTTCAGCTTCACTTAAGGATAGACCATTTTTTTTCAAAGAATGGGGTGGAATAGGCTTGATGGGCGATACGACCTCCTCTGATTTTTCAGGTCCCTGCAGTTAGAATTATTTCAGTCACTTTTTCTAGACTGGGCAGTTTTTGGCTCCAGTCAGAATTAAAGAACTTGTCGCTGTGCAACCCAACATAGAGATTTATTGCATCAATATAAAAACACAACTCTGGGAGGATGTGAGGACTGCAGATGCTGGAGAGTCAGAGTTGATAAAGCGCTGGAAAAAGCACACCAGGTCAGGCCGCTTCCGAGGAACAAGAGAGTTGACATTGCGAGGCAAAACACTTGTTCAAGACACATGTCTGAACAAACTCATGGACCTGGCTGACAACTCACCTCTTGATGGGACAGTATAACATACACCAACATCGGTAACATCACTGGTTTCGGATGAAGATTAAGAAGAAAAGCCTGAATTCAAAGAATTGTGTTCTGCTCAGTTATCGAGAATATTTAAGACAGAGGTGGATAAATATTTGGAAAGGGTAAGGGGAGAGTGTGGGGTCAAGGCGAAAGATTCGCTGTGACACTTTCATTTATTCTTTCATGGCAAGACCTGCATTTGCTGTGTATCCCTAATTGCCCATGAATTGGGAGGCTCATGAAGGCCATTTCAGAGAATGGGCAAGATTGGATCACACCGGCATGGGTCTGGAATCACGTGTCGGTCCAGACCAGGTGAGGATGACAAATTTTCTTCCTTGAAGGGTGTTAGTGAGGTCGACCAGCTTAATATTGCAGACAGACTGACTGAATATTAAAACTTCATCAGTGGCCATGATGGGATTTGATGGAATAAGCGATGGCTTAGTGGTACCATCGCCAGACAATTAATCCAGATAATGTTCTGGGGACCTGGGGTGAAATTCCACAGTAGCATAGTGGAACCTGATGTTGTGTGATTTTGAACTTTGTCCACCCCAGCCCAACACCGGCTCCTCCACATCTTGCCTTCATTGGTCAGTGCATTGATTATAGGAGTCGGGAGGCCATGTTGTGGCTGTTCAGGACATTGGTTTGGCCATTTTTGGAATACTGTGTTCATTTCTGGTCTTCCTGCTGTCGGAAAGAAGTTGCTAAATGTGACAGGGTGCAAAAAAAATGTTGCTAGAATTGCAGAGCTTGAGCTGCGGGGAATTTGGTGGGCTGGGGTTACTTTCCCTCGAATGTCAGAGTGACCTTTTCGAGGTTTATAAAATCATGAGGGGCATGGAGAGGGTGAATAGCCAAGACCTTTTTCCCAGAACAGGGGAGTCCAAAACTACACGGCAAAAGTTTAAGAGAGAAGGGAAAGAGTTAAAAAGGGAACTGAGGGGCAACATTGTCATGCAGAGGGTGGTGTGCGTGTGGAATGAGCTGCCAGATGAAGTGGTGGAGGCTGGTACAATTACAACATTTAAAATGGGTATATGTATAGAAAGGGTTCAGTGTGATGTGGGCCATATGCTGGCAATGGGACGAGATTTATTTCGGATATCTGGTCAGCATGGATGATTTGGACCAAAGAGTCAGTTTCTGAGTTATACAGCTCTATGACCTTGAAAATCCACATTCCCGGAGCTATTCATTTGCAGTGACTCTGCCACCACTGAAGAATGAAACAGGCCCGACCGGAAAGATGACCCCCTCTCCTGCTGCGCTTGCACACGTCCTTTGTGTTAAACCAACCTCTGCAAGTTTGACAGCGTTTCCAGACCTAATAGGCAGATGTGTGTCAGGTGGCTGGCATTTAAGCATCCCTCCCAACACTGGCATTCACAATTTACTTGAACCCACTGTTCCGAGAATGCATTCTGCAGACTGTGTGAATTGTAAATTCGGCCACCTTCAAGGCCAGTGCAAGCTCTGAGCGATAACTCAAGCATCCCCCCCGCTGTTGCTGGGGCTTGTTAACTTGCTGTTGGTATGCAGCTGGTGTACTCCTGCATAAAACATGCCTGTGTCAGGCAGCTCGAGGGAGAAACAGTAGCTTTTTATCCTCCTGCTGTTGCTGGAGGTGAATTCACAACCTGTGGCTTCTTTGCCCACCCTCCGTTGAGGTTGATGATTTGACTGAGAGAAGGGATCAGGCAATGGTTATGATTGGCAGCGTCTATCACCTTTTCGGGCCGAGAATTCCAAAACCTCATAGCTTTGAGTAGAAATCTCTCTCCTTAGCTCTCCCCTTTACTGGCGGATTGCAAATCCATAACCTCCGCTTATTGAGCCAGAGGAAAGAGTTTTTCTCCCCCTTTGATTGAAGCCTCACATCCACTTGACTCCCCTTCCATTCAAAACCAGAAATGTGGTCCAGACTCTCCTCAGAATCGAGGCTCCCATATTCTGAGAAACCCTGCTCTGTAAGATTTTCCCTGAAGGGTGCACCCCCCACCCAGGATTGTTCACAACACTCCAACCAAGGCCTAACCGGTTAGTCATTTGCAAACTTCTGACTTGTTTGCAATTCTCTCTTGTTTGCAGATCGGATGCTTTTCTTCTTTACAAACGATCAGTTTTTTAGATTATTTACAGTGTGGAAACAGGCCCTTCCGCCCAACAAGTCCACACTGCCCCGCCAAAGCGCAACCCACCCATACCCCTACATTTACCCCTTTTACCTAACACTACGGGCAGTTTAGCACGGCCAATTCACCTGACCTGCACATGTTTGTGACTGTGGGAGGAAACTGGAGCACCCCCACGCAGACACGGGGAGAATGTGCAAACTCCACACAGTCAGTCGCCTGAGGCGGGAATTGAACCCGGGTCTCTGGCGCCGTGAGGCAGCAGTGCTAACCACTGTGTCACCGTGCCGCCCACACGGTCACCTTCGAGGACGTGTGTCTCTTAACTGTCAGCCCTGTTCAGGAACTGAGCCGTTCCTGCAGCTGACTCTTTTTCCCATTTGCCTTCTGGGAGCGAACCGCCCCCCCACACACACACACACACACCTTCACGTTCCCTGTTGCGTTGAGCTCCGTCTGTTCTCTCAGGGGACATGGCTGTCCCATCTGGCGAGACCAACACTTGTGACCCATCCTTCACTGCCTCCTTCCGCTCATGCCCACTCCACACCCTCACCACCCCCCCCCCAACCTCAAGCTGAGCAGCTGACCCAATCGTTTTGGGAGGGAACCAAACAGCCAATCAGAACTGCCATGCGTATAAATCGGACCAGCTAAGGACGGCAGATTTCTTTCCTGAGATGGGTTTGGATGACACTTGATCTTAGCTGACATGGTCGCTGACACAAGTAACTCCTTCTAATTCTAGATCTTTCCGAAAGAAGTCCAAATTTAAATTCTATGTGTTGCTGTCGTGAGATTTGAAGCTGCAACCTCCGCTAGACCATGAGACATTACAGGGACACCACTCTCCCCTTCTGCTGGGTTTTCTTTCCATTTTCCCCGTTTTGGTTGCCTCCTCTAGCCTTTCTGGCGTCATTTGCCTTCCCATTCAGTAATGCAGTTGTAAGGCTACTGTCCCGTGAGGTTGAGATAACTGGTGGTGGTTTAACCTGACGGTCAAGTGAGGTCAAGAACGAGGGAACCTTTGTAGTGACCTTAGCTGGGTTGGGAATTGAACCCATGCTGTTGGCGTTACTCTGCATTTCAGACCGGCCATCCAGCCAACTGAGCTAACCAGCCCTTTAAATCAATCGTTTGCGGGAATAGTTGACTCGCAAAGGCATTCCTAGTGGATCTTCACACAGCACCTTGCAGGGCTGGAGATGGTGCTTTGCAACTTATCTGTAGGGTGTCGGCCTGCATTTGTCATCCATAATTATCCTCCTAGCCTTGACAGGCAATAGTGAGCCACCTGAGATAGCTTTGGCAAATAGAATTAAGGAGAATCCAAAGGGTTTTTACAAATATATTAAAGACAAAAGGGTAACTAGGGAGAGAATAGGGCACCTCAAAGATCAGCAAGACGGCCTTTGTGTGGAGCCACAGAAAATGGGGGAGGTCCTAAATGAATATTTTGCATCAGTATTTACTGTGGAGAAGGATATGGAAGATATAGACTGCAGGGAAATAGATGGTGACATCTTGCAAAATGTCCAGATTACAGAGGAGGAAGTGCTGGATGTCTTGAAACGCATAAATCCCCAGGACCTGATCAGGTGTACCCAAGAACTCTGTGGGAAGCTAGAGAAATGATTGCAGGGCATCTTGCTGAGATATTTGTATCATCGATGGTCACAGGTGAGGTGCCGGAAGACTGGAGGTTAGCTAACGTGGTGCCACTGTTTAAGAAGGGCGGTAAAGACAAGCCAGGGGACTATAGACCAGTGAGCCTGACCTCAGTGGTGGGCAAGTTGTTGGAGGCAATCCTGAGGGACAGGATGCCCATGTATTTGGAAAGGTAAGCACTGATTAGGGATAGTCAACATGGCTTTGTGTGTGGGAAATCATGCCTCACAAACTTGATTGAGTTTGTTGAAGAAGTAACAAAGAAGATTGATGAGGGCAGAGCAGAAGATGTGATCCATACGGACTTCAGTAAGGCGTTCGACAATGTTCAACATGACACACTGAATAGCAAAGTTAGATCTCATGGAATACAGGGAGAACGAGCCATTTGGATACAGAACTGGTTCAAAGGTAGAAGACAGAGGGTGGTGGTGGAGTGTTGTTCTTCAGACTGGAGGCCTGTGACCAGTGGAGTGTCAAAAGGATGGGTGCTGGGCCCTCTACTTTTTGTCATTTACATAAATGATTTGGATGCGAGCATAAGAGGTACAGTTAGTAAGTTTGCAGATGACACCAAAATTGGAAGTGTAGTGGACAGCGAAGAGGGTTACCTCAGATTACAGCAGGATCTGGACCAGATGGGCCAATGGGCTGAGAAGTGGCAGATAGAGTTTCATTCAGATAAATGCGAGGCGCTGCATTTTGGGAAAACAAATTTTAGCAGGAGTTATACACTTAATAGTAAGGTCCTAGGGAGTGTTGCTGAACAAAGAGACCTTGGAGTGCAGGTTCATTGCTCCTTGAAAGTGGAATCGCAGGTAGATAGGATAGTGAAGGCGGCATTTGGTATGCTTCCCTTTATTGGTCAGAGTATTGAGTACAGGAGTTGGGAGGTCATGTTGCGGCTGTACAGGACATTGGTTAGGCCACTGTTGGAATATTGTGTGCAATTCTGGTCTCCTTCCTATCAGAAAGATGTTGTGAAACTTGAAAGGGCTCAGAAAAGATTTACAAGGATGTTGCCAGGGTTGGAGGATTTGATATACAGGGAGAGGCTGAACAGGCTGGGGCTGTTTTCCCTGGAGCGTTGGAGGCTGAGAGGTGACCTTATCAAGGTTTACAAAATTATGAGGGGCACGGATAAGATCAATAGGCAAGGTGTTTTCCCTGGGGTCAGGGAGTCCAGAACTAGAGGCCATAGGTTTAGGGTGAGAGGGGAAAGATATAAAAGAGACCTAGGGGACAACTTTTTCATGCAGAGGGTGGTACGCGTATGGAATGAGCTGCCAGAGGATGTGGTGGAGGCTGTTACAATTGCAATATTTAAGAGACATTTGGATGGGTATATAAATAGGAAGGGTTTGGAGGGATATGGGCCGGGTGCTGGCAGGAGGGACTAGATTGAGTTGGGATATCTGGTCGGCATGGACAGGTTGGACCAAAGGGTCTGTTTTCATGCTGTACATCGCTATGACTCAAAGACCTTCTTGAACCGCCAGTCTTAAAATCCCTACAGTGTGGCAAGAGACCATTTAACTCATCAAGTCATCACCTGATCCTCTGAATAGAATCCCACTCTGACTTAAGGCCCCTTACCCTATCCCCGTAACCATGCATTTCCCATGGCCAATCCATCCAGCCTGCACATCCCTGGACACAATGAGCAATTTTGCATGGTCAACCTGCACTTCTTTGGGCTGTGAGAGGAAACTGGAGTACCCGGAGCAAACCAGGGAGAACAGACAAACTCCACACAGACAGTTGTCTGAGGGTGGAATTGAACCTGGGTCCCTGACACTGTGAGGCAGCAGTGCTAACCTCTGAGCCACCATCCTGTCGGTGTGGTGTAGGGACACCCACGTAGTGCTGTTTAAGGAGGAAGTTCCAGGATTGTCATCCAGCCACACCAGAAACAATGGTGAAGCCTTCTCCCTGATGTCTCAGTGCGGGCGAAGGATATCGGGTTTCCGAACTCAGGCAGCAAGAGCGGCTCAGACCTTTGAATATAGGAGTTGGGGAGTCATGTTGAGATTGTGCAGGACATTGGTAAGGCCACTTCTAGTCACCCAGTTTTCCCAGGATGTTGCCAGGAATGGAGGGTTTGAGTTACAAGGGGAGGTTGGATAAGCTGGGACTTTTTCACTGGCGTGGAGGATATTCAAAGGTGACCTTATTGATGTTTATAAAATCATGAGGGATATCAATAGGGTTCGTAGTAGGTAGCTTCTCCTTAGGCTGGGGGATTTCAAGACTAGGGGGCACATTTTTAACTGAAGGAGAGAGATTTTAACAAGGCATGGGAGCAGATTTTTTCCATTGATGGTGGTTTGTGTGTGGAATAAACCTACTGGAGAAATTGGGCACAATACAATATTTAAAAGCCATTTGGATAAGTACACAAATAAGAAATATTTGGAGGGACAGGCAGGCAGCTGGGATTAGTTTAGTTTGGGATTATGGTTGGCATGGACTGAAGGGTCTGTTTCCATGCGGTCAGACTTTATGAAACTGAGAGGGATGCAAGAAAGGGCGAGGGGTGGAGGTGGGAGAGTGGTAGGAGATGGTGTTGTAGTGGGGTAGTGCTGGGGAAGAACCCTTAGAGGTGGGCAGCTTGCAAAATCCTTCCTGGGCTTTGTATTCATGTGAGGCGGGGAGGATTTGCGAACAGCAATCCAATGGCATGTGGGATTGGGGGGGGAGAGGTATTCGTGACCAACAGAGGGGGCTAGTCACTCGCTATTTATGATGAGCAGGATTCCTCAGCTTCAGAAGAAGGCAGAGGCAGTGCCGAACACAGGGGTAAGAGCTTCTCCAGCCAGCCTCAGAGGGAGAGAGCAGAATCCTGGCATCGCTGAGTCTGATCTGAGAGGAGAGGGAAAGAGCTCAGTTCGTAAGTTAATTGACTTCTGCATTTATTCCATCGTACTGAAATATTCCAGGGGGAAAGCGAACGGCAGGTTGCATACACTCTTCCCAATAAAGAGGCAAATATGTATCCGTGTTCTGAGAATACATCACCAGGGCATGGGTACCACGCAAATGCACCTTTGTCTGTCCGATTTCTGTTTAAGCTGCAGAATAATTTGAAGTCAGTGATTGATTCTGGAAATGAGAAACCCCCCAAATAAAAACCCTGAGTGCTCACATTAACTCATGAACGTTCAGTCACTGAATATCCGTTATTATTTGAGCCTGCTATTTTGGGACAAGTTTCAAAATTGCGTTTGCAATGAATATTAACGTGTTGGTTAGACGGTTTGTCAATGATTCATAAAGGCTTTTCTCATCTGCTCAAATTAAAAGTGATTGCCTGTTGAAATCAGCTTTCTTGGAAGCTGCAGATGTAGGTTGAAATTTAATAAAAGAAAGCAGAGATTATGAATAGTTATGAAAGCAGCAGGGTTTAAATATTGAGTGGGACTGATACATCGATCATCTCATTGAACAGGAGACCTGGATTCAGCTGAACAAAAAAAGGGCTTTTATCACATGAAGATGAATTGCAGGTTAGCTCAAAGCTAACGGATTTCGGTGTTAATTCCAGAGCCCAGTTCCCCGACCCCACTGTTAATATTTAAAACCTTCAGAAAATGCCTCTTCCTCTAACTTCCAAAGAGCAATCTCTTCCTTTTCTTGTGTTTCTGCAGGAGACTGAATGAAGTTGTAATATTTCATCCAAATTAGAGCCGGGGAGAGAGAGATTGAGAGAAAGAGAGCGAGAGATCGAGAGAGTGAGCTGCAAAGGAGAAGATCTGTCACAACACAGAGGAGAGAAAACAGGAAGAAGTCTTCAGGAACAACTGATTGGGACAGGCGAGAACTGAGATTGTTGAAGCTTGCTCTCAGGTTGGGGAAAAAGCAAAGGGGACCAGAAAATATTAAGTCCCAGCTGTCGCAAAGCAGCCAGAAATTGAAATATTCAGACTGGTCAGTCCTAAGTATTTAATAAGCCTGTGGCAACTGCCCACACGGACAGGTGGGTGGCTGCGGTCATGTTGTCCATATCGACAGAGAGCTGGAGCTTGTACCCTGCAAACACTACCAGTTATCAGATTGCATTGGCGGACGGTGCTAACAGTTCCTCACAGTTCACTGGCGTCGAGCTGCTGCAGTCGTTCAAGCCCCTCATCATCCCCTGCTACGTGCTGGTGGTGTTTGTCGGTATCGTCGGGAACTACCTGCTTCTCTATGTCATCTGTAAGACCAAGAAGATGCACAACGTCACCAACTTCTTCATCGGCAACCTGGCCTTCTCCGACATGCTGATGTGTGCCACCTGCGTGCCCTTCACCCTGGCGTATGCCTTCCACCCACGCGGCTGGATCTTCGGCAAGTTCATGTGCTACTTTGTCTTCCTGATGCAGCCGGTGACAGTCTACGTGTCCGTGTTCACGCTCACCGCCATCGCCGTGGACAGGTAACAGCAGGTTTTAACATTGAGATTGACCCCCCCACCCCCTTGGCACCATGTCACGTGAGATGGCTGGACAGACGGCCCTCAGACCATGGAGCAGTAGTGGACCATTCAGCCCATCGAGTCTGGGTCTCTGGATCATGGGCCCAAGGGCTTCCCTTTCCTGTCTTTTCCTGGCTTTTCTCCATATTCCTCGGTTCTCCTTCCAGATTAAAAACCTACCTTGGCCTTGAATACACTGCATGACCCAGTCCCTACAGCTGTGGTAACGATTTCCACAGATTCACTCCCCACAGAGAGAAGAAATTCCTCCTCATCTCTGTCTTCAATGTTCGACCCTTCACTCTGAGATGACACCCTCTGGTCCGAGACCCTATCATGAGGGGAAACAACCTCTCCACATCTGCCCCATTAAGTCCTTTTAAGAATCTTATACAGTTTCAAGAAGGTCTCTTTTCATTTGATACAAAAGGATGTGGTGTGCGCGTGTGATGTACAAAAGTGATTGCCATGAGAAGGTCAGTCTGATTAAAATTCAGAATCCTCCATATGAAGGGAAAGCAAAACCCATTCAGTGCAGGATTACAGGATTTTACTGGGGTTTTCCAGAGGCGAATGTGATATACCAAACTGGTCACTCCATTGATTAGACCAATGAAAAGTTAACTACCATCATTCCCCACTCAATGTAAAAATCAATCCTACAACTTTGGATCAATGTCCCAAGCAATGGGTAAAGACCCCACTCGTCCTACTAAGTCACTCCTCATAAGATAGTCCTTCCATACCTGGGATCAATTTAGTGAATCTTCTCTGATCTGCCTCCAATGCCAGTCCACCTTTCCTTCGATAAAGGAACCAAAACTGTTCCTGGTTATTCAAGCTGACGTCTGAATAGTGCCTTGTATAGTTTTAGCAGGACCTCCCTACTTTCACACTCCATTCCCTTTGAAATCATAATGGCACTTTCCATTGGGCTTCCCTGTTACCCACCGAACTTGGCAGGCTAGCTTTGGGAATGCCAATCATCTTCCCTTAATGCCTCTTCATCAACCGTCACCACCGATGTTCAGGAGCAACAACAGGTACCATCTACAAGATGCACTGCTGGAATTCACCTGAGGCAGAACCTTCCAAACCTACAACCACTTCCATCTAGAAGGACAAGGGACAGCAGAGAGCACCTCCTGCAAGTTCCCTCCAAGCTACACTGTTCCTTTGTCCTCTACTTCATATAGGATGAACTACATCACCCTTCTTTCCTTGACTGTTGCTCCTTCAAAATCCCGGAACCCTGCCCCCTGCCAACACCACCGCAACCGTATCTACACTGCACCACATGGTCCAAGAAGGTATCTCATCATCACTTTCTCAAGATCCTACAGGGTAGGTGCAAGAAGGAATTTTCTACTGGGCAGAGAGAGGGGAAAGCTAGAACTAGGGGCAAAGTGACAGAAATAAGAGAGACAGAGGCCATTTAGGAATGAAACGAGAAGGAATTTCCTCACTTATGGTGTGGACCATTGCAATTCTAAAACCCAGTGGACGGTGGAGATTCTGTCACTGAGATTATTCAAGGCAGAGATTGATGGATTTCTGAATAATTCTATAAGGGGACAGTGAGACAGAAGGTTAGCCATGATCTCGTCAAATTGTGGAGTCGGCTGACTGGCCCCTCTTCCTGATTCCATTTTTCCTGTTCGTGGTCAGGAATGGGCAGTTACTGCTCGCAAACGTATTCATGAGTCTTTACGCTGGAATTTTAATTGTTGACGTAAAGTCATGGAGTCCCAGAGTTGCACAGCACGGAAACAGACCCTCCTATCCAACTTATTCATGCTGACCAGATATCCTAACCTAATCTAGTCCCATTTGCCAGCATATACCCATCCAAATGCTTCTTAAATGTTGCAATTGTACCAGCCTCCACCACTGCCTCTGGCAGCTCATTCCATACACGTATCACCCTCTGCGTGAAAAAGTTGCCCCTTAGGTCTCTTTCCCTTCTCACCCTAAACCTATGCCCCTCTAGTTCTGGACTCCCCGACCCCAGGGAAAAGACCTTGTCTATTAACCCTATCCATGCCCTTCATAACTTTATAAACCTCTCTAAGGTCACCTCTCAGCTTCTGACGCTCCAGGGAAAACAGCCCCTCCCTCTAGCTCAAACCCTCCAACCCTGGCAACATCCTTGTAAATCTTTTCTGAACCCTTTCAATTTGGACGAATCTGACAAATGCATTTAAATTGGAGCAGGTTTCATCTTCAAACAAGATGCAGAGGCAGACTAATGCCTGAAAGTGAAAATCACAGCAGAGACTTGTTTTAAAGTGTTGAACATGCCATCTCTATGCACTAATGATGGCTTGGTGTGTAATTATGTTGCCAGTGACTCAGTAATTTTTCCTTTCTGCTGTGACAACATGAGATTCAATGATAACGAGGTTATCGTCGCCCTGTCAGATTGCCATTGATCCAGTCAGGGTCAAAAGCTTCACCTATTTACTGAAAACAGATACAGGGGTCTGGGAGGAGGGCAGGCAGAGAACTGGACAGCTCCCAAGAGCTGGACAGAGCAGGTCAGACCTTTCCTTGGAAATTATAAGTCACCGGCTTCACCTTAATTTGAGTATTGAGGCCAATTCTGGGATCTGCTGTTTGGGAAAGGTGTGTAGACCTTGTTGGGGTCGGGGGGTGTGGGTGACAGAAACAGACTGAATGCTACTGGTTCCAGGGACAAGAGAAAGTAAGACTGTGGGTGACTGGAGTAAGAGTATGCCATTCTATCTTCCAGCATGGAAACAGAACCTTTGGTCCAAATTATCCATGCTGACCAGATATCCGAAATTAATCCAATCTCAATTGTCCTCATTTGGCCCATATCCTTCTAAACCATTTCTGTTCATATACCCATCCATATGCCTTTTAAATGTTGTCATTTTACCAGCCTCCACCACTTCCTCCGGTCGATCATTCCATACTTGCATCATCCTCTGTGTGAAAAAGTTACCCCTTAGGTCCCTTTTAAATCTTTCTCCTCTCACATTAAACTCATGACCTCTAGTTCTGGACTCGACCACCCCAGTGAAAGGATCTTGTCTATTTACCCTATCCATGCCCCCTCATGATTTTATAAGCCTCTATAAGGTCACCCCTCAGCCCCGACACTCCTGGGTAAACAGTCCCAGCCTATTCAGCCTCTCCCTATAGTTCAAAGCCTCGAACACCAGCAGCATCCTTTTCTGAACTCTTTCAAGTTTCACAACATCTTTCCTACAGCAGGGAGACCAGAATTGCACACAGTCTTCCAAAAGTGGCCTAACCATCGTCCTGATCTCCCAACTCCTGTACTCAGTATTATCACCAATAAAGGTACCCGCATTTTACTTCCCCCTCCTTTTATTTATTCTTGCATGGGAGCCATGCAGATAAGGCTGGCAATGAGCTGCCTGTCCCTGACTTCCCTTGAACTGAGTGGGGGAGGCAGGGATGGTGAATATTGGCCACATCACTGCGGACCTGGAGTCACATTTAGCCCGAGACCATAAAGATATGGAGGGTAGATCTCTCTCCCTTGAAGACTGAGACTGAATGGTGTGGAGTTTTTTCTTTAATGGTCACCTCTTAATGCAGATGTGGTTTTTTTTTTAAAAAAATAAAATTGAATGAAGAATTTCGCTGACGCTGGGATTTGAACCCGCGTCTGCTGCATCACCAATCCGGTGACGTAAGCAACGTGACACCCTTTCGGCCACGCCGGTAACCACCGAGTGAAGAGGTCAGTTTGCAGTCTGCCCCACACATCCCTGTGGCCTGGTAAAATATCCAAACATCCAAACATCAGCCCTCTCTCTAAGGGTTGAGGGTCTTCCCTCCCCCTCAGCGGGGGGGGATGCTGTAGCCGAATGGGGCAAATTTCCGCGGGGCCGTACGCCACCAAACGTTTCCCCGGCGGCCGGGAACGTTCCGGAAGGTCACGCCTAGCCCTGTGTCCAGGGAGTGAAGTGGTGAGGCTGGGGTGTGGGGGGTGGGGGTTGGGCGGGGGTGCTACGGGCCCTCTTTCTGAGCGGGTGGTTTTGGCTGGCGGTCATGTCAGAGTGTGTGATTTAAGGAGCGAGAGGAGACCCCGTTCAAAGGCCCCCTCATCTTAATGTTCCCATAAGATGGTTGGCCTGCCTGACAGTGACCTGAAACACCCCTCACTTCCCCAAGCTGTGCGCTGACTCCCTCTTAGATAAAAGACCAGCCCGAACATGACCATCAGTCTCAGTCAGGGAACTAGGGCTCTACTGAGAGAGAGAGAACCTCAGAGTGGGACAAAGAAAGCCTCCTCATTCTTTTCCATGATTTATTTGTTTGAGGGATGTGGCCAGCATTTATTGCCCCCTTCCTAGTTTCTCCTTGAGAAGGTGGGGGTGAGCTGCCTTCTTGAATCACTGCAGTCCACCTGCTGTGGGTTGACCCACAATGCCCTTAGGGAGGGAATACCAGGATTCCAACTCAACGACACTGATGGAACAGCGGTATATTTCCAGGTTGGGATGGTGAGTGGCTTGGAGGGGATCTTGCAGGGGATGGTGTTCCCTTGCTTGTCCTTCTAGCTGGAAGTGATTGTGGGTTTGAAAGGTGCAGTCTGAGGATCTTTGGTGAATTTCTCATCCCTGTCTTAAATGCTTTTGAATCTGCATCCCCTTGCACTGGATCCCACCAGAAATTCTGTCAGCCTCCACCCTTGGGAATCCTATCCCTCAGCAGGTCACCTCTCATTGTTTGTTCAAAAACTGCAGTCCGATCTGCTCAACCTATCGCAGTTGGAAACCTCCTTTCACCCGAAACCTCTGAGCTGCTCCAATTGCGAAGGTGAGACCATAAACCTGGGTGTCTGCTCCACCATTCGATGGCCGATCTGATCATCCTCAACTCTTACTCTCCTTCTTTCCTCCGCCCATAACCCTCAGCTCTCCTTCTTGATTTCAATCTGTCTTGGCTTTGAGTATACCTCACGACTCAGCCTTCCATAGATTCAGTCATCTGTCTTTCTCTGGTGTTACACCCTCTGGTCCTGGAGTCTCCCACATGGGGAAACCAGATCCCATCAAGTCCCCTGGGAATAGTTTGTGTTTTGATAAGGTAGCCTCTCATTCTCCTGAACTTCAGAGGCCCAATCTGTCCCTCCAAAAGTTCAGAAGCACTGAGTCGGACAACAGTGTCCCCTTGTTCTGTGTGTTCTCCCTCCACGTGAGTCTTTGCTGATACTCAGTGCCTGCCTTTGATCCGTCAGGTATTACGCCACGGTGCACCCGCTGAGGAAGCGCATCTCCATCGGCACCTGCACCTACATCCTGGCCGGGGTCTGGCTCGTGTCGTGCGCACTGGCGGCTCCGGCTCTCGCCCACACCTTCCACATCCGGTTCCGAGACCAGGACCTGACCATCTGTGAGGAGTTCTGGATGGGGCTGGAGAGGCAGCACCTGGCGTACGCCTACAGCACCCTGATCATCACCTACATCCTGCCACTGTCCGCCGTCTCCCTGTCCTACCTGCGCATCACCCTCAAGCTGAGGAAGAGAGTGGTGCCCGGCAACGCCACACACGGCCAGGAACGGTGGGAGAAGGTGCGGCGCAAGAAGATCTTCCGGCTCCTGGTGCTCGTGGTGGCGGCGTTTGGGGCCTGCTGGCTGCCGCTGCATGTCTTCAACATCATCCGCGACATCGACATCAGCCTGATCGACAAGGACTACTTCAACCTGATCCAGCTGCTGTGCCACTGCATCGCCATGACGTCGGCCTGCTGCAACCCTTTCCTCTACGCCTGGCTTCACGACCGCTTCCGGGCCGAGCTGAAGAGGATGTTCGCCTGCAGGAGGAAGATCGCACCTGCCAACAACTGCATCGCCGTCAGCGTCGTGCTGTAGGCCCGTCAGGCCTCCTTTGGCCTGGATGGGTTCGGTTGGGGGTGGGGGGGAAGGTCAGGAAGGGGGGGGGGTTCTGCCGTCAGCAGAATGGTCGATCCTCTTCCAGAACGTGTAAGGGTTGAGGTTGGAGGGAGGGAGAGGAGGGGTGGGCGGTTTGGGTGGGGAGTAAGCTCTCTAGACTCCAGGCTGACAATAAAGGGGTGGGTGGGAGGGAGGTTGCCAATTTAGCGTTGGGGGCGCAGAGAAATACTAACGGTCGAGAGCACCCACACCCACCAGCCCACCTCCCGAAGCTGCAGAACATTTGGCGTCACCCGTGTCTCAGTCTGTGTCGCTCGGTATCACACGTTGCCTTTATCCTCAGGGTCGGGATTGGGGGGAGGGATTCGGGAATTTAAGTGCACAGTGTGGGACGGGGATGGTGCCGCTTTTATGTCGGGGAGGTGGGGGAAAGCCAAAGAAGATGAGCGAGCGAGCGAGAGAGAGCAAGAGGAGGATTCACGGGACAGGGTTAGATGGAGAGGTATAGCACGGCAGCCAGGAGGCTGAATGGCCTGCCTGTGTTGTAAATACTACACACAATCAGTGAACTGCAGTGCACTGTCGGCAGGGGGCAGGAATGCGCATGGCTTTTCCATGAAACAGCTCAGTTTGTGAAGCCTGAAACAACATTCCAGTCGTCTTTTTCATTGCATCAGATCAGTTGCTCGCCTCTAGAGGGTGCAAGGGTACTGAGGCCAACTCTGTGAAATGTTCTGTTTCCGTGTCTACGGCAGGTGGAGAACACACAGACATACAAACTGGGAGAAAGAGTAGGCCATTCAGCCCCTCAAGCCTGCTAGGCTGATCAGTAAGACTGTAGCTGATCAGAGCCACCCATATTCCCGCATCCTGCTGATAACCTTTTGTCACCTCCCCCCCCACCCTTACTGACCAAGAATCAATCCACCTCGGCCTTAGCAAGATTGAAAAACTCCACTTGCGCTGCCTTTGGAGAGTTTCAAAGTCTTGTGACCCCCTCAGAGAGAGAAACAAAAATTGTCCGAAACGGGAGCCCCTACATTTTAAAAAAGCGACCCCTTGTTCGAGATTCTCCCACAAGCGGGGACACCCTGTCCACATCCAGCCAGTCATGTCAACCTCAGCATCTTACATGTTTCCATCTCTTCCAGCAGATACTAGCCCGAACTTTCCCCACAACGCAACCGACCCATTCCAGGAGCGAGTCCGGTAAACTTTCCCTGAATTATTTCCAAAGATTAAATACGGAGACCAGGACAGTATACGGTAAGCCAGATGTGACCTCTCCAATGCTGTGTAAATGAATCGGAATCTCCCTTTTATATTTAATTCCCCTGGCGATAAGTGATAACATTCTATTCGCTTTCCTGATTACTTGTTGTACCTGCACACTGGCCTTCTGTGTGATTCATGCTGTAGGACACAGAGATCCTTGTGTATCTCAGAGCTCTGTCACCTCTCACCATTTCGATAATACGCTTCATTTTTTATTCTCCCTGCCAAAATCGGCAATTTCATATTCTCCCACATTGTACTCCGAGAGGGTAAAGATATGGCAAGTGGAGTACAATGTGGGAGAAGAATAAAAAAAATGAAGCATGTTATTGAAATGGTGAGAGGTGACAGAGCTCTGAGATACACAGGGATCTCTGTGTCCTACAGCATGAATCACACAGAAGGCCAGTGTGCAGGTACAACAAGTAATCAGGAAAGCTAACAGAATGTTATCACTTATCACCAGGGGAATTAAATACAAAAGGGAGATTCCAATTCATTTACACAGCATTGGACAGACCACATCGTGGAGTACTCTGTACTTACTGGTCTCCATATTTAAGCTTTGGAAATAAATCAGGGAAAGTTTACCGGACTCGCTCCTGGAATGGGTCGGTTGCGTTGTGGGGAAAGGTCGGGCCAGTATCTGCTGGAAGAGATGGAAACATGTAAGATGCTGAGGTTGACATGACTGGCTGGATGTGGACAGGGTGTCCCCGCTTGTGGGAGAATCTCGAACAAGGGGTCGCTTTTTAAAAATGTAGGGGCTCCCGTTTCGGACAATTTTTGTTTCTCTCTCTGAGGGGGTGACAAGACTATGAAACTCTCAAAAGGCAGTGCAAGTGGAGCCTTTCAGTCTTACTAAGGCTGAGGTGGATTGATTCTTGGTCAGTAAGGGGGGCAAGAGGTGACAAACGATTATTGGTAGGATGTCCTCTTTAAAACATTCCTTCCCACCTATCTTTGTGTTGCCAGCAAATTTAGTTACTGTAATTACAGCCAATTCTTCAATGCAAATTCTAAAGAGTTGAGACCCCAGCACTGATCCTAGAACCCCCACAGTGTAGGGATAGGCCATTCAGCCCATCAAATCCACACCAACGCTCCACAGAACATCCCATCTAGACCCACCTCCCCATTCACCGTGCCTGCACGTCCCTGGAAACTATGAGGCAATTTAGCATGCCCAATCCACCTAACCTACACATCTTTGGACTGTGGAAGGAAACCTGAGCACCTGGTGAAAACCCATGCAGACACAGGGGGAGAATGTATAAGCGACATACAGACAGTCGTCCAAGGGTGGAACTGAACCCAATGCTAACCACTGAGCCACTGTGCCACCATTGTCAGCTGTTGCCTGGAACCATTCCCATGACATGCAGAGTTACAGGGGTAGGATAGGGGGAGTGAGTCTAGGGGGGATACATGTTGGAGGGTCAGTGTGGACTCAATGGGCTGAATATCCCTTCACTGTAGGAATTCTGTGATTCTATGAATAAACCACCACTTCAGCGGGTAGAAGGACAAATGACCTACGATTTGCTTAAGGTGTCAAGAAATGCTTTTAAAGTGGAGACAATGGTGGGGAAGAGGTTGTGGAAGACAGTTCCAGAGCTTAGTGTTCAAGCAGCTGAAGATTTGTCTTCCAAAAGCAGAGCAGATAAAGTTGGCAATGCTTAGATTTGGAAGGAGCAGAGAGATTCTGGAGGAATACAATTCTTATACTGCCCACACCCCATAATGATCAAGGAAGGACCGAATTGGTACAAAAACCCATCTGGCTCACCCTCGTCTACTTCCGAAGAGGGAATCTGCTGTCCTTTTCCTGGTCTGGTCTAAATGTGACTCCAGGTTCACATGGCAGCAATGGTTGAATCTTGACTGCTTTTGATGATCTCAAGAGCCTATTCGCATGGTGGATGGATGGGGGCTAGATCCTTGTCCTGCCAATGACACTCAACTCACAAGGTTGTGTCAGAGGAAAATAGATAGACGCCAGTTTGTCTTCTGAATCTTCCACTCTACCTCACCCTTCCAGCATCTCCCAACCTACCCTCACCCCCAACCGCCATTCTCCTGTTTGTGGGATCTCCCTGTGCATTGAGCTGGCCCGAGTTGTCCCACGGTGTGCTCCAGGTGGTCCTCCGGTGGGAGTGCGTAGCGATGGTGACACTGAACATGATTACGAGGGGATGGGACAAACTGGACGAAATAAAACCAGGAATATCAGGAATACTCCGATAACTGATTCTGAAGGAGGCATTACTAAAGTCAAGGACTGTTCATGTGTATATAAAGGGTGACTTGGTGACAGGATACTGATCTCTGTGGAGTTATTGTGCTGTGGGATCCCAATGCCTCCAGACACTAGGAGTACTGAAACAGAGCTTGAATGACATCTGATGTAACTCATCCTTCGTGGCTATATATTAGCTAGTACTAACTCAGATTGTTTTCATTGCAAAGACACAGGCTGAGGGGCTATCTGAATGAGGTCTACAAAATTATGAGAGGCTAAAATAAGCTATTTCACAAGAGGGCACAGGTTCAAGGTGAAATGTTTAGGGGAGACGTGCAGGGAAAAAAAAATCACTCAGGAGGTGGTGGGTGCCTGGTGGTGGAAGCAGACACATTAGCAACGGTTAAGGCATATCTCAATAGAGACGTGCGTAGGATGTGAACAGAGGGATACAAATGGTGCATGGACAATAAATAATGGATCTAAATAAGGATTAGAATCGGCGTGGGCTTGGTGGGCCAAAGGGCCTGTTCCTGTGCTGAATTGAATTGTATTGTAATTGAGTAGCTATGTGTAGTATCGAATTGCCAATCAGAACTGCTGTCAAACTGTGAGGTGAAATCTTTGAGTGTTTCCAAGTTACTTTAGAAGTATGCCTGCTCTTTCTCTCTCTCTCGGTGTATTAGACAATGAGTCTCAATGCAATCTGAGATGTGACTCACCTTGCCTCTCCCAGCTGGATCTCACGTCATTTCAAATATACAGCATTTCTGAGTAAAGATAACATGACGCTGGAGACAGTTCAGTTAATGGTCGAAGCAACCTCAATGTCAAAGTTATTTTTTAAAAACTTAATGTGGCCTAACCTGAGATTATGGGACCTTGCAAATTTAATGATCTTGGATGTTGTACTGAAGGAGGGAATATTGTCGATTTTCAGTCCTTTCGCCAATAGCAAGATGATACATCCAGCACACCAGAACAAACTTAATTTTTTTGTTGCATTGGGATATCTGGTCGGCATGGATGGGTTGGACCGAAGGGTCTGTTTCCATGCTGTACATCTCCATGATTCTAAATAAAGTCGAAAACAGATTTTTTTTTAATGGGTGTCTTTTTTGTCTTTTGCACCATCTGTTGCATTACGTCAAGAGGGGCCTGAGCAGGTTAGAGGCTGGGAATCCTGCAGTGAGTCACTCTTCACCTGACTCCCCAAAACCTGTCCCCACCATTGACAAGGCACAAGTCAGGACTGTGACGGAATATTCCCCACTTACCCTGGATGGGGGCAGCTCCAACAACACCCAAGAAGCTCAATGCCATCCAGGACAAACCAGTCCGCTTGACTGGCACCATATCCACACCCTCCACCACTGATGCTCAGTAGCAGTAGTGAGTACCATCTACAAGATGCACTGCAGCAGTTCACTGAAGTTCCTTAGATAGCACCTTCCAACCCATGACCTCTTCCATCTGGAAGGACAAGGACAGTGAGACAGATAGAGCATGATGGGGCGCTGTCAGTCAGACAGACAGAGGTGCTGAAAGTCGTTCAGGACATGGAGGTGATGTCAGTCAGATCGGCAGAGCATGAAAGTACTTTCAATCAGAAACACAGAGAATGATGGTGCTTTTGGTCAGACAGTGTGTGGAGGTATGTCAGTGAGATAGTGTGGAACAACTATCAGTCAGACTGACACAGTACAGAGGTGCTGTCAGTCAGTCAGATAGATACAGTGTGCATGTGCTGTCAGTCAGACAGATAGATACAGTGCAGATGTGCTATCAGTCAGACAGACACAGAGTGGAGGTGCTGTCAGTTAGGCCCAGTACAGAGGTGCTGTCAGTCAGTCAGAAAGACAGTATTGAGGTGCTATCAGTCAGACAGACACAGTGTGGAGGTGCTGTCAGTTAGGCCCAGTACAGAGGTGCTGTCAGTCAGTCAGACAGACAGTACTGAGGTGCTATCAGTAAGATAGACACAGAACGGAGGTGCTGTCAGGCAGACTGACACAGACTGGAGGTGCTGGATCAGTGGTGCTGGAAGAGCACAGCAGTTCAGGCAGCATCCAACGAGCAGCGAAATCGACGTTTCGGGCAAAAGTCCTTCATCACACAGACTGGAGGTGCTGTCAGTCAGTCAGACAGACAGTCCTGAGGTGCTGTCAGACAGACACAGAACGGAGGTGCTGTCAGTTAGGCACAGTACAAAGGTGCTGTCAGTCAGACAGACACAGACTGGAGGTGCTGTCAGGCAGACACAATGTGGAAGTGCTGACACACAGACACCATGTGGAGGTGCTACGAGTCAGACAGATGCAGAGTAGAGGTGCTGTCAGTCAGGCACAGTACTGAGAGGCTGTCAGTCACTCAAACAGACACAGTATTGAGGTGCTATCAGTCAGACAGACAGACACAGTGTGGAGGTGCTGTTAGTCCGACAGACAGCGTGGAAGTGCTGACAGACAGACACAGTATGAAGAAACTGAGGACTGCAGGTGCTGGAGAGTTGAAAGGCGTGGATGCTGGAAAAGCACAGCAGCTCAGGCAGCACCCGAGGAGCAGGAGAGTCCATGCTTTGGGTATGAGCTCTTCATCACAGATATAGTGTCAAAGTGCTGTCAGTGAAACAGACAGAGAATAAGATGCTGTCAGTCAGACAGACCGAGTGCAGATGTACTGTGTGTAAGACAGAACCTGCAAATGCAGTCAGACAGTTCCAGCTCCATTCCAGCTTTGAGAAGAGGAGAAAGGTCTTTGTTGCTGGTGGCTTGTACATCTGAATGATCGTATTGCGATGACTTCAAGACGAGCCCTAACTTTTAATAATGCAACAATTGCCCAGACCACTCCACAAATTGTAAGTGTTTATCAGAGTGTGGCGTTGTGCCAGCGGAGTACACTGAGTAAAAGCCTGCGTGTGAGATAAAACAGGGCCAGGCACAATATCTCATTCTGTGTGAGTGGTGCATGTGACAGGGATTAATAAATTCACTCCTGAAACATGAGGGGTTACTGTCCTGCTCTCTCCACCTCCTTGGGATGTAACCCCTACTTCTTGGTGGGGCGAGGGGGTGAGATGGGGGGGGGGTGTTGCTCTTTCTCTCTAACTCTGCCCATGCCCCTTTCCCACCCCACTCACTCATGCCCCAACCGTCCTAACCTTCCTGAAGTTGGGAATGAGCTCCAGCTTCGGTCCCAGAGTCATCTCCGGCACTCGGAGGCCCAAGGTACCTGCTGAACACCTTGTCGTGAAGAGACGGGCTGGAGAAAACTCGTCTCAGTCAACTCCCCAACCCCCATCAGATTGCTAGCACCGAAAATCAGAGTTTTTCACTGTTCCTCATCAACCAGTGATGGTTCCAGACATTTTACAGGCATTCAGTCACAGCACAGGACGGGGAGGGAAGCATTTATTGCCCATTCCTAATTGCCCTTAGTGAGGCTGATGATGACCTGCAATCCATTCAGTGTAGACACAGACACAAAGCGGTCAGAGAGGGAGCTGCTTAAGGAGAAACAGGCTTGGAAAAGCTTTCATCACAGTCAGGTATCCCAGACTTGGGCACACTGTCATTCCCTAGTTCAGTCACCTGCCCCCTACCCTCAGCCCACAGCGTCTCTGTCACTCCCAGAGACACTGTCACCCCCAGGGATCACCATCACTCCCAGGGTCACTATCACCCCAGAGTTACTGTCACCTGTCAGAGTCGCTGTCACCCCCAGGGTCACTATCACCAACCAACTCCACCCCACCCCCTCCCTCCCCAACCCCACAGAGTAACTATCACACCCAGAGTCATTGTCACTCCCAGAGACACTATCAGCTCCGAGGATCACCGTCACTCCCAGATTCACTGTCACCTCCAGGAGTCACTGTCACCCCCGAGGATCACCATCACCCAAGGATCACTATCACCCCGAGGATCACCGTCACTCCCAGAGACACTGTCACCCCGCCTCCCGCAAGATTCACTGTCACCCTGAGAATCACTGTCACCCCAGAGTCACTATCACCCCGAGGATCACCGTCACTCCCAGAGTCACTGTCACCCCGCCCCCTGCAAGATTCACTGTCACCATGAGAATCACTGTCACTCCAGAGTCACTATCACCCCGAGGATCACCGTCACTCCCACTCTGGAGTCAATATCACCCCGAGGATCACCGTCACTCCCACCCCAGAGTCAATATCACCCCGAGGATCACCGTCACTTCCAGAGTCACTGTCACCCTGAGGATCACCGTCACTTCCAGAGTCACTGTCATCCCAGAGTCAATATCACCCCGAGGATCACCGTCACTCCCACCCCAGAGTCAATATCACCCCGAGGATCACCGTCACTTCCAGAGTCACTGTCACCCCGAGGATCACCGTCACTTCCAGAGTCACTGTCATCCCAGAGACAATATCACCCCGAGGATCACTGTCACTCCCACCCCAGAGTCAATATCACCCCGAGGATCACCGTCACTCCCACCCCAGAGTCAATATCACCCCGAGGATCACCGTCACTTCCAGAGTCACTGTCACCCCGAGGATCACCGTCACTTCCAGAGTCACTGTCATCCCAGAGACAATATCACCCCGAGGATCACTGTCACTCCCACCCCAGAGTCAATATCACCCCGAGGATCACCATCACTCCTAGAGTCACTGTCACCCCAGAATCAATATCACCGCGAGGATCACCGTCACTCCCACCCCAGAGTCAATATCACCCCGAGGATCACCGTCACTTCCAGAGTCACTGTCACCCCAGAGTCAATATCACCGCGAGGATCACCGTCACTCCCACCCCAGAGTCAATATCACCCCGAGGATCACCGTCACTTCCAGAGTCACTGTCACCCCAGAGTCAATATCACCCCGAGGATCAGCATCACTCCCAGAGTCACTATCACCCCAGAGTCAATATTACCCAAGGATCACCGTCACTTCCAGAGTCACTGTCAGCCCAGAGTCAATATCACCCCGAGGATCACCGTCACTCCCACCCCTGAGTCAATATCACCCCTTGGATCACCATCACTTCCACAGTCACTATCACCCCAGAGTCAATATCACCCCGAGGATCACCGTCACTCCCAGAGTCACTGTCACCCCGAGGATCACCGTCACTCCCACCCCAGAGTCAATATTACCCGAGGATCACCGTCACTTCCAGAGTCACTGTCACCCCGAGGATCACCGTCACTCCCACCACAGAGTCAATATTACCCGAGGATCACTGTCACTCCCAGAGTCACTATCACCCCAGAGTCAATATTACCCGAGGATCACCGTCACTTCCAGAGTCACTGTCACCCCAGAGTCAATATCACCCCGAGGATCACCGTCACTCCCACCCCAGAGTCAATATTACCCGAGGATCACCATCACTCCCAGAGTCACTATCACCCCAGAGTCAATATTACCCGAGGATCACCGTCACTTCCAGAGTCACTGTCACCCCAGAGTCAATATCACCCCGAGGATCACCGTCACTCCCACCCCAGAGTCAATATCACCCCCGAGGATCACCATCACTCCCGGAGTCACTATCACCCCAGAGTCAACATCACCCCGAGGATCACTGTCACTCCCAGAGTCACTATCACCCCAAAGTCAATATCACCCCGAGGATCACCGTCACTCCCAGAGTCACTGTCACCCCAGAGTCAACACTACCCCGAGGATCACTGTCACTCCCAGAGTCACTGTCACCCCAGAGTCAATATCACCCCGAGGATCACCGTCACTCCCACCCCAGAGTCAATATCACCCCCGAGGATCACCATCACTCCCGGAGTCACTATCATCCCAGAGTCAATATCACCCCGAGGATCACCGTCACTCCCACCCCAGAGTCAATATCACCCCGAGGATCACTGTCACTCCCAGAGTCACTATCACCCCAGAGTCAACATCACCCCGAGGATCACTGTCACTCCCAGAGTCACTATCACCCCAAAGTCAATATCACCCCGAGGATCACCGTCACTCCCAGAGTCACTGTCACCCCAGAGTCAACACTACCCCGAGGATCACTGTCACTCCCAGAGTCACTGTCACCACAGAGTCACTATCACCCCGAGGATCACCGTCACTCCCACTCTGGAGTCAATATCACCCCGAGGATCACCGTCACTCCCACCCCAGAGTCAATATCACCCCGAGGATCACCGTCACTTCCAGAGTCACTGTCACCCTGAGGATCACCGTCACTTCCAGAGTCACTGTCATCCCAGAGTCAATATCACCCCGAGGATCACCGTCACTCCCACCCCAGAGTCAATATCACCCCGAGGATCACCGTCACTCCCAGAGTCACTGTCACCCCGAGGATCACCGTCACTTCCAGAGTCACTGTCATCCCAGAGACAATATCACCCCGAGGATCACTGTCACTCCCACCCCAGAGTCAATATCACCCCGAGGATCACCGTCACTCCCACCCCAGAGTCAATATCACCCCGAGGATCACCGTCACTTCCAGAGTCACTGTCACCCCGAGGATCACCGTCACTTCCAGAGTCACTGTCATCCCAGAGACAATATCACCCCGAGGATCACTGTCACTCCCACCCCAGAGTCAATATCACCCCGAGGATCACCATCACTCCTAGAGTCACTGTCACCCCAGAATCAATATCACCGCGAGGATCACCGTCACTCCCACCCCAGAGTCAATATCACCCCGAGGATCACCGTCACTTCCAGAGTCACTGTCACCCCAGAGTCAATATCACCGCGAGGATCACCGTCACTCCCACCCCAGAGTCAATATCACCCCGAGGATCACCGTCACTTCCAGAGTCACTGTCACCCCAGAGTCAATATCACCCCGAGGATCACCATCACTCCCAGAGTCACTATCACCCCAGAGTCAATATTACCCAAGGATCACCGTCACTTCCAGAGTCACTGTCAGCCCAGAGTCAATATCACCCCGAGGATCACCGTCACTCCCACCCCTGAGTCAATATCACCCCTTGGATCACCATCACTTCCACAGTCACTATCACCCCAGAGTCAATATCACCCCGAGGATCACCGTCACTCCCAGAGTCACTGTCACCCCGAGGATCACCGTCACTCCCACCCCAGAGTCAATATTACCCGAGGATCACCGTCACTTCCAGAGTCACTGTCACCCCGAGGATCACCGTCACTCCCACCACAGAGTCAATATTACCCGAGGATCACTGTCACTCCCAGAGTCACTATCACCCCAGAGTCAATATTACCCGAGGATCACCGTCACTTCCAGAGTCACTGTCACCCCAGAGTCAATATCACCCCGAGGATCACCGTCACTCCCACCCCAGAGTCAATATTACCCGAGGATCACCATCACTCCCAGAGTCACTATCACCCCAGAGTCAATATTACCCGAGGATCACCGTCACTTCCAGAGTCACTGTCAGCCCAGAGTCAATATCACCCCGAGGATCACCGTCACTCCCACCCCTGAGTCAATATCACCCCTTGGATCACCATCACTTCCACAGTCACTATCACCCCAGAGTCAATATCACCCCGAGGATCACCGTCACTCCCAGAGTCACTGTCACCCCGAGGATCACCGTCACTCCCACCCCAGAGTCAATATTACCCGAGGATCACCGTCACTTCCAGAGTCACTGTCACCCCGAGGATCACCGTCACTCCCACCACAGAGTCAATATTACCCGAGGATCACTGTCACTCCCAGAGTCACTATCACCCCAGAGTCAATATTACCCGAGGATCACCGTCACTTCCAGAGTCACTGTCACCCCAGAGTCAATATCACCCCGAGGATCACCGTCACTCCCACCCCAGAGTCAATATTACCCGAGGATCACCATCACTCCCAGAGTCACTATCACCCCAGAGTCAATATTACCCGAGGATCACCGTCACTTCCAGAGTCACTGTCACCCCAGAGTCAATATCACCCCGAGGATCACCGTCACTCCCACCCCAGAGTCAATATCACCCCCGAGGATCACCATCACTCCCGGAGTCACTATCATCCCAGAGTCAATATCACCCCGAGGATCACCGTCACTCCCACCCCAGAGTCAATATCACCCCGAGGATCACTGTCACTCCCAGAGTCACTATCACCCCAGAGTCAACATCACCCCGAGGATCACTGTCACTCCCAGAGTCACTATCACCCCAAAGTCAATATCACCCCGAGGATCACCGTCACTCCCAGAGTCACTGTCACCCCAGAGTCAACACTACCCCGAGGATCACTGTCACTCCCAGAGTCACTGTCACCACAGAGTCAATATCACCCCGAGGATCACTGTCACTCCCAGAGTCAATATCACCTCGAGGATCACCGTCATTCCCAGAGTCACTATCCCCTCGAGGATCACCGTCAATCCCACCCCAGAGTCACTATCACCCTGAGGATCACTGTCACACCCAGAGTCACTATCGCCCCAAGGATCACCGAGACTCTCAGAGTCACTGTCACCCACCCCCCCCAACCAGAGGCACTGTCACCCTGAGAATCACTGTCATTCTCAGGGCCACTGTCACTCTCAGAGTCACTGTCACCCCAGAGTCACCATCACCCCCACAGACACTATCACCCTCAAGGATCACCCTCACTCTCATAGTCACTGTTACCCTGAGGATCATCGTCAATGTCACCCCTGAGGATCATCGTCACTCTCACAGTCATTGTCATCCCTGAGGATCATCATCATGCCCCAGAGTCACTATCACCCCCAGAGTCACTGTCACCTCAGAGTCACTATCACCTCGAGGATCACCATCACTTCCAGAGTCACTGTCATCCCCAAGAGTCACTGTCACCCCCAGGAGTCACTGTCACTCCCAGGGTCACTATCAACCTTCGATGATCACCGTCGCTCCTAGAGTCACTGTCACCCCCAGGGTCAATGTCACTCCCAGAGTCACTATCACCCCGAAGATCACCGTCACTCCCAGCGTCACTGTCACCCTAGAGTCAATATCACCCCGAGGAGCACCGTCAATCCCACCCCAGAGTCACTATCACCCTGAGGATCACTGTCACTCCCACAGTCACTATCACCCCCGCCAAGATTCACTGTCACCCTGAGAGTCACTGTCACCCCAGAGTCACTATTATCGCGAGGATCACCGAGACTCTCAGAGTCACTGTCACCCCCTCCCCCAGAGGCACTGTCACCCTGAGAATCACTGTCACTCTCAGGGCCAATGTCACTCTCAGAGTCACTGTCACCCCAGAGTCACCATCACCCCCACAGTCACTATCACCCTCGAGGATCACCGTCACTCTCATAGTCACTGTCACCCCGAGGATCATCGTCACTGTCACCCCTGAGAATCATCGTCACTCTCATAGTCATTGTCATCCCTGAGGATCATCGTCATACCCCAGAGTCACAATCACCCCCAGAGTCACTGTCACCCCAGAGTCACTATCACCTCGAGGATCACCATCACTCCCAGAGTCACTGTCACTCCCAGGGTCACTATCAACCCTCGATGATCACCGTCGCTCCTAGAGTCACTGTCACCCCCAGGGTCACTGTCAGCCCAGAGTCACTATCACCCCCGAGGATAACCGTCTCTCCCAGAATTACTGTCACCCCCAGGGTCACTGTCACTGCCAAGGATCACTGTCACTCCCCCCAGGGTCACTGTCACTCCCAGGGTCACCGTCACTCCCAGAGTCACTGTCACCCCCAGGGTCATTGTCAGCCCAGAGTCACTATCACCCCCGAGGATAGCCGTCTCTCCCAGAATTACTGTCACCACCAGGGTCACTGTCACTCCCAAGGATCACTGTCACTCCCAGGGTCACCGTCACTCCCAGAGTCACTGTCACTCCCAGGGTCACTATCAACCCTCGATGATCACCGTCGCTCCTAGAGTCACTGTCACCCCCAGGGTCACTGTCAGCCCAGAGTCACTATCACCCCCGAGGATAACCGTCTCTCCCAGAATTACTGTCACTCCCCCCAGGGTCACTGTCACTCCCAGGGTCACCGTCACTCCCAGAGTCACTGTCACTCCCGGGGTCACTATCAACCCTCATTGATCACCATCGCTCATAGAGTCATTGTCACCCCCAGGGTCACTGTCAGCCCAGAGTCACTATCACCCCCGAGAATAACCGTCTCTCCCAGAATTACTGTCACCCCCAGGTCACTGTCACTCCCAAGGATCACTGTCACTCCCCCCAGGGTCATTGTCACTCCCAGGGTCACCGTCACTCCCAGGGTCACTGTCACCCCCAGGAGTCACTATCGCCCCCGAGGATAACCGTCTCTCCCAGAATTACTGTCACCCCCAGGGTCACTGTCACTCCCCCCAGGGTCACTGTCACTCCCAGGGTCACCGTCACCCCTAGGGTCACTGTCACCCCCAGGGTCACTGTCACCCCCAGGGTCACTGTCAGCCCAGAGTTACTATCACTCCCGAGGATAACCGTCTCTCCCAGAATTACTGTCACCCCAGGGTCACTGTCACCCCCAAGGATCACTGTCACTCCCCCCAGGGTCACCGTCACCCCCAGGGTCACCGTCACTCCCAGGGGCACTGTCACCCCCAGAGTCACTGTCAGCCCAGAGTCACTATCAACCCGAGGATAACCGTCACTCCCAGAATTACTGTCACCCCCAGGGTCACTGTCACCCCCAAGGATCACTGTCACCTCCCCCCCCCCCCGGGTCACTGTCACCCCTCCCCAGGGTCACTGTCACTCCCAGGGTCACTATCAACCCTCGATGATCACCGTCGCTCCTAGAGTCACTGTCACCCCCAGGGTCACTGTCAGCCCAGAGTCACTATCAACCTGAGGATAACCGTCACTCCCAGAATTACTGTCACCCCCAGGGTCACTGTCACCCCCAAGGATCACTGTCACCTCCCCCCCCCCGGGTCACTGTCACCCCTCCCCAGGGTCACTGTCACTCCCAGGGTCACTATCAACCCTCGATGATCACCGTCGCTCCTAGAGTCACTGTCACCCCCAGGGTCACTGTCAGCCCAGAGTCACTATCACCCCCGAGGATAACCGTCACTCCCAGAATTACTGTCACCCCCAGGGTTACTGTCACCCCCAAGGATCACTGTCACCCCCCCCCCCCCCCCAGAGTCACTGTTACCCCCAGGGTCACTGTCACCCCCGAGACTCACTGTTAGCCGCAATGTAACTGTCATTCCTGAGGATCGCCATCACTCCCAGGGCCACTGTCACACCCAAAGTCACTGTCACTCCCCAGGGTCACCGTCACTCCCAGTGTCACTGTCACCCCCAGGGTCACTATCACCCTAGGGTCACTGCCACTCTCAGAGTCAGTATCACCCCCACAAGAGTCACTGTCACCCCTGAGGATCACCGTAACGCCCAGGGTCACTGTCACTCCCACAGAGTCACGGTCACCATCAGAGTCACAGTTACCCCCAGAGTCACAGTGACTCTCACTGTCACAGTCACCCCCACAGTGTTACTGTCACCCTTCAGTCACTATCATTCTCAGAGTACCTGTCACCCCCAAAGGGTCACCATCAGTCCCAGGGTCATTGTCACCCCAGAGTCACTGTCAATGCCAGGGTCACTGTCACTCCCAGTGTGACTGTCACCCCCAGGATCACTGTCACTCCCAGAGTCACTGTCACCATCAGTGTCACTGTCATCCCCACAATGACTCTCAACCTCCTTTGCTGTATCACGTTAGTTTCAACTTGTAAGTTTTAGTGGGCACATCCCGATCCGATTCCAAATGGGTGGGAATACAATATTCAGAACGCTTGCAGTGAATCCTTCCTCCATCAATCTTTCAACAGTGAAATGAGACTTAAAGTTGTTGGCTTTGCAATCAGATTTCTCCTGGGACTTTCCCCAGCCACCAGCCTCCCTCCCCCCAAGCTGCTTCGGCTCCCGGGCGTGTGATGATTTGTCACCTTGCTGCTCTGATCCTGCAGCCAACCGCAGGGCCTTCAGCCATGTCACTGATGACAAACCACCCACTGAAAGAGTCTGCTCTGTCAAGGATAACACTCAGCCTAGTTTGGGAGCGATGGGAGCGGGTTAGATTTAGGCAGTACCTCCGAGAGGAGACATCACACCAAGACTGCAACTGTGCTCTCTACCAGTGTCGAAGATCCCATGACGTCAATTCTAAGAAGAGCAGGGTGACCTGACGAACATTCATCCTCAAATGACTCTGTCACAAGTAGGTGCTCTGCTATTATCGTACTGCCGTGGGCAGATTAGGCGCTGCATGTTCTGTGCTACCACATTACACACCACAAGTATTTAACTGGCCTTCGGGTCACCTCGAGGTTGCGAGAGACGCCATACAAAAGCAAAACCTTTGATTTTCCTGTTGCCTTCAGCTTGTTGGCTAACTGTGATTGCCAACACACTTGCGAGGTGCCTTGGGCTGGGTACGGGGTCCCCATGTCTATGCAGGTTTCCTCCTGATTCTCTGGGTTGCACCCAATGTCCAAACATGTGCAGGTTGGGTGGATTGACCGTGCTAAATTGCCCATAATGTGCAGCTCATGTGGATTAGCCATGGGAAATGCAGAGTTACCGGGGTAGGAAAGGGAGGTGGGTCGGATTGGGATGCTCTTCAGAGGGTCAGTGTGGATTCAATGGGCTGATTGGCATCTTTCCACACTGGAGGGATCCTATGAATGGGACAGCCTCTTGCTATCCAGCATTCAAAGGGTACCATCAATCTCCCGCTGGCTTTGTGAAACTCGGGTTTCTGGAGAAACTGGTTTTGGACACTGCACAGTGACTCAGCTGCTATTGAGGTTGAAGGAGGAAGTGATACCAGGTCAGGCTGTGACAATAATAGCACAGATTTTACTGCCTATGCCCTCACCGCCTCCTCAAATGGGGCTCACTTATAGGAAGTGCAACTTCCCCTCCCGTCACTGACGGATACGTGCGGGCAAATACGTAGAATCCACCACCTCATCGTCATGGCCCAAAGCAAATGGTGAATCGGAATCCCCCCCCCCACTCCTCCCCCACCCTTTAAACAAGAGCCAAATCAGGATCCAATTGCCCATTTTGGCTTGCAACTTTGAGCCTGGCTTCCAATTGGCTGAGCCGCTGCAGATGTCTTCATTTACTGCCCACTCCCCCCCAGTTTCAGCTTCTATCATATCCCAATGGCAGTGCACTCTAGGCACCTACCACCCTCAGTAATAAAAAAACTTTCCCCTTCTAAGTTGCTTCCTTAATTTGATTTATTGCAGTCACATGTACTTAAGTACAGTGAAAAGCTTTGTTTTGCGAGCAATGCAGGCAGATCGTAGTGAGAAAAAGGACAGACTGATGGTAGGATGCTCAGACAGAGTGAGGAATGCAAGATTACAGCCGCACAGGAGGTGCACAAATTAAGATCGACATTATCTGAAGTTAGAGGGGTCCATGCAGCAGCCTAATAGCAGCAGGGTAGCAGCTGCTCTTGAACCTGTTGGTGCTTGTGTTCAAGCCTCTGTCTCTTGAAGGGCTCACAAAGGCCATTTCAGAGAACACTTGATAGTAGACCTGTAGACTGTGTTGGAGGAGAAGTGTGTGTGTGTTGTGTGTGTCTGCCTGTCTAGAATCACATAGGCCTGATCAAGATAAGGTTGACAGACTTAGCATAAAGTATTGAACAATGCAGCACAGGAATAAGCCCCAGGTCTGATGCCAGAATATTCTAATCCCATTGTCTGTACATGGTCTTCATCCCTCTATTCCCTGCTGGTTCATGAGTCTCTCTTCATCCTCTTGTATCAGCCTCTATCACTTCCCCTGGCAGTGTGTTTCAGGCACCTAACACTCTCAGTATTTTAAAAAAGATGTTCCTCTTCCAAGTCCTGTAAACTTCTCCACCACCGCTTCACCCCAAAACCTCACCTGAAACCTGTGCCACCTTCCTTAAAAAGACATGAGGGTTTTTGGCGACTGACTAATGATTGTTGACACGGACACCATCACGAAGACTGGCTCACAACCCCACTGGACTCAAATTCCACCAGTGCCGGCGCTGAAGGCTTGAGCCCACACTCCACTCACAATGCTTAGCCTGGGGCTCAGGATTGACCTGCACAGTGACATGACACCTGCCACGATGAGTTCAGGAACAAGTGCTAAAAACAAATGTCAAGCTTTTCCATATTGACGTCAGGCTTGGCAACGTAAACCTCAGGCCCCGGCGCTGAGAATGTAGGTGCCAAGGACCTGACGTGGATACAGAATCGGTCACTCTCTTTCTCTCTGAGGTTTAACTTGAAAGACCTGAAACGGCACGGTGGCTCAGTGGTTAGCATTGCTGCCTCACAGCGCCAGGGTTCAATTGCACCCTCGGGTGGCTGTCTGTGTGGAGTTTGCACATTTTGCCTGTGGATTTCCTCTGGGGGCTCCGGTTTCCTCCCACAAGCCAAAGATGTGCAGGTCAGGATGGATTGGCCAAGGGAAATTGCCCCATAGTGTTCAGGGATGTTCAGGTTAGGGTGGATTGGCCATGCTAAATTACCCATAGTGTTCAGGGATGTGCAGGTTAGGGTAGATTGGCCATGCTAAATTACCCAGAGTGCTCAGGGATGTGCAGGTTCGGGTGGATTGGTCATGCTAAATTGTCCCATAGTGCTCAGGGATGTGCAGGTGAGGGTGGATTGGCCATGCTAAATTACCCCACAGTGTTCAGGGATGTGCAGGTTAGGGTAGATTGGCCGTGCTAAATTACCCATAGTGTTCAGGGATGTGTAGGTTAGTGTGGATTGGTCATGCTAAATTGTCCCATAGTGCTCAGGGATGTGCAGGTGAGGGTGGATTGGCCATGCTAAATTACCCCACAGTGTTCAGGGATGTGTAGGTTAGGGTGGATTGGCCACGCTAAATTACCCAGAGTGTTCAGGGATGTGCAGGTTAGGGTGGATTGGCCATGCTAAATTACCCATAGTGCTCAGGGATGTGCAGGTTAGGGTGGATTGGTCATGCTAAATTACCCATAGTGCTCAGGAATGTGCAGGTTAGGGTGGATTGGCCATGCTAAATTACCCATAGTGTTCAGGGATGTTCAGGTTAGGGTGGATTGGCCGTGCTAAATTACCCATAGTGCTCAGGGATGTGCAGGTTAGGGTGGATTGTCCGTGCTAAATTACCCATAGTGCTCAGGGATGTGCAGGTTAGGGTGGATTGGCCATGCTAAATTACCCATAGTGTTCAGGGATTTGCAGGTTAGGGTGGAGTGGCCATGCTAAATTACACATAGTGCTCAGGGATTTGCAGTGTAGGGTGGATTTGCCATGCTACATTACCCATAGTGCATCACGGATGTGCAGGTTAGGGTGGATTGACCATGCTAAATTGCCCACAGTATTCAGGGATGCGCAGGTTAGGTGGTTTAGCTGTGGGAAACGCAGGGCTACAGGGATGGGGTGTGGGGGGGGGGCGCGGAGCTGGATGGGATGTTCTTCGGAGGGTCAGTGCAGATTGATGGGCCGAATGGCCTGCTGCCACACTGTAGAGATCCTGTAACTCAGGACGCCGGTCTGAATTTAGCAACAATCAGCCCGAGTTCTTTGGTAAACATCTGACAAAGTGAGTCAGCAAAACGTCATCGAGTACATTGGCAGCCCGCCCTGATTGTCCTCCCTCAGAAAAAGGCATGTGAGGGATTTAGGCTTGAGGCCCAGGTGGAGGGTTCACAGTCAGATTATTATAGGTGTGGCACAGAGACCGCTGGACAGCTCGCAGCTGCTCTGTGCATTCCTACCCAGGGCGTGAGTGATTAATCTGATGGTCTGGAAATAATGTTTGGTTTGCTGCAGTCTTGATGGTGTGTAAAAGGCAGCAGGATTTCAAAATGTGACCACACAAACGAGGACGAATCTAGAGGAACCATCAACATAATCAGACACTTAATAGTTCCTGGAGCTTACTCACCATCTCTGAAAAGCCAGTTCCTTCTTTCAAAACTCCTTAATCGGAGCCTTCCTGCTAACTTAATCATTCCCCGAGGCTGAAGCACATTCCAAGTCCTGACCCTAACTGCTGCTGGTGCACATGCCTTCCTGAACATGCAGTTATACCGCTTTCTCGTGTTGTTCTTAATTATTGCACTGGATCATTCAATAATAATTGTTGATTTGAGAGCTGGGAAAAAGTGGATCGAAAGTTGTTTTTGTTTTCAAACAACATCATTGCCTAATTCATTGCCGACTTTCGGACTGCCCCATCTCTGCTGTAGCTTATCATTCAGAAGTCATGTGTTGTATTTACGCGTGTCAGTTCTTTTTGCATCTCCATGTAACAAAACAAACTCATTACTTCTGCAGCATGAATCACTGGCATTCACAGCGTTGCTCTCAGAATCAGCTGAATGTGGTTGCCACCAGTATCATTGCTAGGTCAGTGGGTTCTGGATGGTACAAATGTCATGTCAGGAGGTTCTGCGATGATGTAGCACCTTCCACAGCCACTTCAAAGTCCACCAAGCAGTCTGGAAAGGTGACCATTGGTGTAACAGAGGAAAGTTAGCAGCCAATTTAGATATATTGCTCTGATGAAAAGAGCCATCGAGACTCAGAGCGTTAGCATGCACTTTCTCTACTGCCTGATCTGCTGGGATTTCCAGTATTTTTTGCTTCCAGTATAAATATTGGCGTCATACTTCATTCAGAACGGGAGCCTCAAATTACATCCAACTGATGTAGTCTATATCTCCGTAAGACCACAGGAGGAGAATTGGGCCATTTGGCCTGTCAGAGGGCAGCATGGTGGCTCAGTGGCGAGCACTGCTGCATAACAGCACCACGGACCTGGGTTCGATTCTACCCTCGGGCAATTGCCTGTGTGGAGTTTGCACATTCTCCTTGTCTGTCTGGGTTTCCTCCGGTTCACGGTGTGCAGGTTGGCCATGCTAAATTGTTCCGTAATGTCCAGGGACACGTTGGTTGGCCATGGGAAATGCATGGGGGGGGTGGTGGTGGGGTGCCCTTCAGAGGTTTGGCGTGGATCCCACTTGTTTAACAAGGTAAGGTTGTACTTAGTTTTGTTTTAGGAGGTCGTAAAGACACAGGCTCCAAAATGTGTGGGGTTGATCTACTTACAGTTTTTAAGTTTTAGAAAAATATACTTGTACAATGAAAGGGGTCTGGCTGTTTAGCACTGCTGGTCAGTTTCAGCTGGTCAAAGGAACAGCTGCATGGAAGAGGGTGTTCCATGCTGAATCTCCCTGCGATCTTTTCTCTCCTGTTAGACCCGGTGTATGATTTTACTTTTTTTTTGCCAAGAGGTTTTTATGGGGATTGTTGCAAGTATTTGCGATGGCATCATTGAGCTGGGATAATCTGTTGGGTTTATCCGATAGGTTAAGTATTTCTGTATTGCGTTCCCTTTTGTTTGAGTTTCATTCGGTAATCTTGCACATAAGTTCCGCGTAAGTGGTTGGGCCAGCTGCACCACTCCTGGCTTGTCCACGTGACACACCTGCTTAAAACAATTGGCAATGTTAAGGTCTGGGCTACATTCATGAAATGTTTCGAAGGGGTCTGGCCAGGTCGATGGGGCCAATGGGCCATTGTAGGGAATCTGTGAAAGGTCCATTTTAATCGACAATCTGCCTCGCCATTCGATCATGGCTGGTATGTTTCTGAACCCCAATTCTTCTGCCTTCTCCCCGTAATCCTTGATCTTATGCGCCTGCAGGTGAAGAAGTTCCTCCTCGTCTCAGTTCTAAAGTCCTCCTTTTCCTTGGAGGATGTGCCCTCAGGTCCTGCCATCTTCTCCTCATCCAGACCCTTGGGTGGCCTCAAGGTTTCAATCAGGTCCACCCCCTCATCCTTCTAGACTCTTGTGGGGAACAGACTCAAGGTCCTCAGCCTTCTTCAAAGCGTTTCCATCGAATACATTGCCAGTGGAACATGCACTCGACGGGCCGAATGGCCCATTCCCGCTTGAGGGAGCCAAACCGTCACCTCCCATCCCCCCCCCCATCTCAAGTGACTTCAATCTGGTTGCTATGGAGATGACATCCCCGCCCCCCACTTCACCTGACAAAACAGGTGAGCTGAGGGGCGTGGAGCGAAGAGCCACCGCTGATTGGTTACCGCGGGGCGGGCCAGCCAATGAGAGGCTGGGAGTCCGTGCGCGGGTGAGTGGCAGTTGACGACGGGTTGTGGAGGTGGGCGGAGAAAGGGAGACACCACGCGATGAGTGGCGGGCGCGCCAGCCAGTGAGGCAGCAGGAAGGAGGGACCTTCCCCGCCCACACCCGTGAGTGGCAGGCAGAAGGGCTGGGTGAGGCGGGATAAGCGAGTCACCGCGCCGTGAGTGGCAGGTGGAAAGGCCAGTGAGGAAGGGAAGGAGGGACACCAAGACGCGGCTGGTGGCAGGCGCCGCCTTGATGTGGTGGGGGAGGGAGGAGGGGTTGTGAATGACAGGCCGCAAGGGCCAATGAAAAGGGCGGGGTAACACCCACCCGCGCGCGCGCGCTGAGTGGCAGGCGGAAGAGCCATTGAAGGAGGGAAGGGGCGCCGCGCGATGAGTGGCAGACAGGGCGGACCAATGGAAACGGAGGGGGAGGCGGGCGTTCCCGGGCGATCCGGCTGGCGATTGGCTGGGAGTGGGGGAGCGGTGGGCGGGGCCGGGCGGGATGCCCCGCCTCCTTGTGAAGTCAGGTGGATTCAATGTAGCGAGTGCCGGCCAGAAGTAGCGAAGCAGCTGGAGAGTGACAACCTGCAGGAGCGGTGCCCAGGTGAGTCTCTAACTCCCGCACCCCACTCCCCACACCCATACAAAAACACTGCAGTTTGGTGATTTTTTTTTGAAGAAAAAAAGTTCTTTATGAAAATTAAATTTTTAACATCGTCGAGCCGAAAAGTCGAGCCCCACCGCAGAACTTGGAAAGTCTCCAGTTCAAATCGGATTGACAAAAAACTCCCTCACGTCATCCCCGCAATTCTTTTTTAAAAACACATTTGATTTTCCACCCCTCCCGCTCCGACCCATGCGTCTTTTGCATCTGGTTTATTTTGGGTTTTGGACTCCCTCGGGATTTCCGACAGGGGCGCATGAAGGCCCTTCGGCCCGTCGAGTCGTTGCCAGTCGATAGCCAGCACCTGAACTGTTCCATTGTTTTAAACAGGAATAAAACGGCCACTATTTTTTTCTATCTCTTTCCCCCCCCCCCCCCCACCAACACACACACAGAGACACACACAGACAGACACACACACAGACAGACAGACAGACACACAGACAGACAGACACACACACAGACAGACAGACACACACACAGACACACAGACAGACACACACACAGACACACACACAGACACACACAATCCCTGACACTGTTCTCTTTCCCTTCCCCAAACTGACCCTCCCTGGACTGGGAAAAACCCCTGGGTTGGAACATAGGGCAAAGCCCAGACAGCCGTTTCAAAACAGAAAACTACTTCTGGCTTTGTTCAACGACTCCAATCCCTGTTTGCCAGGTACTCGTGCTCCATAGCCTTGGCATGGCGAGTGGCCATCTAAATCCTCCTCCAGTGTTGTGAGGGTTTCTGCCTCTCCCCTCCTTGCTGGCAGCGAGTTCTGGATTCCCCGCCAGACTCTAGCAGGAAACAATTTTCCTCTCATCCCCGTCTAAACCTGCTGCTCCTTCTCTTAATTCTGCCCCCCCCCCTTCCCCTTCCCCTTCCCTGGTCATTGATCCCTCCATCAAGGGAGAATGTTATTCCTGTTAACGCCCCATCGTTAATTTTTAAAATTACATTCTAAGTAACCTGGTCACCTGTATCTACTGTTGGGTAAAGTTTATTTTTGTTTACCCTAATTATGCTCCTCAGTTTTTAAAATTACTTCGTGTGGCACCCCAATCAATTTTGTTTTCAAAATTTTTATGTTTGGATTTTATACATGTTTTTGTATCAAACATTCAATTTTTTTTTGTCTCTACTTCATAGCCTGTGGTTTTGTCTGAACTCATTATTAATTTTGTGCTTTATAAAATCTGATTTGTTTTGGCTCATTATTATTTTTGTCTCTATTCTTTTTTGATCATCTTTAATTTAGTCTTAGTGGAAAATGTTGGAGAATCTCTGGCAGCACTGTGGAGGGGAGACAGTTAGAGTTTTGAGTCTAGTACCCTTTGAAGGTGGACTCAAAACATTAACTCTGTTTCCCGCTTCCCCAGAGACATTGAGACCTGCAGTATTGAAAAAGGCCTTTCAGCCCATCAAGTTGAAACCAGCCACCTGACTACAGTATTCTGATAGTGTTTCCCAGCAATTGTCCCTGCTGTGTTCCTCCACATTCCGTTTGTATTTCAGATTTCCAGCATCCGTGTCTTATTTTAAAAAAAAAAATTGTTTTTTATCAACTAATTCTAAACTTTTGTCTTTAATACTGTTTTCGTTTTGGCCTGAATGCCACATTTTTTTTTTCCCCCTTATGAGTGCCGAAAATAAAATACTAAAACGAGTGTCTCGTGGTTCTGAATTGTCTCGGGGTGGAGGGGAATCTCAGATAATTAGTCATCGAGTCAGAGAACGTGGAAACAGACCCTTCGATCCAACTTGTCAAAGTTGACCATGTTTCCAAACTGAACCAGTTCCACTTGCGTGTGTATGGCCCACATCCCTACAAACCTTTCCTGTTCATATTCTTATCCAAATGTCCTTTAAATCTTGTACCCGTCACTTCCTCGAGCAGTGTGTTCCGTACGTGATCCACTGTGTTTTTTTTTTAAAAACAAAGTTGCCCCTCATGCCCTTTGTAAAACTTTCTCCCCTCACCTTAAAAAGAACGCCAAATGAAATCTGAAAGAACTGTGGGCGATGAAGCTCAGGAGCCGAAATTGCTGGAAAAGCTCGGCAGACCTGGCACATCTGCGGAGAGAAATCAAGAGTTAACGTTTCATAACAACTCGGAGCAGGAGTAGGCTATCTGGCCCCACTGACCATTCAGTCTGATCGTGGTCGATGTTTTCATGGACTCGGCTCCACTTACCCGACTGCTCACCACAACCCTCAATTCATTAACTGTTCAAACATCTATCAGTCTTTGCCTCAGAGGTTAGCTCTGATCTCTCTTTGCGGATGATGCCAGACCTGCTGGTCTTTCCTGTAACGAAATACGCCTGTTAGTTCTGAACTCCACCACCTTGGGGGAAAAGAGACTTGCTGTTTACCTTATCTAAACCCCCCCCCCACGATTTTATAAACCTCCCTGAGGTTTGAAAGAGAGGTTTTTTTTAATTGTGATTCTGACATTTCATTTTCTCTGGGTTTGGCAGGGTTCGTTGCTCAGGGCAGTGCCAGCATGTCTTTGTTGGCGCAGAGCCAGCAGTGGTACCCGACGCACGTCAAGGTGGTGGTGATCCGGGCTCGGGGCCTGAGGAGCAAGGGCAAGGATGGCACCAACGACGCCTACGCCATCATGCAGCTGGGCAAGGAGCAGTACTCCAGCTCGGTGGCGGAGAAGACCGCCGCCCCCCAGTGGCGGGAGGAGGCGGAGTTCGAGCTGCCCCCGCTGCAGTCGGGCCGGGGCGAGAAGAGCACTCTGCGCCTGACCGTCATGCACCGGGCGCTGGTGGGGCTGGACAAGTTCCTGGGCCAGGCGGCCATCAGCCTGAGCGAGCTGTACGGCAACAAGACCCGGAGCAAAGTCGGGTGAGTGGCTGAACATCTCTCCGTCCTTACCCTGGGCCTCAGACGTGAATGCTGTGCCAGGCTGTGCCAAGATTGGGAGACCCGAGCTAGCCATGTTTTGGGTGCAAGTAGTCTCACCCAGCTCTGGTTTTCGCTGTGGTGGTGTGGGGGCTGTGGGTGGCACTGGTGGGCATGGGTGCTGCAACTCTGCCAGCGTTTGGTTCAAAAATATCTCAGGGAGGGGCACAGATGGGCAGAATGCATATCGAGCTGCGGCCTCTGCATTGGAGAGGTTTGGTTGGGGTGGCAGGTGGGGAAGCGGGTGGAGATGGGACTGGTGTTCTCCAGCATTGAGAAGGGTGAGAGAAATTGAGGGGCATGGATGGGGTAAATAGGCAAATTTTTTTTCCCTGGGGTTTGGGAGTCCAGAACTGGAGGGGCATACGTTTCGGGTGAGAGGGGAAAGATATAAAAGAGACCCAAGGGGTAACTTTTTCACACAGAGGGTGGTACGTGTATTGAATGAGCTGCCAGAGGAAGTGGTGGAGGCTGGTACAATTGCAACATTGAAGAGGCATTTGGATGGGTATATGAATAGGAAGGGTTTGGAGGGATATGGGCCGGGTGCTGGCAGGTGGGACTAGATTGGGTTGGGATATCTGGTCGGCATGGACGGGTTGGACCGAAGGTCTGTTTCCGTGTTGTACATCTCTATGACTCTAAGTGATCCTCCTGAAGCAGGTCGGACTTCTCGATGTTTCAGTGAGGTAAATGCCCCCGCAACGGGACGCGGCCTCAGGTTGAGGTGTCAGTCACAATATGAGGAGGAGTTTGTTCACTCTGATTCTGGGCAATCTTATTTTGGAGGCTCGGTAATGGAGTATGTTCAAGATGGAGATTTGATATCTTTAATATCTGGAATGGAACCTTTTCACGTGGAGGGTCGTGCATGTATGGAATGAGCCACCAGAGGAAGTGGCAGGTAGAGTTATAACTTGTTAAAAAGCTGTTTGGGCAGGTACGTGGATAGGAGCGATTCAGAGATACGAGGTCAAATGCTGGCAAATGAGACAAGTTCAGTTTAGGGAATGGGGTTGGCCTGGGCAATTTGGGCCAAAGGGTTTGTTTCCAAGCAACGTTACTCTCCTATGGGGAAATGTGGAAGAAGATAGAGAGTTAACATCAGCCCCAGTTGTTCTAGTTGAATAATGGCACAGGTTTGAGGGGTTTTATGGTATCCTCCTCCTCCTGTTTGCTGTGTTCTGATTTTTAAGTGGATAGGAAGTCACAATAATGTTTGAATTTGCTTGTGAACTCTCCATGGGAGCAAGATTCCCTCACGTTTGCCACCTTAGTTGCCTGAAGTATGAATTATTCCATCCTCCAACTGGACCACACCTCAGTTTTGAGATAGTAGGTATGATGTTAGTCATGTGCCAACTCTGTACGCTCCATGTAGCATTCTCTTTTTCTGTTTGTTCATGAAATGTGGGCATCATTGACTGGGCCCAGGATTTACTGCCCTGTTTCTCCCTTGAGAAGGTGGGTGTGAGCTGCCTTCTTGAACCGCTGCAGTCCCGTGCGGTGTCGGGAACCCCGGACAGAGCTGTAAGGGAGGGAGTTCCAGGATTCTGACCCAGCGACACTAAAGGAACGGCCGATACATTTCTGAGTGGGGATGGTGAGTGGCTCCGTGGGGAACTTGTCAGGGGTTGGTGTTCCCGTGTATCTGCTGCCCCTTGCCCTTCCAGATGGAACAGGTTGTGGGGTTTGGGAGGTGCAGTCTGAGGATCTTTGGTGAACCGTCAGCTCATTGAAAAAAGTTCTGAATTGACATGTAGTGAGTAAACGCACATGGAGCTGCTTGGGGGTTTGTCAGATATCCCGTGCAGAGCATGGGTCTTACAAGTTCAGTCAGATGTTTCTCACATCCTTGTTTCAACGTGGTGAACCAACTGGATCTTGTCTGGACAAAACCCAACTGCACCATGCAATCCTGATCAGTTTTACGTATCTATCAAGAAAAAGAAATCTGCCAGCCGTGAGCAATTTTCATCTCTTGAAATGGACGTATTTCATCTCTTTGATCTGATCGTTGAGCTTTGGAGCACTTCAGTTCCATCTCTGAAAAAGCCCCTTTCTGGTCACCACTGCCGTCTCAGAAGGAGTAAAAGTGCACTGAATGCAGGATGTTGCAACAAATTGCGTGTGCATTTGCCTGCTGGCTATTTTTAGGAATGCTTTGGTCAGTTCTGGTCTCTTGTCTTGCAGAAGGGCTGCAACACTGTTTGACCTACATACATTGCATTGTTGATGAAATGGGGAACCTTTTGCTCAAGCCAGTAATAAGAGAGAGACACCCAAATGATGTTGAACTGACTGGGGTAGGAGATGCACTCCCTGAAGATTTTTGGAGCGTTCCATGCTGTGTTTGCTGTGAGATGAAATTAAATTTTGATGTTCCAGTTAAATTTGGAGCCTCCTGAGCCATCAGGTGTCATGTGACTGTGTGGCTCATCTTTTCCCAGTCTATATCTTTCATCTCCCTCTGCCACCACATGATCGAGAAGGTGGGGGGTGAGCCACTTTCTTGAACCACTGCAGTCCGTGTGGTGTCGGGACCCACAGAGTGGGCGTGCCAGGAGTTTGGCCCAGCAACACTGAAGGAACGGCCAGTGTGTTTCCAAGTCGGGATGTTGAGGGTAATGTGGAGGGGTTGGTGTGCCCATGCTGAACTGTGTGCAATCATCGACGGAAGTCTGTCCTCACGATGGAGGGGGAGTCTCTGAAGTGGCTGGAGATGGTTGGGCCTGACGGCAGTGTCTTGAGGAACTCCTGCAGAGATGTCCTGGAGCTGAGATGGCTGACCTCCCTACTGATCATCATCTGTGCCTGGTCTGATTCCAACCAGCAGAGAGTATCTCCTGATTTCCATTGGCTGCAGTTCAGCTCGGGCTCCTTGACTGCACAGTTGGTCAAGGGCATCAAAGTTATGGGACACTGGAAAAAGGTGGATCCAGAGCCGAGGGTGACAGTCCAAGAATATGTGGAGGCCCTTTCGGACTGTGATGAGGAGAAATCTCTTCACTCTGAGGGTTGGGAATCTTTGGCATGCTCCATCCCAGATAGCACAAGGCAGAGATTGGTTGCTTTCTAAATTTTACAGGCGTCAAGGGAAAACTGCTGCGGAAAGAGCCACGATCCCGTCGAATTTTGGAACAGGTGCAAATGGCCTACCCTTATAGTTCCTATCTTCATCTCAACAGAACTCGCTCCCAACCGTAGTGGGTGTAAGGGAGAGGATGTGGTAACTAGCTGTGAATATCCATTGTCCATGTTTCTAGGAATTTTCACCACACTTCTGGCAGAAGGAAGCAGGCAGCGTTTTGCACTGGTTCAAACCATGAAGTGGATGGAACTTGAGAGCATTTAAGGGGAACAGTTGGGTGTGTGCTGATCATCCTGGGCAGTTTCATCAGCAGTGTGTTCCACAGAGTTCCTGCAATCCCAGCTGCAGGGGTTCAGGCTCTCTGTTTTTGTTGTGGGTGAGTAGCATGCTGGGTAGAAATGTGTGTTTGCCGCTCACTTGTAAATAGGAACCTCCCCGAAAGGCAAACAAGCCCTGGAATTTGTGCTGATATCACAGCGAGCATTGTGGACTTGGCTGACGTTGTGCTGCTTTTGTGGCTTGTGCAATGAGCTCTTTACTGAGGCTTTTCCGTTTCTGTTGTAGTCTCCCCAGTGCTTGAGGAGTGATGACCTCACGCCTGAAGCAGTCATGGTTTCGGTGTTCCGTACACCACGCCTCAAGGTCACGTCAACACGCTAACCAGCGCCAGAAAGAATAGTTTGTGCTTTGTTAAGGTACATTCCAAGGCTCTTGATAGGAACGTCATAAAACTTGACTTTGAGTCTCATAAGGAGATATAAATTCACCTCTGACTCTTGGTCGCACAGTATGTGCCACCTCAGAAACCCATCAAAGCTCCTTCAGTATCTTCCGAGCCCACGGTCTCTGTCAAGCAGGCCAAGGGCAGCAAATCCATGGGACCCCATCCCTTTTCAAGATATTCACCATCGTCAATTGGAAACCACTTGCCTCATCCTCCCAACGGTTCTAGTCAATGTTGGAATGTCTGCTTCAACACCTTGAGTCAGTGCTCACTGCCTTCGATCTCCCCAGAGCCTGTCCCCACCATCGACAAGGCCCAAGTCAGGACTGTGTGAGGAAGTACTCCTCACTTGCCCTGGATAGGGGGTGGTGGGGGGGAGCAGTTCCAACAAGACTCAAACTTTGACACCATCCAGTGTCAAAGCAGCCCCCGGTTGATTGTCCCCCACTCCCTCCACCCTCTGACGCTCAGTAGCAGCTACAAGACACAGTGCAGCAACTCCCCCAGGCTCCTCAGACAGCGCCATCCCAACCCCACGGCCACTTCCATCGAGGAGGACAAGGGGTACATAGAAACACCATTCCCCGCCCCCTGCAAGTTCCCCTCCCAGCTTTGATCGAGGTTCCTTCGGTGTCACCCAGGTCAAAATCCTGGAAAAGGACAGGACAAGGTTGCCATTGCTGTGAGACCAGTCACAAGTCAGCCATTGGAGCGACAGGTTTGGATTTTCCTGCCCATGACCATTTTTGGATGAGCTCATATCAAGTGAGCTGCTGGAGGTTTCTGATCTTAGTCAATGCGGGAAATGGGAGTATGACTGAATGAATGTTTTTGAGATCCATTCCAGCGTTGGATGTGAGTGTGGTGATCATCCGCCCCGATCGTCTATTCCCACTTTCCCCCCCTCAATGTCCTTCCATCCCTTTTAACCCTCAGCGCTGTGTCCCACTCAGAACTGAAAACCGTGCAATGTTTCGTCCTCCACTATTTTCCGTGTCAGGCGATTCCGCCGGCTCGCCGCGCTGTGAATCGAGAGGCTTCTCCTCCTTTCCCACTCCTGAATGGCCTACCCCAACTCCTTAGAACGGAGATCCTGTTTCTGGATGCGGAGGGGGGGGGGAGGGGTGTAATGGTGAGGCTTGTACAGCGTCCTGTGAGCAACAAACAGCCGTTTGTGAGACAGAGGCCTTCAGGCAGAGGCCGCTGAGATTTGGAACTCACTGAAGGGGAGAAAGGGAGGTGTACCCCGGGGTGAGACGGATTGCCCGTCGGCATCATGGGCCAAGTGGCCTGTTTCCAGGTGCAGTGACTTCCACAGAGTGATTCCCCCACTCTATAGTCAAACCGAAAAGAAGGGGGCGTATCAGGAGGTTCATCTTTTCATGAAAAGGGTAAAGGTCATGGGTTGAGGAATGAGCTGTAGTTTTGGTTTTGTCGTGCACTGTTTACTCCCTGCCTTCGCTGGTAGACCTGTCTCTCCATGCCTCTCACTTGGCCGACGATGCCAGCGTGTGCTGGAAGAGAGAGGGGGCTAGGGCAACTCCAGGGTCAGTGGGGGGGGGGGGGGGGGGGGGGGGGGGGGGGGAGGGGAGGAGTTGTCAACCCCCCCCCCCCCCCCCCCAACAAGGAATTTTTCCCGAGTAGTGTCATGCATAACAAAAGGGTTGCGTGTGTTCTCTCCAGGTTCTGGCTCCCTGCCTCAGTGGTCTGCTGTTTGTGTGTGTTTTTATCTTTCCTGCACAGTGGAAAACTGTGCCGAGCCTCCTGCTGTGTAAACAAACACAAGCGTCCTGCACAGGAGTCTCGCATACCAAACAACACCACACAATGAAGGCAGCTCACTTTGTTCTGCAGTTCTGCTCACTGATCCAGATCAGCACGTGGGGGAGGGGAACTGATCTTATACTGCATACCAAGGAACTGAAAGATAATAAAGGGGTTTGGGGCTTAATCTACCATCCCTGGACAGATGGGGTCTCTGTCTCTCTCGCTCTCTGTCTGTCTCTCTCGCTCTCTGTCTGTCTCTCTCTCTCTCTGTCTGTCTCTCTCTCTCTGTCTGTTTCTCTCTCTCTGTCTCTGTCTCTCTCTCTCTGTCTGTCTCTCTCTCTGTCTCTGTCTCTCTCTCTGTCTCTGTCTCTCTGTCTCTGTCTCTCTCTCTGTCTCTGTCTCTGTCTGTTTGTCTCTCTGTCTCTGTCTGTTTGTCTCTCTCTCTGTCTCTCTCTCTCTCTCTCTCTGTCTCTCTCTCTCTCTGTCGCTGTGTCTGTCTGTCTGTCCCTCTCTCTGTTGCTGTGTCTGTCTGTCTCTCGTTCTCTGCGTCTGTCGCTCACGCTGTCTCTCGCTCTGTGATTAATGATGGCCTGTGAACGCACAGTTGACTTTTTTTAATTAAGAAAGTGTGGTTTCTTTTTTAAAACACCGGGGTTCATTGGCGCACTGTGTGAAGGTCTCTAAGCGGAACGAAAATGCTTCCAGAATGAGCAATGAGGCGGTTCTGGTCTCCTCATATCGCTGCCTGTTTGAGGGTGGGGATCAAAAGCAGTGGGTGCTGGAAGGGGCAGCTGTCAAGGATACTGCCCTTAAAACAAGGTGTGGGTCCTGTCTCGATCATCCTCTCCTGTCACAATAACCATCTCCTGTGGGTAGCCTATGCGAGAAGGGGAGGGGAGTTTGCCCCTGCAGCTCATGTCCTGCCCCATATTTACCCCACACTCGATGCCGCAGCAGACAGTTGGCTGTTGCGCTCTCCTGACTTTCAGATGTGTCTGAAATTGGCAGCCCCCTCCAGCTTACAAGTTGTACTCGCCCCCCCACCCCACTCCTTCAGCATGAGGCTGCGTTGATACCATCAGTGTGATCGTCCTGTATCTGGGGTTTTCGGATTCTGGGATTCTCTGAATCCTTCGCTCTTGACCTGTCTCAGCTCCCCTTTCTAACACCTTGCTTCAAAACCCAAGCCCCTCCCCCTCACGCTCTCAAGTTTCCCCTTGTTTTGGATCGGCGTCTAATCTCCGTGTCTTTTCACTGCTGGTTTAAGGGTGTTTTATAAACCCCCCCGTTGTCGTAGTGTTTCACATCCAGGTCACTTTGGGATTAAAGCATACCTTGAGATGACAGCAGGGTCGTATCTGTGTGTTGGAGGGGGTCGTTGAGAGAGAGAGAGTGCCACTGAAGGATGCTCACGGAAATTTGTCAATGCCAATTGTCCCTGAGCATGAGCTGCTGATCCTGTTTTCAAAGTATGTGTGATTGCATCTACGAAATGAGAGCAGCAACGAGCTACTTTGTCCCTCCAACCTGCACTGACATTCGATAACGTCATAGCCGAGGCTCACGCATTCCTGATTTCTCTTCACCCTTCACACCCCAAAGCCTATCCCCCACCACTGACCAGGCCCAAGTCAGGAGGGTGTGTGAGGGAATACTCCCCACTTACCCTGGATGGGGGGGCAGCTCCAACAACACTCGAGAAGCTCGACACCATCCAGGGACAGAGCAGCCCCCACTCGATTGTCCCCACCCCCACAAACCCCCCACTCCCTCCACCCCCCGACGCTCAGTAGCAGCAGTGGGTACCATCTACAAGACGCACTGCAGCAACTCCCCCAGGCTCCTCAGACAGCACCTTCCAAACCCCACGGCCACTTCCATCGGGAAGGACAAGGGGGCAGCAGGTACATGGGAACACCACCCCCCTGCAAGTGCCCCTCACCATCCTGACAGAGGAGCCTTGATTATCCGAATTTCGGATTATCTGGACAAGATCACAAGGTCCCGATGCTTGGCTAAACTGTTTTATCCAACATTTGATTATCTGAACAAAATCCTTCCCGCCCGAGGCCTTCGGATAATCGAGATTATTCCTCTGTATCTCGGCTGTTCCTTCAGTGTCGCTGGGTCAGAATCCTGGGCCCCCCTCCCTGAGGGCTCTGTGTGGTGCCGGGGAGGGGGGTCCCTACACCACACAGACTGCAGCGGTTCGAGAAGGCAGCTCACCCCCACCCTCTCAAAGGACAGAGACTAAATGCTGAAAGAGATTATTTATCAAGACTTCCAGTGATGTAGCCTCTGCAGCTTTCTGGGTTCAAGGTTTGCAGAGAGTCCTTAGCCTCCTGGAAGGACATACCCCTACATTTTTGGTTTTAAATCATTGCTCTATTCTGTAACTGACTGGACCCCTGCTGCTGCTGTTATTGTTTTAGTTCAGCCAGTGGAAGGTCTCTACAAAAGACACGTCCTCTGTTTCTCCCCGCCCCCGACATGGCTCCCATCACCACAGGCTCCAGCGCCAAGTGGATGTTCAGAATCCTGGTGTGTGGGCTGGAAAACATTCCGGAGCATTTGGTGGTTTTGAAATGGAATCCATCCACCCCACCCAAGCTGGTGTTTCTGCCTTACCCTCTGCAACACGGTGTTCACCTGTAAGATGTGGGTGCTGTTGGTCGCAGGAGCGGGAGTGGGTGAAAGACGCTGACTGGTGCGGTGCCAGGGTGATGTTCCATTGTTTCGGAACCAGCTCCTGTTTCCCCGCCCTGGGTCTGTCATGTAAACATCATGTTTGCTGACAAAACACCGAATTGCGAGCAGTGAAAGAGATGGTGATGACGATCAATGTGCATTTCACGCTCCCCTCACCTCCTGAGAGCAAGTCAGTGGCATTCTCCACTCCCACAGCACCACTGTCTCTCTCTGCATCTCTGCCTCATCTCTGGACCAGGGGCCACAGTAGTTCCCTTCCATGACTCTTGCTGTTGAGGTGTGTCTGGGACCATCCTGGGTACTGGAAAGGACATACTGGAGTCAGTATGTTTTAAGTGCATGGTTTGGATTCCTGATTTCACCTACTTATTATTTTGAAATCATATGCACAAATTCACTCAGGGCATGGGCATCATGAGTATGGCATTTATTGCTCGCTTCCCCCCACCCTCAATCGCCCCCCCCCCCCCTTGGGAGGGTGGGGGTGAGCTGCCTCCTTGAACAGCTGCAGTCCGTGTGGTGTTGGGACCCCCACACAGCGCCCTGAGGGAGGAAGTCCCAGGATTCTGGGCAAAAGTGAGGACTGCAGATGGTGGAAACCAGAGTTGAGATCAGAGTTTTCCTGCTCCTCGGATGCCACCTGACCTGCTGTGCTTTTCCAGCACCACTCTGATCTAAACTCTGGGTCCTAGGATTCTGACCCAGCGACACTGAAGGAATGGCCAATATATTTCTGAGTCAGGATGGTGAGTGGCTCGGAGGGGAACTTGCAGGGGATGGTGTTCCCATTATCTGCTGCCCTGGATAGAACTACTTGTGGGGTTTGGAAGGTGCTGTCTGAGGAGCCTTGGGGAGTTGCTGCAGTGCGGCTTGTAGATGGTATACATTGCTGCTACTGAGCGTCAGGGGGTGGAGGGAGTGGGTGTCTGTGAGTGTGGGGACAATCGAGCGCGGGCTGCTTTGTCCTGGATGGTGATTGGTAGACGGCATGAGGAAATGCTTGCTCACCCAAAGTCTGGTGGGTATCTGGAATGTATTGTCCAGTTTGGTGATTGAAGTGGAAATCCTCAACTATTTTAAAAGAGGATGAATCTGGATCTGCACAGTTTAAAATCCGGCTCTGGAAAGTGGGCTTAAAATTCTGGATGTAGGTTTGCTCACTGAGCTGGAAGGTTCGTTTTCAGACGTTTCGTCACCATAATCAGTGAATCTCCGGATGAAGCGCTTGGTGGCGTGACGGCTTCCTATTTGTGTTTAAGGTACCTTGGGGTGGTGACATAATTTCCTGTTTGTTTTCGTCAGGGGTGGTAAATCGGTGGGATCCAAGTCAATGTGTTTGCTAATAGATTAAAATTGGACTTAAAATTCTTCTCATTCAGAACTAATGGGTTACCCACCTCTTTGTGTGCAGTAACTTCCCTTTGGTTCCAAAGAAACCGCTGGCTGGTGCACTGCCTTCAAATGCAACAACATAACATTGTGTTGTAATCACCTTTGTAGTCAGGTTAACTAAAGTTCTTCCTCAGCACTAACTGATGGAAGGTGTCAAGCTGCTTCACTCCTGACTTGGGCCTTGTTGATGGTGGGGACAGGCTTTGGGGGGAGTCAGGCGGTGAGTTACTCGCTGCAGGATTCCCAGCCTCTGAGCTGCTCTTGTAGCCGCTGTGTTTATATGGGGCTGGTCCAGTTTAGTTTCTGGTCAATGGTAACCCCCAGGACGTTGATAGTGGGGGGAATTCAGTGATGGTAACACCATTGAACATCAAGAGGGCGATGGTTAGATTCTCTCTTGTTGGAGATGGTAACCCGCAGGATGTTGATAGTGGGGCGGGGGTGGCGGGATTCAGTGACGGTAACACCATTGAACATCAAGGGGGTGATGGTTAGATTCTGTCTTGTTGGAGGTGGTAACCCCCAGGGTGTTGATAGTGGTGGGATTCAGTGACGGTAACACCATTGAACGTCAAGGGGGCGATGGTTAGATTCTGTCTTGTTGGAGGCGGTAACCCCAAGGATGTTGATAGCTGGGTGGGGGGGGGATACAGTGACGGTAACACCATTGAATGTCAAGGGGGCGATGGTTAGATTCTCTCTTGTTGGAGACAGTAATCTCCAGGATGCTGATTGATAGTTTTGGGTGGTGGGGGAGGGCGTGTGTGGAATTAGTGATGGTTACACTATTAAAGACCACAGATTTGGTTTTGGTGATTAAACTAAAGTTTATTGTATCCGAAAGAAATAGAGGAAGGCAGTTAACCAAGCTGTCAAAGTGTCACAGTTTGAGGTTAAGGGACAGCTCAGCCGTAATTCTGTTGATTGTCGGTACAGGTTGGAGAGCCTGAATGGCCTCTATTCATTCCTGTGACCAGGTTGTGAGCTGAATAGTTTGTGAGATTATCATCTCTGGATGATGGAACGGTGTTTTGTTTTTGCTCCACCTCTGCTGCAGTTTCTGTGCAGCTAAGGGAACAAAGAGGGATTTGTGATCAGGTGATGAGTGAACTTGGTCTGAAATGCAAGACGTGTTTGGAATGTGCAGTCGCGAATGCCGTTCCCCACACCCTGGCCCTCTGGCTGTGCTCTGCAATTAAAATACCACCTTTCAAGAGGTGGGTGTGGGTTGGAGAGAGAGAGAGAGAGAGTACGAGGAGATTTGCTGCATGTTTGTGCCTGGCACCCTGGTAACATGAGACTCTCTCCTCTCCATCGCTGAGTGTGGAAGATAAGGTAGCAGTGGGATTGTCTGAGAGCTAGTATTTCATTTGGAGGGACGTTGATTTGACTGCCAAGTTCTCCAGTCGTTGGCTTTGTCTCGATGACGTGACTGATGCTTCACACCGTCAAAGTGAGACACCTGTAAACTATCGTACTTGTAGCATTTTGAAGATTTCTGGACCGTGTTTGGCTATTTGTTTCCTCCACCATTGTGACGCCCATTCTGCCATCTTGGAGAAAACCAGGGCCCTCAACTGGGGACGCCTCCTTAGTGGAACTGAGCGCAAGTTGCCTGGAACATAGTGATGTTTAGGGCGCTGCATCACTCTCTGTCTGTTTATTAATGACAGGCTCTGGGTAGCACAGAGCACGTTCAATCTTTTTGTCTCACGCTCATCAGGGCGAAATGCAAGAAATCCACATTTCAGACTCTCAGAGTAATTGATCCTTTCCTAAGGGGAGAGGGTGCCGATAAGTTGGCAAACTGACCTTGACTGAGGTATTAAATTGATCCAGCACACTGTTCACTCATTAATGTGTGTTCGGAATTAAGAGAGATAGGGTCCAACAGCACGGAAACAAGCCCATCGGTCCAACCTATCTATGCCAACAGTGATCCCAAACTAAACTAGCGCCCCACTTGACAGCGCTTTGACTCATCATCCTCCAAACCCTTCCTGTTCATGTATGTTCTCAAATATCTGGTAAATGGTGTAACTGTCCACACACTCTCACCACTTCCTCGGGAAGGTCATTTCACACACGAACCACTCTGTGCAAGAGAGAAAGAAAAATTGCCACCCCCCTCCCCGAGTCCTTTTGAAATCCATCTCCTCTCACCTTGCAAATGTGCCCTCTTAGTCTTGACATGCCCTACCCTGGTCTGCCATTCACCTCCTCTATGCCCCTCATGGTCTTAGAAACCTCTATAAGGTCACCCCTCATCCTCCTACACCCCTGCCTGTTCAGCCTCATGTCATAACTCAAACCCTCCATTCCCAGTAAATCTCTTCTGAACCCTCTCCAGTTTAATAATATCATTCCTCTAACAGGCAGACCAGAACTGGACACCGTTCTCCAGGTGAGGCTTCACCAACAACCTGTACAATCTCAACCTGTACACCCCGACTCCTGTAGTTTCTTGTTTAATTTCAGTCATCCGCGGGATGTGGGGTTCATTGGCTAGTTAATGCCATTCCTGATTACCCAGAGGACGGTCATGTTGCTGTCGGTCTAGAGTCACATGGAGAAGGATGCCAGTTTCCTTCCTTTAAAGGGTATTAATGAAGCAGATGGGTCTTTCCGACTCCTTACAGTGGGTTCACGATCATCATTAATTCCAGATTATTATTGAATGGAAATTCCACCATCTCCTGTGCCAGGATTCAAACCCAGGACCTCAGAACATGACTGGGTCTCGTACAATAATACCACTGGGCCAATGGTTCCCCCTGGTGTTTGTCCTGAGAATTGCGTTATAACGTACTTCAGCAACACTTCCCCCTCCTTTACCAGCCACTTTCATATCATTCGATTTCTTCGCCCCCCCCCTTCCAAATTTTGTTTTTCCAAAAAAAAAAGCATGTGTATCTGTATTTGCCCTCTGCGGTAGTGAGTTCCATGTTTAAGCCACTCTCTCTCTCTCTCTCTCTCTCTCTCCCCCCCTCTCGGTAACGGGAGTTGATACTGACTGTCACGTCGAATGCTGTCAGCTTTGGCCACCGTTGCTGAGGGACAGCCCTGGCCTACTGGCCTCTTAGTGGGGACGATGGCCGAGTGCTGTTTTCACTCGATGACTAATCCAGAGACCCGGGTAATGTTGTGGGGACCCAGGCTCAGTCCTCCCCACCCCCGACTGGAGAGAGAGAGGGAACAGATGGTGTTGGAGAAGTTCCTTTCCAACCGCGGTGTCAGAGCCTGACATTGCTGTTCTCCCACTGATTTGCTGAGACCAGAATGCCAATAGCTTTGGGCCTGTTTAGCTTCTCCAAATTCTCATCGGTTTCAAACAGCTCTCCCTTTTGGAAGGAGCTTTGTTATCTCTGCTTGTGCCAGATAACTGGAGCCATTCCTCTGTGGTAACTCGCACTCTCTGACCTTTTGCGCGTCTCTGGACATGATCACCAGCTTCCTGCCTACAAAGGAATGCAGAGGCTTCACTCCTTGATCGACCTACTGTATTGTAGGTGGTCTCCACAATGTGGTGCGCACTCTTGCGTTGTGTGTGGTTCATTGGCACTGGAGCCCCCTGAATCCAGAGGTTCCTGGTTCAGACCCTGGCAGACCATTGCTGAGGGTGTGCTGCACTGTTGACAGTTGTCCCTTGGGTATTTGTCCCTTGGGCAGGCCTTTCGGGTCCTTCAAGCCTGCTCTCCCATTTAAGCTCGCTGGCATTTAACATCAGCTCTGCCTTCCCGCAAAGATAATCTCACCCCCCCCACCTCAAACATTTACAGATTCTACATTGATTGCTGTTGAACGATGGGGACTCCAAAGGCACTCAATCCTTGGAGAGATAGCAAATGGTTCCCCCTTGTCGGTTAATAAATGGGCACCTCCTTATTTGTAAACTGTTGACTCCTAAGAGGTCAAATTCCAGTGTAGAGCCTACCATTAAAGGTGGGACCCTCAGGAGCTTTGATTCACTGAGGAGTCTTGAGGTGCTAGTCCGTAGCTCCCCGCAAGTGGAGGGAATGGGCGAGGTGGGGCAGAAGGTTTGGCACGTTTACCTTCGGCGGTCGGGGCATGGAGTGCGCAAGTTGCCAAGCTGCATTAGACTTTGACCAGGCCACGTTGGGATTCGCAGTCCAGGCCATGTTGTGGCCAACTCAGTCCAGGACGGGTTTGGAGGCTTCGGAGAGGGAGGCAGAGGTGGTTGACCTGGATGTTGCCAGGATTGGAGTGGATTAGCTGTAAGCTGAGGCTGGACAAACTTGGCTTGTTTTCACCACAGCATTGGAGGCTGAGGGATGACCCGAGACAAGATTATAAAATTATGAGAGGTGTGGATAGGGTGTGTACTCTCAGTCTCTTTGCCAGGGTAAAAATGTCACATATTTGGGGGGGTTGGGGGCACAGGTGTCAGGTGGGAAGGGGGAAAGTGTTTAAAGGAGATGTGTGAGGCCAGTTTTCTCTGCGCAGGGTGGTAGTTAATTGGAACCAGTTGCCAGGGGAGTGTTAGAAGCAGGTAAGGGCGCAACATCTAAGAAGCATTTAGACAAACGGGAACAGACAAGGGAGTAAAGGGATACAGATCACGTGCAGCAGATGGATTAGTTAGAATAGTATCATGGTCAGCACAGACGCGTGGGGCCGAAGGGCCGGTTCCTGTGCTGTACTGCTCTCTCCTGTAAGAGGGAGCGTCCTTTCCACACCGGCCCGGTGAAGCTCCCTCCGGGTCTTGTGTTTGTGATGTCACCACTGGTTTTTCCGAATTCCCAGGGATACAGGTCAGAGCAGAACCTTCTTGGAAGTATGAAGAGAGTGGTGGGTGGGGGTGAACGATGGGAAGGTTAGCACAAGATGCTGGTACAATTACCATGTTCAAAAGGCATTTCAACAAGTACACAGGTGGAAAAGGTTTAGACAGACCTGGGCCCAAACGCAGGCATCTGGGACTAGTTTAGTTTGAGATGTCTGGTCAGCATGGAGGTGTGGGGCCGAAGGGTCTGTTTCAATGCTGTACGTCTCTATAACAGGGGCTGGTTTGTTCTAACGGGTTTCTCTCGGTCTCTCTCTCCTGTCAGATGGTACAAACTGTATTCCAAAGCCGGGAAGGCGGATAAGGAGAGGGGCGAGATCGAGGCCGACATCCAGTTTGTGCGCAACAACATGACGGCCAGCATGTTCGACCTGTCGGCCACGGACAAATCCCGCTCCACGCTGGGGAAGCTAAAGGACAGGCTCAAGGGCAAGAAGAGAGGCGGCTTCTCGGACTCTGCGTCCGCCATCGTGCCCAGCCTGGGCATGGTGGCCGACAGCGATGGCGAGGACGAGCTGCCCACCAGCAAGGCAGCCACCACCTCCAGGCTCAAGAAGCTCTTCCCCAAGTCCAACCTGCAGCGCAGCTCGCTCTCCCAGTCCATGTCGGTCATCCCCACCGCCCCCTCCTCTCCACCCGGGGGCATCAGGGACAGCCAAGGCTTCACGGAGATAAAGCTACATGATTCGGCGGGAGGTACGTTCGTGTGGCGCCTCTTCTTTTTTTAAAAAAAAGAGTTTCCTGTGGCCCAATGCTTCGGGTGTTTACTGAGTAGGAGAAGGCACGGTGGGTTGTGTGTACAGGATGGAGTTATTTTTTTCAAAGCCTTGCCTGCTTTCTGAACCGTGTTGTCGTCGGGCGGGTATGGCGGGTGGACAGGGCCCGGTGTGAGTTTGGTGAGGGACAGCAGGGCTTCAGATGGGCAGAGGCTGAGGAATGGCAGATTGAATTTAACTTAGATAAGTGCGGGGTGTCACATGTTGATAAGGCAAACCAGGGCAAGCGTTGTACACTTTTTGGTAAGGGCTGTTGTCAAACAGAGACCCAGTTCCTTGAAAGTGGCGTCACATGTAGAGAGGGTAGTGACGAAGGTGATTGGTACGCTCCCCTTCATTGGTTAGGGCATTGAGTGCAGGAGTTGAGACGTCATCTTCCCAAGACATTGGTAAGGCCATATTTGGCGGACTGCATCCAATTCTGGTTGCCCTGTTACAGGAAGGGTACTCTTGAAGAGCAAAAGGTGCAGGAAAGATTTACAAGGATGTTACTGAGTCTGGAGGATTTGAGTTTGAAGGGGAGGCTGGGACTCTCTTCCCCCGCCCTGGAGCATAGGAGGTTGCCACGTGAACTTGGAGAATTTTATAATATCATGAGGGGCATGGATAAGGTAAATCCCCAAGGTCTTTTCCCCAGGGCCAGGGCGTCCATAACTACATAAAAATAGGTTTGGGGTGAGAGGGGAAAGTTCTAAAAGGGACCTGAGGGGCAACTTCTTCACACAGAGGGTGGCTCATGTGGAATGAGCTGCCAGAGGATGTGGTGGAGGCTGGTACAATGACCAGGTTAGGAAGGGTTTTGAGTTTGGTCCAAATGCTGGTAAATGGGACTGGATTAGTTTCGGCTATCTGGTTAGCATGGACAAGTCGGACCTGTTTTTGTACTGTGTGACTCTGTGGCCCAGATACATCTTTCTTTGAAGTTTGCGTCACACACAGACAGGGTGGTTAAGAAAGCATTGTCTTCGTTTGTCAGTCCTTTGAGTTGGGACATCATGCTGAGGTTGTTCAGGACATTAGGGAGGCCTCTTCTGGTTGACCAGTTTTCGGAAGGATGTTATTCAGTTGGCGAGGGTTCAGAAGAGATTTACCAGGATGACATTATTGGATATGGAAGGTTTGAGTAACGACAGACAGGATAGACTGAGGCTGTGTCTTTACTGGAGCATAGGAGGTTGAGAGACAACCTACTGGAAGTTTATAAAATAATGGAAGGTGCCTTTTCCCTACGGGGATTTGAAGACTTGGGGGCATATTTTTCAGCTGAGAGGAGAAATATAAGAAAAGACACGAGGAAAACACTTTTTACGGAGTGGTTTGTGTGTGGAATGCACTTCCTGAGGAAGTGGTGGACGTGCGTACAGTTACAATGTTAAAAAGACGTTTGGATAAGTCCGTGAAGTGGCGAGGCTCGGACGGTATGAGCCAGGCCCAGGCAGGTGGGACGAGTTGAGTTTGGGATTATGGTTGGCACAGACTGGTTGGGCCGAAGCCTCTGCTTCAATGCTGTGTGACGGAGGGCGGGAGGATAGCAGGAGGTCAGGGTGGAGCTCGCGGAGACATTGAGCTTGGGGGGGTCAGAGAGGTGGGCGATTTTTCTCCCTCTGGATCTTCATGTGTTCCAGTAAATGTCACATAGGATCTGGGGCACCTCCTTAAAATATTCTCGATTGTGGTGGGGGGGGGGGGGGGGTCCTGGTCTGGTCCACGACACTCTGCTTCTCAACCTCTCCCCTCCTCGAAGGCAGAGTGACCCCTGGGTGAGTGGGAGCTCTCTGTCGATGGAGTCAGAGTCTCTCACCACCTCCCGCTACCAGAGTTGGGAAGGCCGCTTCCGTTTCTCGCGAGGCTGTTTAGTTTTTAATCTCGCTGAACTTTGTTGTTGTTTTCAGAGGAGACCTCCCCAAAGGGCCTGCACGTCCCCAAGATTCTGAGCCACAAGCGGGCGGCCAGCGCTGACAACAAGCAGCTGGACCTGGTGCTGCCAGGGAACGCCAGGAAGGAGCCTCTCTCATTGTTTGGGGGCCTGAGGCCCAAGAGTGACCCGGTGTCCCAGTCCAACCTTTGCATCAACGGCAGCCATGTCTACACGGAGGAGCCAGCCCCGGCCGTGACCCCATCCAGACCCAGGCCCGAGCCCAGGAGCCACTTCTACGCCCCCTCCCCCGAAGAGGGCTCGAGACCGGACAGCCCCTCCCCCCGTGGGGCGGCTGACCCCCCGGCTCCCGGCTCGGGCAAGGGGGCACCGGACGCCGGCGACGAGGGGCGGGCCCGCTCGTTGAACCCCTTCGAGGCTGAGGAGGAGGAGGAGGAAAAAAGGGGTCAGACGGCGGAGCAGGAGGGCGGACAGGAGCTGGCGCCCGAGGAGCCCAAGCCCCAGGCCAAGAAGGAGGAGGCCCGGCGAGGGGGCCTGATGTCCCTCTTCCCCAAGAAGGCAGAGGCCCCCAGAGCCCCCGAGGGGAAGGACCCCCACGGGCTGTCCGAGGAGGGCCGGGGGGAGGTCAAGAAACCGACGAGCACCTCGGTGTGGGCAAGCAGGACGGCGGCCGTCAAACCCAAGTAAGCTGCGCCAATCCGGGGGCGTAATCTCGATGCCCATCACACACCCAACGCGCCTCTCCTGCCCAACCTTCTCTTGGTTTCCTCACCAGGGACCCAGGTTTAGTCTGGGTTTAACCCCTGGACTCCTTGACGGGACACCTCATTATTTTTTTCCCCTCCCAATTCGAGCTCTGACCACATCACTCCTCCCTGGGTTGGGGAGGTGGATGAGTGGGCTGAAGGAGCTCCCGGGGCGCGCTCTCCCATCCTTTATGTCAGTAGGAGACACGAGCTTCTCCCTGCAATCCTGATGCGTTCTGAGCTTCCATGAGGATGTGACGGGATCCTGACTGACTTGTACATTGTACAAAACCCCTTCCCGCTCCGTCTTGGTCAAGACCAATACTCTGTTAGCGTTCCCAATCATTTGTTTCAGCTGCACACTAAATTGTTGAGGTTCACATACCGGGTCACCCAGATCCCTCTACAGCACTCGCTCTGTCTCTCTCTCTGATTTCTGATAGAGATATTGGAAATCAGAGAGAGATCTGATTTCTAATATCTCTCTCTCTCTCTGGTTTTCTCTCTCTCTCTCTCTCTCTCTCTCTCTCTCTCTCTCTCTCTCTCTCACTCACACTCTCTCTCTCACACTCTCACTCTCTCTCTCTCTCTCTCTCTCTCTCTCTCTCTCACTCTCAGGCTCTCAGGCTCTCTCTCTCTCTCCCCTCCCCCCTTCCCTCTGGTTTCCAATCTCTCGCTCTCTCTCACCCCCCCCCCGGTTTCAAATCTCCCCCTCTCTCTCTCTCATTCTAATCTCCCTCCCTCTCTCTCTGATTTCTAATACCCCCTGGGGAATGGGTTGTTTCTTCCATCAGGGTATTGTTCTGAGGACAGTGTGAGGCTAGATGAGAGGTCCCCCCCCCCCCCCCCCCCCCCCCCCAATCCCCGTTTCCATTTTCCTTAGTTCAGATCCTGTCCATTTCTTATTGTTCTCAAGGCAGTGACGTTCCTGGGAGAAGCAGGGGGCCCTCTGACGAGTCTTCTGTCCTCTCTCCGCAGATTGGAGGTGTCTCCGAAGGCTGAAACCGGAGCCGGAACCTGGTCACCCTCTCCCCCGCCCCTCTCAGCTCAGGCCCACCCCTTTGACCCGACCCCTCCCATGGGATCAAGGATCCCCAGCTCCCCCGGCCTCGGGCCCCTGGTCCTCCAGGACGTCCCGTCTCTGCGCTCCCCCTCCTCAGACTCCAGGACAACAGTGTGGGCCTCCCCGCTGCCCCCTCTTCCCAACTCTTCCTCCTCATCCTCGTCCTCCTCTCCTCATACCTCGGAGGCCTCCATCAACCTCAAAAGGCAGAGGGCGCCATACAGGGAGGGCAACAGGATGCCCGCCGAAGACCTCTTTTGGGAGTTGACCCATGGGAGCACAGGGGCGGGTGGGGGCCAGGGGTCGCCTGGGAGCCCGAGGATGATGGGAGAGGGGTCGGAGGGCGGGGAGACACGGCCCCCATCCCAGGATCCCAGGCTGACTGGCACCCCAGAGCCATGGGCCTCTCTTCGCCCAGACTCCTCACCCCTGTCCCCAGGGGGCGCTGTCACCACCACCTCCTCGTCCCCAGGGAGCCCTGTCTCCACCACTTCCCTGTTCCCCTCACCCCAGTCCCCAGGGGACACTGTCTCCCCCTCACTGCCATCCCTGGGGGGCGTTGTCTCCTCCTCACCCCCGTCCCTGGGAGGTGCTGTCAGCCCCTCCTCCCCATCCCCAGGGAGCCCTGTCTCCACCACTTCCCTGTTCCCCTCACCCCAGTCCCCAGGGGACACTGTCTCCCCCTCACTCTCATCCCCAGGGGGCGCTGTCTCCTCATCACCCCCGTCCCTGGGAGGTTCTGTCGTCACCACCTCCCCGTCCCCAGGGGGCGCTGTCTCCCCCTCACTCCCGTCCCCAGGGGGCGCTGTCTCCCCCTCACTCCCGTCCCTGGTGAGCGCTGTCTCCCCCTCACTCCCGTCCCCAGGGGGCGCTGTCTCCTCCGCCCTCCGGGAGCCCCCTGCAGTCCCTCCGAGGGGCGGGACACCCACACCAGGGCTCCCTGTCCCGGTGCCCAGGGGCGCAGCCCGGGTGGACCCACCCCCTTCCCCAGAAGGCCAGCCCGGCTCGGCCCCTCCCCCTCGGGGAAGGGCGCCTGGCTGTGAGAATGCCGAGCACCCCATCCCGGAGACCACGGGATGGAAGGAGAACGAGGAGGTCCCTCCGGACACCCCTGAGCTTCCTCGCGCACCGCCCGCTCTCCCGGAGGAGCCCCTGGCTCGGAATGGTGACCCTTCCCACACGGACAAGATGGCCGCCGGGCCGGCTGGGGTGGTGGGGTGGCAGGGCGGCCTGGCCGAGGGAGCAGCGGCCCCGGAGCAGCCTTTGACCCAGCCGACCCCCGCGGACCCTCGCTGGGAGCAGTCCCCGAGCCCGGTCGCCCTCGCCCCCTCCCTCCTCCCGGCCCCTCATGCTCCTTCACCTCCGGCCCTGTCGCTCCTCCTCTCCCCGTCCCCCCCGCTGCTGTCCCCCTCGTCCTCGCCCACGATCAGTGCCGCTCGCTCAGCGAATCCTCCTGAACCGGGACTTTCTGACCGGAAGAGGCTGCCTCAGGCTAAAGTTTTGCCCACGGAGACACAGCCAATCGATTCCCTGAACAGCGAGTCAGCTGTACCTTCCAGCCGCAGGTGAGGTCCAAGTATTGTATCAAACTTCCCCCAGAGCTCCGTCTCTCCTTTGGGGTGACCGTGACCTTGCAGAGGTTTACAAAACCATGAGGGGTGTAGATAAGGTGAAGGACAGGGAGGAGGAGGAGACAGCGTGTGGGAATTTCAAGACTCGGGGTCCATATCTTTAAGGTCAGAGGAGAGAGATTCATTCAAGACATGAAGGTCTATGCTTTCTACACAGTGATGTGTGTGTGGAATGAACTTGGGAGAGGAAGTGGTGAGTGTGGGTATGAAAAACATTTGGATAAGTCCATGAGTCAGAAATGTTTTGGAGGGATATGGGCCAGGAGCAGGCAGGTGGGATGAGTTTAGTTTGAGATTAGGGTCAACACGGATTGGCAGGACCGAAGGGTCCGTTTCTCTGCTATATGACTCTGTGACTGCATCCGAATCTTGCATTGGGTTGAAATTTGTTTTTATTTCATTATCCAAAGTCATGGTTATGATGGAAAGCGATGACTGTAGCATGTAGAATCACTGTAGTACAGGCTGAGGCCATTTGGCCTGTTGAGTTTGCACTGACCCTCTTCCCCCTCCCCCCTCCCCTATGAAGAGCATCCCACCCTATGCCCGTGACCACAGCATTTTCTTACCCACCTCGCCCGCACATCCCTGGATGTCTGGTTTGGGAAGTGAGCCAGGACTCTTTCCCCTACCCTGAGGGCTTCTCCAGAGGCAGCATCCAGAAATGTCAGACTTTGTCATAATTTCAGGGCAGCGGGGCTGCTGATGCTCATCTACACTGTCCCCCCCATCAAACACTCCCCAGGACAGGGACAGCACGGGGTTAGATACAGAGTAAAGCTCCCTCTACACTGTCCCCATCAAACACTCCCAGGACAGGGACAGCACGGGGTTAGATACAGAGTAAAGCTCTCTTTACACTTTTCCCCCCCCCCCATCAAACACTCCCAGGACAGGGACAGCACGGGGTTAGATACAGAGTAAAGCTCTCTCTACACTGTCCCCCCCCCCCCCCCCCCCCCCATCAAACATTCATCAAAACCATACTTGCAAAACTCTGCGAAGATGTGTCCTGTACATAAAAACCAAGACCAATTCAGCCGAGCCAACGACTGCCTCCGTCTACACTCTGTCAAGTGCTGGAAGGTGTCACCAACCGGGCTATCAAGCAGCACTCACTCAGCAATAAACTGCTCAGTGATGTCCCAGTTTGGGTTCTGCCAGGGTCACTCAGCTCCTCATTACAACCTTGGTTCAAACACGGACAAAAGGGGCTGAATTCCAGAGGAGAGAGGCTGCACCGGGCAGACTTGAGGCATCGAGGAGCAAGAGCAAAACTGGAACCTCTGGAGCGGGTGCAACTCAACCCCAAGCTCCTGGTTCACAGGGTGGGACACTGCCTCTGTCCTGCAAGAGTTCCGCAGGGATGTGTCCTCAGCCCACCATCTTCAGTTGCTTGAACATTGCCCGTTGCTCCATCATAAGGTCAGAAGTGGGAACGTGCAATGTTCAGCACCATTCAGATCCTGAAGCAGTCCATGTTCCAATGCAACAAGATCTGGACACTATCCAGGCTTGGGCTGAGCAGTGGCTGATGATAAAATTATGACCAGTGCCTGGCCATCTCTGTGAAGGGTGGGAGAATCTAACCATCTTCCTTTGGTGTTCAGTGGTATAGCCAGCGCTGAGCTGGGTACCTTGTGGAGTGCACTGTGGGTGGACAGTAAATGATCGCCTTGCCAGCCATGTCCAAACTTGTCGTAGTCTGTACTCAACTGTGTTGGTACTTGTCTTCAGTCAATCGTAGAATCCCTACAGTGTACAAAGTAGGCCATTCAGCCCAGTTGAGTCCATCCTGACTCTCCATAGTGCAAACCCCCCTCACCCTCTCCTTGTAATCCTGCATTCCGCACCCCCCCCCCCCCCCCACCCCCCACCCCCACCACCGGCTAACCCGTCTAACCTGCACATCCCTGGACACGAAGGGGCAGCTTAGCATGGCCAATTCATCCCAATGTGCATATCTTTGGACTGTGGGAGGAAACCCACGCAGACAAGGGGAGAATGTGCAAACTCCACATAGTCACCCAAGGCAGGAATCGAACCCATGTCCCTGGCGCTGTGAGGCACCAGTGCTAGCCACTGAGTTATTGCACTGCTTAAATTTTTCTAAAAACTTCAACCGCTGTTTCTAATCCACTTGTTCAGGGATGTTATTGTGCACTTCTGCAGCAGATGGGAGTTGAGCCTCCCAGTCCAAGGATTGGGACACTACCTCTGCACCAAAAGAGGGCCCAAGCTGTCGATGAAACAGGGGGTTATTGTCTCAGCAGCTTTCAAGGCCTTAGTTACCCCCCCCCCCCCCCACCAGCCAACGGGCAATTACTAACCTCATGGGCTGAACCCCTTTATCCTGCTTCCCCCCCCAAGAATGGTCCCTTGCACTTTTCGATCTAAGTTCAAATTCTGAATCCGAGGGTGGGGAAAGTCACGTATGTTTCCCGTTTTAAATGCTGTTTGTTCGTGGTGACGTTCAATCTCAGAACGGGGATGGGACAGCGAAGATGAGCCCTTGTGGACCACAGAACTGATTTAGATTCATTCGACCCTGTACAACAATACAGTGAAAAGTATTGTTTCCAACTCCAGTTGGGGAACACTTTGCGAGCTCCCTGCCGAAGTCCCCCTTCCGTGTTTTTTTTTGTTTCACAGCTGCATTTTACTAGCGCCTCGCTCAGCGCCACGACGCCCTGAAACATTTTGTTAGACCCTTCGATGCAGGAAGCTTGGCGCCCAGTTTGCCCACAGGAAGCCCTCTCCGAGTGTAGCAGGACACGTGGCATAGCGGTGAGGAATCAGGGCTGAATGTCAGGCTGGGCTGGGTTTGCAAGTGTGTTGAGTGCCTCTCCCTTTAAAAACCTTTCATGCTTTCTTTTATTGGTCAGAGTATTGAGTACAGGAGTTGGGAGGTCATGTTGCGGCTGTACAGGACATTGGTTAGGCCACTGTTGGAATATTGCATGTAATTCTGGTCTCATTCCTATCAGAAAGATGTTGTGAAACTTGAAAGGATTCAGAAAAGGTTTACAAGGACGTTGTCAGGGTTGGAGGGTTTGAGCTACAGGGAGAGGCTGAACAGACTGGGGCTGTTTTCCCTGGAGAGTCGGAGGCTGAGGAGTGACCGTATAGAGGTTTATAAAATTATGAGGGGGCATGGATAGGGTAAACAGACAAGGTCTTTTCCCTGGGGTCAGGGAGTCCAGAACTAGAGGGGCATAGGTTTAGGGTGAGAGGGAGAAAGATATAAAAGAGACCTAAGGGGCAATCTTTCACACAGAGGGTGGTACGTGTATGGAATGAGCTGCCAGAGGAAGTGGTGGAGGCTGGTACAATTGCAACATTTAAGAGGCATCTCGATGGGTATAAGAATAGGAAGGGTTTGGAGGGATATGGGCCGGGTGCTGGTAGGTGGGACTAGATTGGGTTGGGATATCTGGGTCGGCATGGACGGGTTGGACCGAAGGGTCCGTTTCCACGCTGTACATCTCTATGACTCTGTGACTCTATGTCTGGTTGAGTGAGCCGAGGTCAGGTTTGAACATCACGGCTGAAACACAGAGCGCGCCTCAGGCAGTGTAGCATTCTGTCAGTACTGCGCTGGGCAGGTCTGCCTGCCGTTTCTGACCATCTCCCCCCACCCTCCCTCCCTCCAAACAAAAAAAAAACCCCGAAATATGCCCTGGCACGATGGGTGGGTGGGTGAGCGACTGGCGAATTGGCCGAGTCGCTGAATGCCATGCAGGTTTCTCAACCAGCAGGCGGTTTGAATGATCTCTCATCCCGTAGGCCTCATCCCGTCAAGCCCATGACCAATGCCGAGCCCAAGCTGCACAACGTGAGCTCCGAGGAGACCCTGAAGACCCGCTTCAAGGTGGTGGACGCCATCATGACCAAACCTTCGGGACGGGCGGCGGTGACCCTGAGTGAGAGACTGACCTGTCCGAAGGTGAGGCTGGCTGACTTGTTCGGATAATCAGGGCACGTTTCTGTCTGTCTCTGTGGATTAAAACAAAAGTTTTGTTTGAGGCGGCTGTACAGGACATTGGTTAGGCCACTGTTGGAATATTGTGTGCAATTCTGGTCTCCTTCCTATCGGAAAGATGTTGGGAAACTTGAACGGGTTCAGAAAAGATTGACAAGGATGTTGCCAGGGTTGGAGGGTTTGAGCTACAGGGAGAGGCTGAACAGGCTGGGGCTGTTTTCCCTGGAGCATCGGAGGCTGAGGGGGTGACCTTAGAGGTTTATAAAATCATGAGGGGGCATGGATAGGGTAAGTAGACAAAGTCTTTTCCCCCTGGGGTGGGGGAGTCCAGAACTAGAGGGACAAAGGTTTAGGGTGAGAGGAGAAAGATATAAAAGAGACCTAAGGGGCAACTTTTTTCACACAGAGGGTGGTACGGGTATGGAATGAGCTGCCAGAGGAAGTGGTGGAGGCTGGTACAATTACAATTTAAGAGGCATCTGGATGGGTATATGAATAGGAAGGGTTTGGAGGGATATGGGCCGGGTGCTGGCAGGTGGGACTAGATTGGGTTGGGATATCTGGGTCAGCATGGACGGATTGGACCGAAGGGTCTGTTTCTGTGCTGTCCATCTCTATGACTCCATCTGCAAGGCTGCCAAAAGCAGCTGAGGGGGGACCTTGATGGGGAGGCTGGCGGGAGGGCTGTTCCCTCTGGTCTCTGAATGAGCGATGTTCGATCAGAGACGGAGCTGGGAACAAATTCCCCCAAAGGCATGCCAAATGTTCTTCTCCCACTCCCAGAAAGCTGCGGGGGCTGGGTCGTTGCCAAGTCCAACCCCGAGTTCATTCTGATTATTGAGGAGGGTGAGGGGAATTGGTTTTGAGGTTGCAATCACACCCCATTGAACCGAAGAGGATGGAGGGGCCGAATGGCCTAATCCCATCTTCTCCGGACCTGGCAGTGGACAGGGGTAGGTAAGAGGCGCAGTCAGGCATACTGCAGAATGTTGCAGAAGATTCTCATCTGAATTCCCAGTCAGGACTTCTTCAAAAACCTTCATTTTTCATGTGTTAATATTCCTGGTGGTGTATCTGAAACCAGACACCGATCAGGCTTTTGCTCCAACGGTTTTTAAACTTGACATCTATCTTTCTTTCCTTCCCCTCTCCTCTTTTTCCTCCTCTCTCTCTTTCCCCCCCCCCTCCCCCACCTTCCTCACTCTCCCCCCATCACCCCCACCTTCCCCGCTCTGTCTCCCCATCGCCCCCGCTCTGTCTCTTTCCCCCCCCCATTGCCCCCCCGCTCTGTTTCTCCCCCCCCCCCCCCCACCCCATGGCCCCCGCTCTGTCTCCCTCCCCATGGCCCCCGCTCTGTCTCTCTTCCCCCCCCCCCCCCCATGGCCCCCGCTCTGTCTCTCTTCCCCCCCCCCCATTGCCCCCGCTGTGTCTCCCCCCCCCCCCCCCCATGGCCCCCGCTCTGTCTCCCCCCCCCCCCCCATCGCCCCCCGCTCTGTCTCCCCCCCCCCCCATCGCCCCCCGCTCTGTCTCCCCCCCCCATCGCCCCCCGCTCTGTCTCCCCCCCCATCGCCCCCCGCTCTGTCTCCCCCCCCCATCGCCCCCGCTCTGTCTCTCCCCCCCATCGCCTCTGCTCCCCCCCCCATCGCCCCCGCTCTGTCTCCCCCCCATCGCCCCCCGCTCTGTCTCCCCCCCCATCGCCCCCGCTCTGTCTCTCCCCCCCCCCATCGCCTCTGCTCCCCCCCCCATCGCCCCCGCTCTGTCTCTCCCCCCCCATCGCCCCCGCTCTGTCTCTCCTCCCCATCGCCCCCCGCTCTGTCTCCCCCCCCATCGCCCCCCGCTCTGTCTCCCCCCCCATCGCCCCCCGCTCTGTCTCCCCCCCCATCGCCCCCCGCTCTGTCTCCCCCCCCATCGCCCCCCGCTCTGTCTCCCCCCCCATCGCCCCCCGCTCTGTCTCCCCCCCCATCGCCCCCCGCTCTGTCTCCCCCCCCCCATCGCCCCCCGCTCTGTCTCCCCCCCCATCGCCCCCCGCTCTGTCTCCCCCCCATCGCCCCCCGCTCTGTCTCCCCCCCCCATCGCCCCCCGCTCTGTCTCCCCCCCCCCCCATCGCCCCCCGCTCTGTCTCCCCCCCCATCGCCCCCCGCTCTGTCTCCCCCCCCCATCGCCCCCCGCTCTGTCTCCCCCCCATCGCCCCCCGCTCTGTCTCCCCCCCCATCGCCCTCGCTCTGTCTCTCCCCCCCATCGCCTCTGCTCCCTCTACCCCATCGCCCCCCGCTCTGTCTCCCCCCCCCATCGCCCCCCGCTCTGTCTCCCCCCCCATCGCCCCCCGCTCTGTCTCCCCCCCCCATCGCCCCCCGCTCTGTCTCCCCCCCCCATCGCCCCCCGCTCTGTCTCCCCCCCCCCCCCATCGCCCCCCGCTCTGTCTCCCCCCCCATCGCCCCCCGCTCTGTCTCCCCCCCCCCATCGCCCCCCGCTCTGTCTCCCCCCCATCGCCCCCCGCTCTGTCTCCCCCCCCATCGCCCTCGCTCTGTCTCTCCCCCCCATCGCCTCTGCTCCCTCTACCCCATCGCCCCCCGCTCTGTCTCCCCCCCCCATCGCCCCCCGCTCTGTCTCCCCCCCCATCGCTCCCCGCTCTGTCTCCCCCCGCTCTGTCTCTCCCCCCCCATCGCCCCCGCTCTCTCTCCCCCATCGCCCCCCCGCTCTCTCTCCCCCATCGCCCCCCCGCTCTCTCTCCCCCATCGCCCCCCCGCTCTCTCTCCCCCATCGCCCCCCCGCTCTCTCTCCCCCATCGCCCCCCTGCTCTCTCTCCCCCATCGCCCCCCTGCTCTCTCTCCCCCATCGCCCCCCTGCTCTCTCTCCCCCATCGCCCCCCCGCTCTCTCTCCCCCATCGCCCCCCCGCTTCTTCTCCCCCATCGCCCCCCCGCTCCCTCTCCCCCATCGCCCCCCCGCTCTCTCTCCCCCATCGCCCCCCGCTCTCTCTCCCCCATCGCCCCCCCCACCCTGTTCACTCCCCCCCTCCCTGTTTTCCCCTCTTCCCCCGGCCGGGCTGCAGGACTATGACCCATCGGACCCAGCAGCTGCCTATGCCCAGCTGACCCATGATGAGCTGATCCAGCTGGTGCTTAAGCAGAAGGAGACCATCTCCAGGAAGGACTCTCACGTGCAGGAGCTGGAGAGCTACATCGACAACCTGTTGGTGCGGGTGATGGAGGAGACGCCGAACATCCTGAGGGTCTCGTACCAGCCCGCGAGGAAGGCCGAGCGGGTGTGACCGAGGGGGTGGGGGAATCTGATCTCCCCCCACCACCACCGTGCTGCGACCTGAGCCATTACACGTCCTGCTTTACAACTGGTCCCAGCCTGGAGCGTGGTTTGATTTTTATCATGACTGCTGTTGACGGATTGCAGCCTGTCCTGTGTTGAGTGTGTTTGGTCGCTTCCCCTCCCCCGTTCCAAGTGGCGACCGGAGCCCCCTTCCGACAGCGCCGCTAGCCCTCCCCTCCCCCTCAAAAAAGAAGGAAGTCTCGCTCCGAGTCCCTCCACCTGACCCAATGCAGTCTGCGATCAGGGAGCGGAGGGGTTTGGTCAGAGCACAATCGTACCCGAGTTAAAAACACTCAAATTCGGGGTTGGGGGCAACTCCAAACAAGCATCATCTCCTTCCCCCCCGCCCATTCTTCCTTGGTCTGTTACCTTTAACTCCTGCGACCCACCAAAGCTTATAGACATCTGAATCTCAGAGGTACTCTGGGGCTTTCGGACTGAGGGGTGAGTCAGTGCAGAAGCAAATGATTATTTTTGTTTTGTTTTAGAGGTGTGTGTCTTAACAATCTAGTTTTTTTAGAAGGGGTGTGTGGTGATGGGTTGTCTTGGAGCCGATTTTAGCTTCTGCACCACTCCAAAATGATCCTCTTGTCTCTATACCTCCCGTTATTATCTTTGCCAAATCCAGTGCCTTTCTCTCCAAATGAACACAAATGGACAACGTTTGGCGTTTAATCATAGTTTGCCGTGATTTTGTTTTCTTTTTTTGAGGATGCGTGATTTTTAAGACTTCACTGACTAATGGTTAATCATCGCTGACCAGCCATCTGAAAGGGGTCTCTGGGTGTACTGTCTGTCCAAAAGAGAGTTGACTTGCTGTAACAGCCACGTTACTGTAACTGACGCTCAGTAGCAGCAGTGGGTACCATCTACAAGACGCACTGCAGCAACTCCCCCAGGCTCCTCAGACAGCACCTTCCAAACCCCACGGCCACTTCCATCGGGAAGGACAAGGGGGCAGCAGGTACATGGGAACACCACCCCCCTGCAAGTTCCCCTCCGAGCCCCTCACCGTCCTGACTTGGGAATATATTAGCCGTTCCTTCAGTGTCGCTGGGTCAGAATGCTGTGTGTGTGTGGGGGGGGGGTCCCTACCCCCCACAGACTGCAGCGGATGAAGGGGCAATAAATGGAGATCTTGTGAAATAATTTTTTGGGGGGAGAAAAATGAACAGTACTTGAAAGTATGCCCAGCTTGGGATGGTGGCTATGAAGTGGTCATGTGAGCAAATTGACCTTTGAACCTCGCTGTTCTGGTGACCAGTTTGGAGCGTGGCACTGTAATATAATGGATTTGAGGCTCTGGTTTGGAGGGTTGGGGGATGGAGAAAAATGTTGGATTGTCTTTGTAAAAGGTACTGAAATCACAAACAAAATGTTGGGACTTCCAGCCTTCAGCTGGATACCTGACTCCTCCACCCTTTGTCTTCTCTGGGCCAAGTTATTTTTGGTGAATAGGCGACAGTTATTCACCAGCGTTTTAGGGCTGGTGTTGTATATTAAAATTACTGCAGATTATTTTATATAATTTAATAAATATATTATATATATATATATATATATATATATATATATATATATATCTATATAGAGAGAGATTTACAAGTAGGTACAGAATCCCCCCATTACCTGATGTGGCACGGTGCAACGGTTTTGACTTTTGAGAAGCAACGAGGTTTGTTTTCCAAACGTTTGTTGGACACGGACCGAGAGATTCCGATACCTCCAATGGTTTGTCAACTTGAAGTTGGGATCCTGGCACCCAACCCGCACTCCACCCACGTCCCCCTGCACTGAACCTAACAGCGCAAACATGATGTGTGCCACCTCTGGACTTTATTCCAGGCGAGCGACTGTGGGCTCGAGACTGACAGAGGCGAGGCAACATCTGGCCAACCCTGTGTATAGAACCGACTCTGCTCCAAGTGACGCTGTGACTCACTGCAACACTCTCCATCACCTTGGCTTGGATGGCCAGTTTGGAATGTTCGTGACTCCCGACTCCCCCCCCCCACCCCCCCCCCATCCTCTTTTTGGAAATGGTCGGTTTTCACCACGTTCCCGCTTTCGATCCGAGGGGGCGCCCCTTTTCTGGAAACGGACCCCAAAGAAGGAGCTGTCCCGTCATCGAACGCATGGAGCCCTCGTGTGAGCAACGCAATGGAATCGAGTTTGTGTGTTCCAAGGGACGGCAGAGAGAAGGAAAAAGTTTCCTGGGATCATTGCGTGAAAAGTTGATGTTTGAATTGCTCTCGTTCTCGTTGCAGATTTGTTCAAGGGTCTCTTGGGTATTATGTGAGCAGCCCAGAGAAGGCAACGATCCAATCTGGGAGAGCTCCACTGGAAAGCACCGTGACTGACCCCTTTATCCCTGAGACACGCTTTGCAGGTTGACTTTACCATCCGAGTATTTGGTTAGGAAGGCTTCCAAATGTCTGTGCTGCTATACACAACTGCCGATAATCACCAATGTTTCTCTCAGATGATGGTGGTATTTTTAGTTGGGGGGGGTTGCAGGTTTGCACAATCAGGGAGGTTACCTTGGGTTCCGGGTCCGACTGAGATCGGCTTATCGATCGGCCGAGGGTTAAAGCTAACTTTCCCAGAAGTGTTCAGAACCTCGTGCTGCTTGAAGCCTCCCCTTTGTCAAGACGTGTACGTCTTGTATGCCATCAGGACACCTGGCAATTTGAAGGGCAGTGGAGCAAGTTGGTAACTGCTCTCTTTAATACTGTTTGAGAAGGAAGTGCACTGACTGCTTGCCAAGTGAGCTGGGGTAGAGGTGTCAACCCCAGAGAACGTACCGGCAGTTAACTGCCAGGCCTCGGTTTCAGTTTATCAAGTGGGCCTCGGGACTGTGCGAGTTGAAAAGCTTTGCTAAAAATGTGTCTTTCCAGCCACACTGTGAAAAGGTTGGGGATGGGGGAGAAAGAAAGGGAATGGGTGACCTAGTCTTAGGCTCATGTTGCCTCTGCAAGGGATCAGCCTGATGATGAGTTTGGCCCTTCCTTTCACATGCTTTCCTCATGTGACTGAGACCAAGGTAACGCCCAAGTCTCATTCCTCACCTCACTTGCTAGAACACTATAATGTTGGGTTAGAGAAGCTGCCTTTCCATGTTGATAATTCATGTCGTGTCCGGTCTGGGTATGGTTAACCTCCCCTCCCACCTCGGTGCCGCAATGCAGCCAAACCCTGGCTCAGACTGCTACCGTTGAGCCTGTCCCCTCTTCCCACCCCCACCGTCTCTGGAGGTTAGCTCATTCAGTCATGATATGTCCTGCTGGCCCCCAATTTAGATCAAGGCCTCAGAGCTGCCTTTCTGAGGAACAGTGCTGCAGAAGGTGGCTTTCAGCAATGAGAAACCTTTTCACAAGTATGTTATTTTCCTTTTTGCAAGTCTCTGGTGGATGGTGGGGATGGCATTGCCAGGGAGTCTGGTGCCGGTTTCTGTCTCACCCGTTGAGTATGCGGTTTGCTTGTGTAAAAATGTGTAAAACTAGCAATATCATCTCTCTCCAATTTTGATTTTAATTCCTTGTGCTCTCTTCCTCATTCTGATCTGTGCATTGAATCAATGTAAAAACCAAATGAACTGTCATCGTCAGCTGCTTGGGGCATGTTTGATAACTCAACTCTTGGTCAAAATAAACTTCATTTTTATACCTGCCGTCTCTGATGTTTGAGTTCCCAACAATGCTGATGCTCATCCTCTCCCCTCCAAGAGTTTTTAGATCCCTGTCTCTTCCTCCCTCTCTCTGCTGTTAGCCCTCACAGGGGGTGGGGGTGGGGGGGGGAGGGGGGCGGTCTTGTTCCAGGACATACATTCATTGGTGAGGCCACATTTGGAGTCCTGTGTGCTGTTCTGGTAGCCCTCCTATCGAAAGGATATCATTTAAACCAGAAAGAGTACCGAAAAGATTTACCAGGAATAAAGTTTGTTAGAATGTCCTATTAAAGTGCAGTTAAAGTTTAATCAAAGTATCTAGTTATGTCAATATAATTTCACAACCATGAAAACAACAGTCCAGCACAATACTGCAGTGCATTATTGGGACAGTACATGTTTTACTGCAACTGGTACAGTGTCAATACACAGGAACCAGTCAAGAAAGATTTAAAATGTTTATGAAACTACATGAAATGACTAAATGTTATCTTCTCATCTTGCTTATCACTGAGCCGAGATTAATATCTTCAACATTACTGTTTGATCGTCTCCTATTTTGGTGAGAAACTGCTCACCACGTGAGATAGACTGTGTTGGCCATTACCCAAGTGTCCTTGCATCAAATATCAATGCAATAAATACGCAAAAATTGACAGTATTGTCTGTTTTTTAACTGAAAGAACATTTAACAGTATCTGGAGATCAGGAACAATGTTACTTGACTTTTTAAAAAAATTGTTGTCAAAAAAAATCCTGAACCTTTTATTGAAGAAAGGGTGAAAGAGCCAAGGGCCAGAGGATAGCCAAACATATAAAAGGCGACTGGGAGAAATGCTGGAGAGTTTTCCAAGAAGGAGTGACCGAGGGAGGTGAGGATTTCCAATCGTGTGGTGTCAGGACAGAATCAGTTCAAAGAGAGAGCAGAGCAAATTAATTTCTAATAGCAATATTGTCAAGGAGAAGTGGTATTTGTCTATTGCTGGCTCCTTTATAAATATCGCATACCTGGAGGAATGGTAGAGACCTTGCAAATGTATGTATTATCTTCTGGTTTGATTAATTGAGATGGTGGCCTTCCATAACACACACAGTTTCTGGAGTTCGAGGGTGAGCAAACGGGTCTCCAAATTTGTGACATATTTGAGAACTCGGAATAGTGGATGTATGAAATTGGGAAGGCTAGGCTTCCCGCCTGCCCTTCCACTCTCTCCAGCTGCCTCTGAACTCTGCGCCTCTAACTTCGGAGAGGAGATTTGAGGTAAGGGTCTGTTTGTGCACTGGAGTAATGTGCTAACGGGCTACACCCAGAACACACCATTTCAAGTTCCAGCCGTCCTTTCTGGGCGTTTTTTTCTGCTTTCCTCACATTTGGATAGAAAATAGAAGCACGTGGAGGCCATTCAGCCCTTCGAGCCTGCTCTAGTATTCAGTACAATCAGGGTTGATCAGCACCCTGTTCTGGCTTTCCCCCCTAACGTTTGATGCTTTTGGCCATATGAGCTCGATCGAACTCCCTGCTGAAAACATTTTATGCTTTGGCCTCAACTGCTTTCTGTGTGAGATACACATGTAAATTATAACCCTGAACCCGTGACCAGTGCTAGATCTGGCTAACCACCCCATCCCAGTTGGACCTTTCCCCAATTACCAAGCAATGGGTTGGAAGTCGGTCTGTGCTTCCAACTCAAATTGAGAACGTCTGCAAAGAGCAAGCTACGGGAAAAGAAATGATTTGAAACGAGGAGATTTTGCTGAGCATGTGCTGTGCTTGAGGCTCATGTACTGTACAGGGATTTCCATTTGAAATTCATTTAAGACTTCTGCCAGTTATAATAAAGCCTCAATTAAAATGTCACCCTCAATGGTAACAGTCGACAATGGCCAGTTCCAAAATGAACCTTGCGTTTATACCATTCCAGTTCAAACCTTGATAAAAGCCCTCAGTTGAGAGGGTGGTGCTGGAAAAGCGCAGCAGGTCAGGCAGCATCCTAGGGCAAAATGATTCTCCTGCTCCTCGAATGCTGCCTGACCTGCTGTGCTTTTCCAGCACCACCGTCTTGACTCTAATCTCCAGCATCGGCAGTCCTCACTCTCTCCTTCATAAAAGCCAAATCTTACAACTTCAAGAATGACCAATTTACTGATTTTTTTTGTGTGTGTGTGAGGAAGCAGTAGTGGTTATGGGCAACAGCAAGACCAGTGGATGCTATTTATCTCAACTTGAGGAAGGTATTCGAGAACGCAACATGTTACAAACAGATTCAGAAGTGTCCAAAAGTGTCGTGCTGGAAAAGCACAGCCGGTCAGGAGCCGAAATGATTCTCCTGCTCCTCGGATACTGCCTGACCTGCTGTGCTTTTCCAGCACCACACTCTTAACTCTCACCTCCAGCAACTGCAGTCCTCACTTTCTCCTCGGTTCAGAAATGGTCATTGTTCAGGGGCAAGTCATTCGGCTGGATTGTGATGTGACTGAAAGATAGACACCAAACCGGTAGAATATGTTCCTCTCCTCTCATCTTTACCCCATTGACTTCAAACCCCTCATTTTGTAAGTCGAAAGAAATGACCATGACCAAAATACTCAGCCTGTTCTGCTGTTCACAGATGCTACCAGGCATGGATTTTCGCAAGGCATTTGATCAGGTTCCCCGTGGTAGGCTCATTCAGAAAGTAAGGAGGCATGGGATACAGGGAGATGTGGCTGTCTGGGTACAGAATTAGCTGGCCCATAGAAGACAGAGGGTGGTGGTCGATGGAGCTGGGTGACCAGTAGTGTTCCACAGGGATTCCGTTCTGGGACTTGGATGGGGAAGGGGAAGGGTCGGTCAGTAAGTTTGGTGGGTTATGTGGCGGGCTGTTGTAGGCTGGAACTTTGACAGGACGCAGAGCTGGGCTGACAAGTGGCAGATGGAGTTCAACCTGGAAAAGCGTGAAGTGATTCACTTTGGACGGTCAAATGTGAATGCAGAATCCAGGGTTAAAGGCAGGATTCGTGACAGTGTGGCCAAACAGAGCGATCTTGGGCTCTGTGTCCATCGATCCCTCAAAGTTGCCACCTGAGTTGATAGGTTTGATAAGAAGGTGTACGGTGCGTTGGCCTTTCATTAGCAGGGGGATTGAGTTTAAGAGCCGTGAGGTTATGCTGCAGCTCAGTAGAGCCCCTGGTTAGACCACACTTGGGATATTGTGTTTGGTTCTGGTCGCCTCATTACAGGGAGGATGTGGAAGTTTTAGAGAGGGTGCGGAGGTGGGGGGGATTTCCCAGGATGCTGCTGGGACTGGAGGGCAGGTTTTAGGAAGAAAGGTTGAGGGAGCTAGGGCTTTTCTCATTGGAATGAAGAGGGATGAGAGGTGGACTTGATAGAGGTGTACAAGATGATGAGAGGCCTAGTTAGAGTGAATAGCCAGAGACTTTTTCCCAGGGTGGAAATGGCTATCACAAGGGGGCATAATGTTAAGGTGATTGGAGGAAGGTTTCGGGGAGATGTCAAAGGTCGGTTCTTTACAGAGTGTGGTGGGAATGCACTGCCAGCAGTGGTAGCAGAGTCAGATACATTGAAGACACTCCTGGATAGCCCCGTGGCTGATAGTGTAATGAAGGGTGTGTCGGCTAGTCTGATCTTAGAGGAGGATAAAAGGCCGGTACAACATGGAGGGCCGACTGGACTGTACTGTTCTGTGTTCCATGGTGCGGATGAACTGTTGGGAGCCAGAATCCGGATGAGGAAACCGCTGGGCCGTTTGAACGATGAGGTGAGGATTCTCCGAATTCTCCTGAACCACCAGTGGTTTTTATTTTAATATCTTGGTCTGGAGCAATCCTGCTCCATACAAACAGAACGGAGGTTAAACCACTTCTTGGGGCATATGTGAGCAGTGTGGATGTGGTTGTGGGTTCTGTCACTGTGCGATAGAATAACATACATGACCTGAAACAAAGACTTTTACTTGTGTGTGCACACTCTCTCTCACACACACACACACATACACACACACTCTCACATATATACACACACACACATTCTCACATATACACACACACACACACACACACTTTCATGCACACATATACACACAAACACACATACACACTCTCACATATATATATATACACACACTCACACATACATACACACACATACACATATACACACACGAGCACACACACTCTCTCACACACACACACAGACAGACATATACACACACTCACACACATATATGCACACACTCTCACACACATATACACATATACACACACACCGACATATACACACTCACACACATATATGCACACACTCTCACACACATATACACACACACCGACATATACACACACACATATATGCACACACTCTCACACACATATACACACACACACACACACACACACACCCATGAGTCATGCGACTACTGTTAATTTCCCATGTTATTAGGTGCAGCACTGTGATAAACGTGCACACAGAAGCAGATGTATGAACACGAGCACATATGGGGAACTACAAGGTGGTGCTGAAATCGTAACTTGTTAGGTTCGTATGGATCGGAGATTCCTGAGGATTATTTGAACAGACCCATTTGCAAGTTAAATTGAGCTTTGGGTCAATTCTTTCCTGTGATTGTGGGCATTCCTGGCAAGCCTGTATGTGGTGCCCTTTCCTCATTGCCCGTGAACTGAACTCGGTTTTCACAGGGCAGTTAAAAATCAGCCAAATTACTGTGGATCTGGAAACGTGGGTCGACCAGACTGGGTCAGGGCAAATGATATCCTTCCCTGAAAGGACCCGAGTGGACCCGATCCTTTCTCAAAATTAATTCTAGTTTTGTGGTCACTATTACTGATTTAAAAAGATCAACTTCAGCTGAAATAAAATTCCATCAGTGTATATACGTGTGAGTGCGTGTGTGTGTATAAATTGTGTGTGAGTGTGTGTGTGTGTATGTGAGTGTGTATGTGTGTGAGAGTGTGTGTATGTGTGAGTGTATATGTATGTGAGCTCCCAAAGCATTACCCTGGGCCTCTGGTCCAGTGATATTACCACTGCACCAACACTGGTCCTTACTAGTGTGGGGAGTAAGAAGCTTCAGACCAATGCTGTCCAGTGCAGAGTCCTCAAGCTGATACAGATAAAGCTGGCCTTAGTATTGGTACTGCGTGACCTACCTTGCATGGTTTGAGTTAGGGGCAAACTTGGATACTTTCAGCACAATGTGATGAGGCAATTTGGAGAAGGAACCTGATCACCTTCCCATTCAGAGTCTCTCTTTCAGTTCTAGATTCAAGTTTCCACAAAGGACTCATGTCAACGTCTTCCCCCTTGCCTGATGTGTGGCCACCTTCAAGTTAAGAAGCCACCAACAGTTCTCTCTGTTTCTGAGAGAGAGAGAGAGAGCACTCCTGTGGTGTGATAAGACAATGACAATTTAACCTTTTTACAGTACCTCAAAAAGAATATACTGGCTGAGGAATAAGGGGAGTGCACAGAAAGCACCAGCAGAAACTGAGGGAGGTAAACTCAGATCCACAACCCTTCAGCACTTCGTGACAACAAGGCAGTCTCGGGGTCAGCTGCCTGCTTGACCCTTTGTTCAGGAAATGGTGCTCAGTTCATTAAAAGTAAACACGGGAGAATTAAGAAACACAAAACCTGACCCTTAGAACAATGTGCTGTCTTCATCACTCTCTACCCCTCTGGACAGCATCTCTTCCCTCTCAGCACAACAGATGATCCCTTAAACAGCAATAACAACAGTTCTTTACTTCAACTGGAACCTACTGTCCTGGTCCCCCGTGCTGTTAACTTTTATTTACATTTCATTGCTCTCTCCCCTGTTCAGAGATATTCCATTCCTTTAGCCTGGCCCTTACAAGTTATGAACGGCCTCTTGCTGTTAAAACTCATTTGTTAAACCTTTATGGAAATTGTCCGTTATGTTTTGGTCAGAGCCATGGAGGGGGTCAGTTTTGTTCAGGAGTTCCATCCAAACGGCAATCTGACATTTTTTTTCAGGTACAGAGGACCCTCGATTATCCGAATGACACGGGCAGGAAGTATATTGTGGGATAATCAATTGCTGGAGAACACAGTTTAGCCAAACATCAGGATGTTATAATCCCGTCGGATAACCTGAAACTCGGATAATTGAATGCCAGATAATCAGGGTCCTCCTGTACTTGGTTCCCCACTGTACATTTATTCTACATCTCATTTATTTGTTGTATGTATTGTGTATTCTATTTAAAAATCAACAATTCAATTCTTAATATCCTGGATTGTTGTATTAAAATTTTAACTCCCTCGATCAAAGCAAAAGTTTGAAAAATATTATCGAAACTTTTTTAAAAAATGAACATTTGTTGTCTGAGTTCAAAACATCCCCAGAAAAATCCTGACTAAGGAGATGAATTCCATAAATTTAAAAGCCAGATCTACACACAACTGACTTATTTCCCTGAGCCGCCTTTGATAGTTTATGAATAATCTTGAATTTCCTCTCACACCCTCACCCACCCAAATCTGCATAGACAGAAAATGAGAGTCGAGGTTTTATTATTCCACAAGGAATGTCCTGTTTTGATCCATCTCCCTCACTGCAAACTGTATACAAGATATTCCTTTTCACTTGGTGACATTAATATAATAGACAGCTGTGATGGCAGTACAGTCATCATAACAGTACAGCAGGTCACTGAAAACCTGGTGTTAGTGTGAGATCTGTTATATCTGCTTGGATTCTCAGCTGTATTGCATGTTGCCCTTGAAGTGGCTTGAGGTCTATCCTGCCCTGTTACTCCTTTTAGGAGTTGCTTTTGGCTTAGAATATGTGTAGTTCCCTGAGGACTAGAGGAAGAGGTTCTGCTCGAGTGCCGCGTGTTTGACGCTGTGGACGTGTGCTGGCTGGGGGAGGAAACCACAGGGATCGTGTTGCGAGCTGTTGGAGACCATTGCTGGATCGTGATTGGACGTCGGAGGATCGTTTGGTTGTGCTGACCTGCTCTTGGTGGATCTTCATGCTGGCTTCGGCCTAACGCCAATTCAGGTATAGCCGCTTGCAGCCCTGGCCAGGGCATTCGCAACACAGTCAGGGTGACTGTGAAGAATGTGGAGGAGCGCACACCAGTCGATCAGACGGTGTTTGTGAAGAAAGTTTTGCTGGAGTGCTGCGGGTTTGAAGCAGTAGACGTGTACTGCCTGCAGGATTTCCCTGCGGCAGGCTATTTCGCCGTGACCTTCACGAGTCTGAAGAATTGCGAGCAGCTCCTGAAGGTCTTTCAAGGAGAAGGAAGGGGAACCTCTGTTCTCCATCTTGTCGGCGGTCCCGTTGTGTGCGCTTCCTGCGCAGAGGAGGCGGGTTGTTACAATCCAGATGTACAACCCTCACGTCCCAGCGGCAGATGTCCTGACCTTCCTGAGAAGATACGTCCAGGTCGAAGGAAAGAGTACCGATGTAGTCGATCCTTTTGGGATCTGGACCAGCAAACGACAGGTCCGGGTAACCCTGAGGGTCGACGCCAGCGGGAACATCCTCCACCCACCCTCCAGCTCCGCCATCGGAGGAAGCAGAGGTTACCTGACGTAGGCAGGGCAGCCGAAAGTGTGCCAAACCCGCGGGAGGTCAGGCCACGTGGCGGCAGATTGTAAGGTGACCATCTGTCGAAACTGCAAGCAGGAAGGTCACCCGACCAAGGAATGTAAGGAGGCCAAGAACTGTAACCTGTGCGGAGAGGCAGGCCACATGTACAAGGCCTGGTCAAGACGAGGAGCCGCCACCTACGCACAGATGGCCGGAGGTGGCAACACGAGCCGTGGACCAACTAAGACCAGCAAGGTACCACAAAACAGCAAGGGAACGGTGTCTGGAGGCTCCCAGAAGGCTGTAGCAGAGCAGACAGCGGGGAGGTGCAGCAGCCGATCCAAGCTCCTTCAAGACCGGCAGAGGAAAGGGAAGAGGAGGGAACAAAGGAGGCAGAGGATTGGATTACTGTCAAAAGCAGGAAGAGGAAACCTCGCCAGGCCCCCAAAGCCACCCACGACGAGGATACAGGCAGCTCTTCCGACGGTGAGGACGGGCGCAAGAAGGGTCCTCTCCAGAGGAAGAGACAGAGCGCCGTGGGGAGAAAGGAGGGCAGCACCGCCCAGGAAGGGAAAGACGATCCCTCTGTTGGGATGGGTAAAGGCCTCCCCCTACCCGGTGAGAACCAAGAGTTACCCACCGGCCCACAGCTCCAGGTAACTGGGAGCAGCAGTCCTGTGACAGCCCCGCTGTCAGATAGAGAACTGGATGGTGCAGACCCTGGGCCCGACCTGAAGACACCAGAGCGGGGAAATGGCTCCAGCGTGGAGCCGGACAGCTACCTCAGCCCTGGGAAGGTCCAGCAGTTCGCCGTCACCACGGGGATGCACGCAGCTACCCCAGAGGGGCAAGACCAGCAGCAAATGGACACCGGTAAACCTTGTAAACTGTTAAAATGGGGTTTAAAATTGCCAGCATCAATGTGTGTAGTATCAAATCGGTTTCTACGATGGCCTTCCTGGCCAGCGTTAAAGCCGACCTCCTGTTTCTGCAGGAGTGTGGGATACCGCACCTCAGCAGCTACAGGAGAGGGTCGAGCCCATGGGCCATCAGTTCGGTCGGGGGGCAACGATAGCCGCGCCTCCGGCCTGGGTATCCTGTTGCGAGGAGGCAACTTCACCATCTCCGAGGTTAAGGAGGTGGTGGGCGGGCGCCTTCTCGTTGCCGACGTTATGTATAGGAATGCTCCCCTGAGACTGATCAATGTGTACGCCCCAGTGGGTAAGAGTGAACGGTTGGCCGTCCTGCAGCAGCTTCCACTGTTGCTGGCTACGTCCAGGCCGGTCATTCCGGCCGGAGACTTCAACTGTATCATTGATGCAGATGGACGATCCGGTGAGGTGGGACAGTAAACTGGACGCTACGTCCAGAGCCCTCTTGGACACGGTAAAAGATGCCAAGCTGCACGACGTCTTCAGCGCCCCTGCAGACGGAGCACAGCGTAGATACACCCTGGTCACGGGCAGACGGGTCTATCCGCTCAAAGATAGATTACCTGTTTGTGTCCCAAACGCTCTCGGTCAGATCCACCGACGTCAAGCCGGTGTTCATCTCTGACCACTGCCTCCTGCTGGCCGACTGTCACCTACAGGACGAGCAGCGGGCGGGTAAGGGAACGTGGAAGCTGAACACAAAGCTGTTGACCCCGGGGAACATTGAGGAGCTCAAGAGGGACTACGCAGGTTGGAGAACCGTGAAGCCCCTCTTTGAGTCTCCAGTGGACTGGTGGGAAACAGTTAAAGGGAACATCAAGAGGTTCTTCATCCTCAAAGGGGTTCAGGAGACAAGAGAGAGAGGCGGGGAAAACTGTCCCAGCTCCAGGAAAGTATGCAGAACCTGCTCCTGCTGCAGACGATGGGGGTCGATGTCACGGAGGACCCCAAGGAGGTGAAGGGCCAGCAAGCCTCGCTCTTTGCCTCGGAGGCCTCCAAGATAATCTTCCGGTCCAGGGTCCGCTCGGCGGAGCAGGACGAGACGTGCTCACGTTTCTTCTTCCAGAAGGTGCACAAAGAGAGCTCTGTGCTCAGCAGCCTGAAGGAAGAAGACGGCTCGGTAACGTCATCTCAGGCTGACGTCATGAGGATCAGTAAATCCTTCTATGCCAGTCTGTATGATGCGAAGCCAACCGACAGCGCGGCCTCCCAGTCGTTCCTGTCGTCTATCACGGAGGTCTTAGACGACAGAACACGCGAGAGGCTGGACCAGCCGCTGTCTCTGGATGAGCTGACCAGGGCCCTCGAGTCCTTCGAAAAGAATAAAACTCCCGGAAGCGATGGCTTACCGGTCGAGCTCTATTCCGCTCTGTGGGACTTGATTGGCCAGGACCTGCTGGAGGTGTATGTCAGTATGCTTCGGGCAGGTACCATGAGCGAATCCATGAGGAAAGGCATCATCACCCTCATCTACAAGCGGAAGGGGGAGAGGGAGGAACTCAAAAATTGGAGACCGATCACACTGTTGAATGCAGCTTACAAAATCCTGTCAAAGGTAATTGCCAACCGGGTCAGGTCTGCTCTGGGGTCGGTGATTCACCCTGACCAAACCTGTGCTGTGCCAGGCAGGAAGATCGCTGAGAGTCTCGCACTCCTCAGGGATACGATCGCCTACGTGCAGGACAGAGGGTTGGACGCCTGCCTGACCAGCCTGGACCAGGAGAAAGCCTTTGACAGGATATCACACAGGTATATGAGAGATGTTCTCTCCAAAATGGGCTTTAGAGAGGGAATCTGCAATTGGATCAGACTGCTCTACCCCAACATTGTCAGTGCAGTCTCAATCAATGGGTGGGAATCAGATAGCTTCCCAGTCAGATCTGGAGTCAGGCAGGGCTGCTCCCTCTCACCCACCTTGTTTGTGTGCTGCATAGAGCCATTTGCCGAGTCCATCAGGAAGGATGCGAGCCTGAGAGGGGTGACTATTCCGGGCAGCGGGGGCCTACAGGTTAAGGCCTCCCTGTACATGGATGACGTCGCCGTTTTCTGCTCGGATCCGCTGTCCGCGCGCAGACTCGTGTACATCTGTGACCAGTTCGAGCGGGCCTCGGGGGCCAAGGTAAACCGAGGCAAGAGCGAGGCCATGCTCTTCGGGAACTGGGCCGACCAGGGAATCCTAGATCCCCTTCACCGTCAGGACCGACCACCTGAAGGTGCTGGGTATTTGGTTCGGGGGGGCTGGGGCGTGCGCCAAGTCTTGGGAGGAGCGTATCAGTAAAGTGAGGCAGAAACTGGGCAGATGGAGGCTACGGTCGCTCTCCATCACAGGAAAAAACCTGGTCATCAGGTGTGAGGCACTGTCATTGCTGTTGTACGTGGCACAGGTCTGGCCTATTCCCAGAACCTGTGCCGCTGCAGTCACCCGGGCCATCTTCCAGTTTATATGGTGGTCAAAGATGGACCGGGTCCGAAGGGACTCGCTGTACAAAGATCTGGACAACGGGGGAAAAAATACACCCAATGCCACCCTCACCCTGATGGCCACCTTTGTGTGTGGCTGCATCAAGCTGTGTGTGGATCCCCGGTACGCAAACACCAAGTGTCACTACGTACTGAGGTTCTACCTGTCCCCGGTGTTGTGAAGGATGGGCCGCGGAACGCTCCGAGTAGTTGGACCATTCCGTACCACCTGTCCTTCGTGGAGAAGTTTATGGAAAAAAACACCTTTGACCACAAGTCCATCAGGAAGTGGTCAGCACATAGCGTCCTTGAGAACCTTCGGGAAAAGGAGAGGGCGGATCCTGTTGAGTGGTTCCCTGAGCAGACTGTCAAAGCAATTTGGCAGAATGCCTCATCGCCAGAACTTTCCAACAAGCACCAAGACATGGCTTGGCTGGTGGTGAGAAGGGCTCTGCCTGTGAGATCCTTTATGCATGCCCGGACTCTCAGCCGCACCGCACGCTGCCCTCGAAGTGTCTGCGGGGGGGACGAGACTGTCACACACCTCCTTCTGGAATGTCACTACGCAGAGGAAGTCTGGAGGGGAATGCAGTGGTGTTTGTCGAGGTTCGTCCCGAGCAGCGCCGTGACGCGGGACTCCGTGCTCTACGGCCTGTTCCCTGGGACGCACACCGAGACAAACATCAACTGCGCCTGGAGGATCATCAACTCGGTGAAGGACGCTCTCTGGGTGGTCCGAAACCTGTTGATCTTCCAGCTGAAGGAGTTGACCCCGACTGAGTGTTGCAGACTGGCACATTCCAAGGTCCAGGACTACGTGTTGAGGGACACGCCGAAGTCTGGGGCAGCTGCCGCCAAGGCGCGGTGGGGAAAGACCACCGTGTAACATCTGCCTGCCTAAGGACAGGGGGCCCGTGAAGTCATTTGGGCTTCAGTGACGCCTCAGCTAAAAATGTAATCGTCCAGACCTGTAATGTTTCAGTATGCAAACAAATGAAATGTTCACCTACGTACGGCATGTAGTGGGCAGCACGGTGGCACAGTGGTTAGCACTGCTGCCTCACAGCGCCTGAGACCCGGGTTCAATTCCCGACTCAGGCGACTGACTGTGTGGAGTTTGCACGTTCTCCCCGTGTCTGCGTGGGTTTCCTCCGGGTGCTCCGGTTTCCTCCCACAGTCCAAAAGATGTGCGGGTCAGGCGAATTGGCCATGCTAAATTGCCCGTAGTGTTAGGTAAGGGGTAAATGTAGGGGTATGGGTGGGTTTCGCTTCGGCGGGTCAGTGTGGACTTGTTGGGCCGAAGGGCCTGTTTCCTCACTGTAAGTCTAATCTAATCTTTAAAAAAAAGTCCAACTGTACAGACCATCAAAGTATTTTATGAACGAAGTATATTTTTGAAATTAAAAAAAAAGTTGTATTAAAATTTTAACTCCCTCGATCAAAGCAAAAGTTTGAAAAATATTATCGAAACTTTTTTAAAAAATGAACATTTGTTGTCTGAGTTCAAAACATCCCCAGAAAAATCCTGACTAAGGAGATGAATTCCATAAATTTAAAAGCCAGATCTACACACAACTGACTTATTTCCCTGAGCCACCTTTGATAGTTTATGAATAATCTTGAATTTACCCTCACACCCTCACCCACCCAAATCTGCATAGACAGAAAACGAGAGTGGAGGTTTTATTTTTCCACAAGGAATGTCCTGTTTTGATCCATCTCTCTCACTGCAAACTGTATACAAGATATTCCTTTTCACTTGGTGACATTAATATAATAGACAGCTGTGATGGCAGTACAGTCATCACAACTGTACAGCAGGTCACTGAAAACCTGGTGTTAGCGTGTTGCTAAACCCGAAACACTAGCATTGGTGTTTCCCACCCCCCCTTCCTCCTCACACCACCTGCAAAAAGATGGCTTGAGGAACAGGAGACCTATGAAGGGAGCAGCCTGTGAAGGGTAGGGGGCTAGTGTGAAGATTGGAGGTGCTGAGGCCTTTACTCAAGAGGTTTTGACGTGAGCGAGCTGATCAGATGTGCAAGGCTCTTTAACTCAACTGTTTGTCTGGACTGAAGTCCCGAGGGATGCCAGTTATAGGGCAGGGGTATGCTCCTCTATGCAGGATGTAGGAGATCAGGGAGATTTCCAGCATCCCTGGTGACTACACCTGTGACAACTGCCAACTCTTGACAGACTGTGCCCGGGAACTGGCGCTGGATGCCCTCAGGATCACGCGAGGTGCAGAGAACATCATTGAGAAGAGCTGGAGTGAAGTGGTCAACTCTGGAGCTGCAGGGAGCTGGGTGCCCGCCAGGTGAGGTGGGGTGGGGTGGAGACAGTGACAGGGGGGCAAACCCTGCACCATTCCCCTCGATAACAGGTATCAGAGCCTCTGGCTGCAGAAGGCTGCCTCCTCAGGTCTGGAGTAGACATGACCTGTACAAGAGGGACACCTGACCTGAACGGGGCATTAGTATCCTTGCAGGGAGATTTGCTCGAGTTATCCGGGAGGGTTTAAACTAGTTAGGCAGGGGAAAATACGTTAGCCCATCGAGAGCACGTTAACTGTTCAGGGTGGTCAGGGCCACAGGGAAAAGGACAGAAACGGTTGGAAGTGCATTTATTTCAAACACCAAGGCCTGACTGGAAAGGCAGATGAACTCAGAGCGTGGATCAGCTCCGGGGACCGGGAATGTTCCAGCCAGAACAGAAACAGGGCTGGGAGAAGGGGCAGGACTGGGCTGCGCAGTGTTCCAAGATGCAGAAGCTCCAGGCGTGACCAAAGTAAAGGAAGGGAGGAGGGATTGTCCCTCTGATCAGGGAGGACAGAACAACAGTGTTTACAGGGTTAAGCAGAGGCCTAGTTAGACTGGAAAGGGTGCAAAGATACTTTACGAGGCTGTTGCCGGGATGACTAGGCCTGAGTTCCAGGGAGCGGTTGGCCGGTACAGAACTTCATTTCCTTGGAACTTCGGAGAATGAGGGGACGACCTTGGAGGTGTATAAAATCACGAGGGGCATAGACAGGATAAATGCAGGTCGGCTTTTCCCCCAGGGACGTGGAATTGAAAACTAGAGGGGTACAGGTTTAAGCTGAGGGGGGAGAGATTTACAAAGGGCCTGAGGAAGAGGTTCCTCTCGCAGAGAGTGGTGTGGATATGGGCTGGGCTGCCTGAGAAAGTGGTGAGGGCAGGTACAACATTTTAAAAAAACACTTGGATAGGTACGTGGATGGGAAGGGTTTAGCGGGATAATGGACCAAATGTAGGGAATTGGAACGAGCTGAGTGAGCACCACAGTCCGTACGGATCAGAGTGGGCCGAAGTGTTTCTTATTTGGAAAAAGGGAGGAGAGAGAGAAAGATCTGGTATTACTTTGGTGATCTCTGTAGAGTTCTGCAGCCAGCAGAACTGAAGGCCATTTTCCCCCAACCACAACCAAATCCCGTGTTACCATTTCTATAATCCCCAAGTGTTGGAAACGAAAAGGCTAGAATTCCCTGAATCCCTCAGCCAAATGATTTTTTTTAACCCCGCTTCGGAGCAAATCGCTTTCTTATGGCATGGTGGTAACGTACCTTCCTAGGAGGCTAGGGGGTTTCAAGTCCCGCCTGCTGCTCCTGTCACATCCTGGAGGATATCCAGTGAAGAATATCTGTGCTCTTTTCATTCCCACCTCTTCGTCATTTCCCTCCGTTCGGAAAAATAATCAGACTTGCAACCCCCTCACTTCCACATCTAACTCTTGCCTGAAACTCCCATCAGACACGGCAATGCCACCCCCGCCCCCCCCCCCCATCATCTCAGGCAGTGCCCCTGCTTCACTGTGCCAACGAAGCCAGCTCATTTGGCCACACCGCTCCTTCAGGCACCTTGCCCACCCAGTGCTCCCACTGCTCGATGGAGAGATGCCAGGCCGATAGTGGGCAGGAGATAGAAAACCACCCTTGCCCCAACGCCAGTCCAACCCACAGCTGGTTTAGCCAACCTTGACACCTTCCTTCTCCACCAAAAGCAAACCTTTTGCGAAAAAAAAACGTGACGCCACGTTTATTGACGAAGAAAAGGAAACTCGCTGAAATGTGGCCTCACCTGGACACACACACAAGAATGCCAAATCTCACACAGCCGTGAGAATGGAAGGAAAGGGCAGATCGGTTTCGATTGGCTCACGTGTCGCCATGGCGAAAGCCGAAGCAAGCTCCGGCCTCCCACAATTCCTGGGGGATTCTTTTGCCTCGGAGAGAATCGTTGACCACCGATTAGCACGCTCAGTACAGTTCACCAGTCACGGAACCGTATCCTCACGGTTTTGCCAGTGGTCGTGTGTGGTGTGCGTTCCCTTGGCTGACTGACTTTCTGGTGGACTCGACTCCACTAACCCCTCTGCTCACCAATACCCCTTAATTCCTGAACCATCAACCTCCCCCCTGCCAACACTTGACAAGCCCACGTCAACTGGGGACAGAGAATTCCAATTATTCACAAGCCTTTGAGTCAAGACGTCTCTCCTCGACTTAGTCCTTAACCTTATTTTCAGGCAATGCCCCCCCACACAATGGAAACAACCTCCCTAACTCTACGCCCAATACCATTTATTGTGTTTCTGTAAGATCTATCCCCCACTCCTCCCCATTCTGCTAAATTCCATTGAGTGTCGTCCCGGTCTACCGGGGAGAGATGGCACCCAAAGAGAAACACACCGCACTTTTGCCGTTCCCATCCTCCATTTTATTGAGCACAGAAAGCCACATCCTGCTCGCGGAGGACACTGGCGTTAGACTGAACCAGTAAACACAGTCAGGGTGTACTCTGAGCAGAGGCAGCTGGTACGTAACTGTGCTCCCACTTGCGGTGTCTGTGGCCATGCAAACACTCTTTGTTCTCGCTCGCTCCCGGGTCACCCCCTGCCACCTCACAGTCCACAAGAGAGAGAGAGAGAGACGCTGCTTAATTAAGGTGCTCTGAACCCTGTGTCACAGCAGGAATCCACTTCCAAGTGGTCATCTTTCTGCCTCGATCTTCCATTGTCCTTGCCTCTGCTAGGAGGGTGGGGGGGGAAGAAGAGGAGAGAGACCTTGAGTAACAGTCCTCCTTCAAAAAAAAAGACATCAACACAATTGGCTTCTGGAAGTAGTGGCATGTGGTCACTGTACAGGCAGGATGCAGAGTGACAGGAACAGGCGGATTCACATTGTTGGCCGCAGGTCTGAGACCACAAGGTCACGGGTTTGAATTCCATTCTAGGCCATTGCAGGGGGAGGGGGGAGTGCGGGGGTCCTGTTTCCCCTTGGGGTGGATTCCCAATGTCATGTCAAGAAGCAGACAATAAACCAACCTCAGTTTGTTGCTGCTTTTGGGATTGAGCTGTGCACATAGTCACCAGCTGGAACGTTGGACGGAGATGTCGTTGAGTCAGACTCCGTTTCTTCTGAAAAACTCAAACCTCATCATGCAGAAGGTGTCTCGTGAAGAGTATAACACGAGAGAATGTGTGTCCCTGTGCATGAGAGTGTTCACACCTGTGAGTGTGTCAGTGTGAGAGAGTGTACGCACGTGAGTATGTAGCAGTGAGCAAGAGTGTTGCCAGGGTTGGAGGGTTTGAGCTACAGGGACAGGCTGAACAGGCTGGGGCTGTTTTCCCTGGAGGCTGAGGGGTGACCTTATAGAGGTTTACAAAATCATGAGGGGGCATGGATAGGGTAAATAGGCAAAGTCTTTTCCCTGGGGTCGGGGAGTCCAGAACTAGAGGGGCATAGGTTTAGGGTGAGAGGGGAAAGATATAAAAGAGACCTAAGGGGCAACGCTTTCACACAGAGGGTGGTACGGGTATGGAATGAGCTGCCAGAGGGAGTGGTGGAGGCTGGTACAATTACAACATTTAAGAGGCATTTGGATGGGTATATGAATAGGAAGGGTTTGGAGGGATATGGGCCGGGTGCTGGCAGGTGGGACTAGATTGGGTTGGGATATCTGGGTCAGCATGGATGTGTTGGACCGAAGGGTCTGTTTCCATGCTGTACATCTCTATTACTATGTGTGTGTCTGTCAGAGAGAAAGAGAGAGTGAGTGAGAGAGAGTGAGAGAGAGTGAGAGAGAGTGAGAGAGAGTGAGTGTGTGAGAGGGAGAGAGAGTGAGAGAGTGAGTGTGTGAGAGGGAGTGAGAGGGAGAGTGAGTGAGACAGCATGTGCATGTGTGCAAGTGTGTGTCCATGTGCATGTGTGTGAGAGTGAGAGAGAGTAAATGAGTGAGAGTGAGAGTGAGAGTGAGTGAGTGAGTGAGTGAGAGTGAGTGAGTGAGAGTGAGTGAGTGAGAGTGAGAGTGAGTGAGAGTGTGTGTGTGTGTGAGAGTGTGAGAGTGAGTGAGTGTGAGAGAGAGTGAGACAGCATGTGCATGTGTGCAAGTGTGTGTCCATGTGCATGTGTGTGAGTGAGTGAGTGAGAGTGAGTGTGAGAGAGAGTGAGTGTGAGTGGGTGAGTGGGTGAGTGTGAGTGAGTGTGAGTGAGCATGTGCACGTGTGCAAGTGTGTGTGTGAGAGTGTGTGTGCAAGTTTGCCTGCATGTGTGTGCACACACTGATTTGCTCACCTCCTCACTTTGCAGCTCATGCATTTCCACAGAACAGCGTACAGCACCAGGAGAAAGCTGATGAAGATCGCTGCAGCTGCAAAACCTGGAAGGAATTGGCGAAAAAAAACCTCAGACCGATCAACACGCGAGTGACATCTCGACCGGAGGTGTCCTATTCTGATCTTCAAACCCTTGCACAGCCTGATCCTCCCTCACTATCTCAATACCTCTCCACCCTCACTTCCCTCCTCACAGAGCTTACAGCACCAATGGGAAATTCTCTCCTGAGAACTGGCCACGCATGACCACTGTGCAGTGATCGGGGGACAAATTGCTGCATTGAATACAATCTGTACGCACATGAGAAAGGGGACTGGCAAAACAACTGGGATTCAACTCTGATAGAGACAGAAACAGGTGCAATTCTCACCCGCAAGGTGGAGTTGGTAGGTATTCAAAGGACATACAACTGTTGGTCTCAGAGTGGGGTACTGGGACTAACTGGATACAACCAGGACTTGGCGTTCATGTCAGACTGCAGGTGACCCCACTCTACACTCTCACACACACTCTTACATACTCACACACTCACGCAGACCCTCATACACACACACTCTCTCTCATATATACCACCCACAGTCACACCCAAGCACACCACATCTCTTGCACACACACACACACAGGCTTGACCAACCCTACACACACGCAAACACACACTCTCTCATGTACACACACACACACACACACACACACACTCACTCTCTCATGAATGCGCACAAACATATATATGGGTGTGAAATTGTATTTGCAGAGACATTCTATTTCGCTCAAAAGTGCAGACAGTCAATAGTTTGTAAATTCCAGTCTGACTCAAGACTGGGATACAGACAGCCTCACACCTTTAATGCATTCACGTCTGAGCTGAGATGTCACCTTATTTGTTTTTTTAAACAAGACCTTCAGGTGTCTCGAGAATGTGACTTAAAAGAAGTTCCGGGATTGAAATACTCATGAACGGAAACTTGTAACCCCTTCTAAAAGGTTTAAGAGCAACCTCGGTTTGTTCGATCTATCATTTCAGTTGCGTGATGTTGCGATCTTCTGCTGTAAATTCTGTGTCTTATGATCCTGCTCCACACGTACCTGATGAAGGAGCAGTTCGGGCTTCCAAATAAACCTGTTGGACTATAACCTGGTGTTGTGTGAGTTTTAACTTGGTCCAACCCCAGCGTCTCCACATCACAGACAACTCTTCCAAAAGGGCTGGCACAGAATTGTGGAGCGTTTGTTATGGTCCACATCTGAACCCCCTCCTCAAAATAATTGAGATTCGATTCCCTACAGTTTGGAAACAGGCCGAACAAGTCTACACCGACCCTCCCAAGAGTAACCCACCCCCCCCGACTAATGCACCGAGCAACTACAGACAATTTAGCACGGCCAATTCGCGCTAACCTGCACATCTTTGGATTGTGGGAGGAAACCGCAGCACCCCCACGCAGACACAAGGGAGAGAACGTGCAAACTCCACACACACAGACAGTTGCCCGAAGTGGGAATCGAACCTGGCGCTGTGAGGCAGCAGTGCCAACCACTGTGCCACCCCAGTCTAGGCCTTGACTCATTTTGAGGGCAGACCCAGATGCGACAGTGACTGGTCACACGACTTGACGTTCAGAACAACGTCTTTAAACGTTGCAGTTAAAACACAACAAAAGAAAGCTGAACTTAGAAAATTTAACTCAATTGGAAACCTTATGCAAACAGGAACTATTACGAATTAACTGTTCCAGTACAGCAACATCACGTCCACAAACCTCGAGGCAAATTCAGAGAAATAGATTTTTCTAATAACAGCAGAGAGGAATCCCAGTTGTAGCTCAGAGATGGAAAAAAGATAACTTCTGGCCACTTAAGACTCCAACAGCAATTGCTTAAATCTGAACTTAAAAACTGAAGAAGAAAAAAACTAGAAATCTTGGTTCTGAGAGAGCTGGCAACACCTAGCCAGGCTGCATCTATTGTTTCAACTTTTGTTAAAAGAACCCCCCCCGAGCTGCTTACTTTATGGGAGTTCACTAGGCAGCCGGGTCTTAAACTCTTTTCAAAGCCAGGATGGAACTCCCATAGAGTAAGCAGCTCGGCGGGGGGGGGGGGGGGTCTTTTAGCAAAAGTTGAAACAATAGATGCAGCCTGGCTGGGTGTTGCCAGCTCTTTCAGAACCAAGATTCCTAGGTTTTTTTCTTCAGTACGGTCACACGCCCGACAATGGATGCCTCACTGCGGGGTTTTTTCTTAGGTCAAGGCAAGGTCACAGTGACAAATTTCTCACCTGGAGCCACCCCGCCTTGTCTCGCCGGTGACGATTCGTTGGCGGAACGCTGGATCGGAGGCAGCCTGTGGTCTTCCGGGAGGGTCACCACTCAAAGAGACGGGAGAGCAGGAGGTGAGATTGTGTATCCAGTGAGGAATGGGATTATTTCGGTAGAGACAGATTCCCCGATCACGGGGGTCGACGCCTCACACTCGCACTCAGGTCAAACGGACCTGCTTCATCCAGACCCACGCTAAGACCACACTTCGAGTGGAAGGACATTCTAGCTCCTGAGGGGTAACGCCACTGACACAGGAGGACAGACCGGATCGACTGGGCTTCTCCTCGCTGGGGTTTACAGTGAGGAGCGTGGATCTCACCGAAACATGTAAAATCCTGACAGGACTGGACATCGTTCCCCGATGTTGTGGGAGGGAAGGGGAAGTCCTGAGCTAGGGGTCACAGTCTAGGAAGCCATTCAAGGATTGTAGTAAGGAAGGGCATCTCGGAGAGTTGTGGGACACTGCACCAGAGACCGTTGCTGGGCAAGGGACTGTTTAAAAGGAGTGATGGGAACCGTACAGATTCACACTCCCTGCACCCCCTCCCCCCCCCGCCCACAACAACAAGCAGCATCCTAGAGCCACCTCCCTCGCCCTGATCTACAATGTCACTCTGCAAGGCAGGAGACTCCAGACCGCATTCTCCCGGACGAGCAAGTTGGGAAGGCTGCTATCCCCTCTGCAGGTGGGCTGAATTGCCTCCCTCTGACGCTGTGACCCCTCGGGAGAGGCGGTAAGGTCAGGGGGGGAAATGGGGCTGTTTTCGATGGAGGTTTCCCCAGTTGGATACTTACTGTCGCGGTCATCGCCCATCCTGGACAATTCTGTCAGCACTGTGACATTCTAAGGAAGGCAGATCAAAATACAACATTGGAAAGACTTCAGATACATTCATAACACCCATCTCCATCAGCCTGAACTCTCACTCTCACAACGGTCCGAGTAATATTCATGTCCTTCCAGTCGCGTGGGCTTACCATTGACCAGAAACTGAACTGGACCAGCCCCATCTCAACACAGCGGCTACAAGAGCAGCTCAGAGGCTGGGAATCCTGCAGCGAGTAACTCCCCTCCTGACTCCCCCCAAAGCCTGTCCCCACCATCGACAAGGCCCAAGTCAGGAGGGTGTGTGAGGGAATACTCCCCACTTGCCCTGGATGGGGGAGCAGCTCCAACAACACTCGAGAAGCTCGACACCATCCAGGGACAAAGCAGCCCCCGCTCGATTGTCCCCACACCCACAAACACCCCACTCCCTCCACCACCCCCGACGCTCAATAGCAGCAATATATACCATCTACAAGATCCTACAAATAAAATGAAGGATGGCAGATCTGAGACAGAACTGGCAGGAGAAACTCAGCAGCGTCTGTGGAGAGAAAGCAGGATTAAGCCAGTGACCCTTCATCAGAACTGATCGGGGTTAGGAAGAAGTGGCATATGTGCTCAGGTCGGGAGTAAGTGATTGCTCGATGGATATATGAGAGAGAGAGTGACACAGAGAGTGAGACAGAGTGTGTGTGTGTGTAAGACAGTGTGTGTGTGTGAGACAGAGTGTGTGTGTGTGTGAGACAGAGTGTGTGTGTGTGTGAGACAGAGTGTGTGTGTGTGAGAGACAGAGTGTGTGTGTGTGTGAGACAGAGTGTGTGTGTGCGAGACAGTGCGCGCGAGAGAGAGTGCGCGAGTGCGAGAGAGTGTGCGCGAGTGCGAGAGAGTGTGCGCGAGTGCGAGAGTGTGTGTGCGAGGGCAAGAGAGTGATAGCGAGTGTGTGAGAGAGTGTGTGTGTGACAGATGTGTGTGCGAGAGAGCGTGTGCGCGAGAGAGAGTGCGCGCGAGAGAGAGTGTGCGCGAGAGAGAGTGTGCGCGAGAGAGAGAGCGTGTGTGTGTGTGTGAGTGCGAGTGAGTGTGTGTGCGAGAATGAGATAGGGTGTATGTGAGAGTGTGTGCGAGAGAGGGTGAGTGCGAGAGAGTGTGTATGTGTGTGTGTGTGTGTGTGTGTGTGTGTGTGTGCGAATGTATATGTGCGAGAGAATGTGTGTGAGTGTGTCTGAGAGAGAGTGTGTATGAGTGTGTGTGAGAGAGAGAGAGTGTGTGTGAGAGAGAGTGCGTGAGAGAGAGAGTGCGTGAGAGAGAGAGTGCGTGAGAGAGAGAGAGTGCGTGAGAGAGCGAGTGTGTGTGTGAGAGAGAGAGAGAGTGTGAGAGAGAGAGAGCGTGTGAGAGAGAGTGTGTGTGTGAGAGAGAGAGCGTGAGAGAGAGAGAGAGAGAGAGCGTGAGAGAGAGAGCGTGAGAGAGAGAGAGCGTGTGAGAGAGAGAGCGTGAGAGAGAGAGTGTGTGTGTGTGTGTGTGAGAGAGAGAGTGTGAGAGAGTGTGTGTGAGAGAGTGTGAGTGTGAGAGTGTGAGTGTGTGTGAGAGTGTGTGTGAGAGTGTGTGTGAGAGTGTGTGTGAGTGTAAGAGTGAGTGTGAGTGTGAGAGAGTGTGAATGTGAGACAGTGTCAGTGTGAGAGTGTCAGTGAGAGAGAGTGTCAATGAGAGAGAGTGTCAATGAGAGAGAGAGAGAGTGAGAGTGCGAGAGTGCATGTGTGAGAGTGTGTGTGTGAGAGAGAGCGTGAGTGTGTGAGAGGTGAGAGTGCGAGAGAGTGTATGAGTGCGAGTGCAAGAGTGTGTGTGTGAGTGTGAGGGAATGTGAGTGTGAGAGAGTGTGAGAGTGTGAGAGCGAGAGTGTGTGTGAGTGCGAGAGAGTGTGTGAGTGCGAGTGCAAGAGTGTGTGTGAGAGTGTGTGTGTGAGGGAATGTGAGTGTGAGAGTGCGAGAGAGTGTGTGAGTGCGAGGGAGTGTGAATGCGAGAGTGTGTGAATGCGAGAGTGTGTGTGTGTGAGAGAGAGTGTGTGTGTGTGTGAGAGAGTGTGTGAGTGTGAGAGCATGAGAGAGCGCAAGAGGGCGCGTGTGAGTGCGAGAGTGTGAGAGTGCGTGTGAGAGTGTGTGAGTGCGAGAGAGCGTGTAAGTGTGAGAGAGAGTGAGAGTGTGAGAGTGTGAGAGAATGCGAGAGAGTGCGTGTGTGAGTGAGTTTGTACGTGAGGGAGTGTGTGCGTGAGGGAATGTGTGCGTGAGGGAGAGTGAGCGTGAGGGAGAGTGAGTGCAAGAGTGTGTGAGTGTGAGAGTGTGTGTGTGCGCAAGAGTGTGAGTGCGAGAGTGCGAGAGCGCAAGTGTTAGAGAGAGTGAGTGCGAGTGAGTGCGAGTGTGTGAGAGTGTGTGAGAGTGTGTGAGAGTGTGTGAGTGTGTGTGAGTGTGTGAGAGAATGTGTGTGTGAGTGTGTGAGAGAGTGTGTGAGAGAGTGTGTGTTAGTGAGAGAGTGTGTGTGTGTGAGTGAGAGAGTGTGAGTGTGAGTGTGAGTGTGAGTGTGAGTGTGTGTGTGTGTGTGAGAATGTGTGTGTGTGTGTGTGTGAGAGTGAGTGTGTGAGAGTGAGTGTGTGAGAGTGTGTGTGTGTGTGTGAGTGTGTGTGTGTGAGAGTGAGTGTGTGAGACTGAGTGTGAGTGTGTGAGAGTGTGAGTGACAAAAGGATGGATTGGGGGATGCCAGGGAGAGGGAAACTGGCTGAGAATGTGTGGGCTGGATTCCATGTGATTGTCATTCCCGATCGGACACACGGCCCGTGGTGTTGTCAGTGAGGGTGGAGCTGGAGTCCGGCCGGATTTTCGCCACCCAGCCGCGAGTGCAGGGAGGGGCTGAGCACCCAGTTTGGTGGTGTCCCCGTTTTCAGGGTTATGGTGGGGGAGGTGGGCGATGTCCATCCTGACTGACTGTGGTCAGGGAGGAGGGGACCCAGTCACTGAGGGAGGGGGGACAGCTCAGACTAGGGGTCCTGGGGTTTCCAGGCAGGAGAGAGGAGGAGGTATTCCCTTTGGCACTAGGGCGAACTTGGGAGGGGAATCTCCCGGTCTATCCCAGTTTCTCGTTAGGGATCTCCCGCACCTCACTGGTGACAGTGGGGAGGAGGAACGTCACGCTGTGAGCCGATTTTCCAAACAAACGCGGGGATGTGGGCCAAACGCGGGTGGGTGGGGCCCGTGTCGTTCAGGAATATCCTCAGAATGGACTGGAAGGGTTTGTGTCCGGGCGGCCTGACTCTATTCCCAAATGGCGGAACGGACTCGACGGGCCGAATGGCCTCATCCTGCACCTCCGTCTTATCTTCGGGCCCTTCCACTGGGACACCTTTGCACCAATGGTTCTTTGGAGGGGTTGGGGGAGGGCGGGGTGCTAAAAGGCGCTATGTCAATGCAGTTTGCTGTTTCTGAATCCAGGGGGCTAGTTTTAGTGGACTCCAAAAACAGGGAGTGGCCATGGGACACCAGGTTTCCTTGTTTGTGAGGGAGACTGAATGTTAGCCTCACCGCTCCCTCGGGCAACATTGAACAAGCACCCAGCCCCCTGACTCCCACTCCCCCCTCCCCTCCCCTCCCACTCCCGATAGATAGACAGATCAATATGGACAGGGTCAGTGAACCCGCAGCAGGGTAAAGTTTACACAGACACACAGACACAGAGAGGCACAGACACAGACACAGAGACGCACACACAGACGCACAGACACAGAGACAGAGATTCATACACAGACACAGAGACGCGCGCACACAGAGACACAGACACAGACACACACACACACAGACACAGAGACTCACATACACACAGACACAGACACACACACACACAGACACAGAGACTCACACACACACAGACACAGAGACTCACACACACACAGACACAGAGAGGCACACACACACAGACACAAGAAAGTCACACACACAGACACTCACACACACAGACACACATAGACACACGCAAAGATGAGCATGCACGCACACACAGACACAAAAACCGAGACGCGCACACACACACACACACACACACACACACACAGACGTACACACACAGAGACACGTGCACACACAGACACACACACACAGACACAGAGAGACACACACACAGACACAGTCTCTCACACACAGACACAGTCTCTCTCTCACACACACACAGACACAGAGACGCACAGAGACTCACACACAGACAGAATCACACAGACAAACAGACACACAGTCTCTCTCTCACACACACAGACACACAGACAAAGAGACGCCCACACATAAAAACAGACACAGATGCACACAAACAGAGACCCACAGTCTAACACAGAGACACACTCACACACAGTCTCACACACAGAGACAGATATAGACACAGTACTGGTTCACAGAGTCAGAGACCTCCTGTCGGGTTGAAGGAGGCCATTCAGCCCTGTGTGACCATCCTAACCCCCTGAGCTAGCAGGCCACCTCACCCCCTGGAGCCCCCACCTCTCCCCCTAACCCGGATGCCAGCTGCCAGGACCAGACAGCGCCCATTCCCCGTGCCGTGTGGAGTCCGACTTTGCCTGGAGGGGACTCGCTGAGGGGGACAGGAATACGGCACCGAGAGGCTCTCTCTCGGCCAGTACGGCTGTGATGGACCCAATGGCCTTACCGGGAAAGTGGGGGAGGAGGTGGTGTGGGGTGTCGTAAACTCTGGGAAGGGGGCACTCTTCCTGATTCCCCCAAAGGTACGATGGGTGTTGGCCTTGCCAGAGCTCCTCAGCGAATCAGAGAGGCCTACACCACAGGCCCCAGAAAATTAAACCAGACACGACTGGCCTTAAGGTCGACTCTACCGTGACCCTTCTCGGTATGCGATGGCAGGGCGGAGGGGGATGGGAATGGAATGAGGTGGGGAAGAGGTGAAGGAATGTGAACAATGTCAGGGAGACAAGGTGGAGGACGCTCCTCGCTTAGGCCGATGGTGGACTAGGAGCCAAAATGGCCTCCTTCTGCTCCTGACCTTCCGGACCCTCCCTGGGCACCGGACGGCAGCAGAGACCGGAGCGCCCTGGAAGGTTTCTGACCCTCGGGCATCGATTGTTAACCGATTTGACCAAGGGAAGGGAATTCACACCAAGGAAGATAAGAGGGAAGGCCTGGAGTTCTTCCAGAGGGGCCAGGCAAGAGTCACAGCAAGGCAGGAGGCCATTCAGTCAGCGGTGCCTCTGCTAGCTCACTCACCCCCATCTTTGACCTCATTGTTTCACCTTCGCGTTATGCCTAGACAGGGTGGTTCGGCACGGCTTGCCTTCACCGCTCAGACCTTCGAGTTGGGACGCCATGTTGAGGTTGTACAGGACCTTGGGGGATGAGTCCCCTTCCAAAGGACTGCGTCCCCTTCTGGTTATCAGAAGGATATTATTAAACTGGGGAGGGGGGGTTCAGAAGGGATTTACCTGGATGTTGTTGGGAATGGAGGGTTCGCGTCAGAGGGAGAGTCTGGGACTTTTCACTCTGGAGGGTAGGAGGTTGAGAGGTGACGTGGTAGAAGTTTATAAAACCACGAGGGGCAAAGATAGGGTTAATGGCAGGTATCGCTTCCCTTGGATTGGGGGAGAGGGGTTTCAAGACGAGATTTTTAAGGTGAGAGAAGAGAGATTTAAAAAAAAGACACGAGGGGCAACTTGTTTTCCACACAGGGTGGGCCGAACTCCCTGAGGATGGGGGAGGGGACAAGGTTGAAAAGATAAGTGAATGAACAGGAAAGATTCAGAGGGATGTGGGTCAGGAGCAGGCAGGTGGCACCAGTTTAGTTTGGGATTAGGGTCAGCACGGGCCGGTGGGGCCGAAGGGTCTGTTTCCCTGCTGTCTGACTCCGTGGTTGTGACAGGCTGGGTATTTTGGGGAGGGGAAGGCGATGCAGGAAAGCAGAGCTGGAGGTGACTGTTCAGGCCTGAGTAGGAACGATGGGGGAATTGGCAGTGACCTCGGTGGGACCCAGGAGACGGTGAAAGATTCGGGAGCAGCGTTGGACTCCCTGCAAAGTCCAGGCTGGGGATCGACACTGCATGGTTAAACACAAGGGTTTTAGTGGAGAGATTGGGAGAATTGTTCTTTTTACCGTCGCCCCCTGCCAACCTGATGTGTTTACAGCAGAAAGCGACTGGTTTACAGATTCCTGAGTGAAAGTGGAGGGGGGGGGGGGGGGGGGGGAGGTTAGAGAGCTGCTCATGTTCCGGGGGAAACACAGAGAAATGTTAGTGAGCATGGACTATAACTCCTACCCTCCAGTCCCAGCAACATCATTTCTGAGCCCCCTCCAGTTTAATAATATCCTTCCTATAACAAGGAGACCAGAACTGGACACAGCGCACCAGACAAGGCCTCACCTATGTCCTGTACAACCCCAACGTGACACCCCAACTCAAAAGGTCTGAGCGATGAAGGAAAGCATGCTAAATGCCTACTTAACCGCCCTGTCCACACAGAAGAGCGTTAATCTTAAGTAGGCACAAGAGCAGGCCATTTGGCCCCTCTAGTCTAACACCAGTCATTCACTAAGATCACAGCTGATCTGATAACAGCCTTAAGTCTGTCTAATCCCTTCCCCTCCCAATACCTTGTCAATCAGAATCCATCCCACCTTAAAAATACTCCATGGCCCCAGCTCAAAACTTCCCATGAACCAAAAAAGCCTCTCAGAGAACAAAATGGTCTTAGTCCAAAAATATGATTTGGAGATGCCAGTGTTGGACTGGGGCGGACAAAGTTAAAAATCACGCAACACCAGGTTAGAGTCCAACAGGTTTATTTGGAAGCACTAGCTTTCGGAGCGCTGCCCCTTCATCAGGTGCCTGCAGGATCATAAGACACAGAATTTATAGCAAAAGATCGCAGTGTCAGGCAACTGAAACGATAGATTGAACAAACCTAGCTTGCTGTGAAATCTTTCATCTTTCAGAATGGGTTGCAGGTTTCGGTTCATTTAACCTCGTTCAAGTCACATTCTCGAGAGAACTTGCGGTTTGATTTAAAACAAAAAGTGACATCTCAGCTCAGACAATGCGTTAAAGGTGTGAGGTTAGAGTCTGTCTGTATCCCAGTCTTGAGGCAGACTGGTTCCCCTTCCAAAGACGGGACTTATCAAAACGTTCCACGGACTGACTGCCCACCACTGAGTGCCTGCAAGGTCGTGTGCGTTTGGAAAAATAATCGCCAAACAGTAGTGTTTCCCTCCCGGTCGGGGGAATGCTTCCGCAGTCTCGGATGTCCGGGTGACCACCCTCCAAGGCGGACTTCGTGACAGGCAACAACGTAGAGTGGCCGAGCAGAGGCTGATGGTCAAGTTTGGTAACCATGGAGATGGCCTCAAACGGGACCTTGGGGTCATGTCACACTACAGGTGACCCCCACTGCCCCTGTACACGTTCTCTCTCTCGTGCGAGCGCGCACACACACACACACTTTTGCATACTCACACTAATGCAGACACGATCTCATCCACACACTCTCTCTCTCAGACACAAACACCCACACTCTCTTTCTCCTCCTCACACACACATGGACACACACATGAATCTAGGGGCTGAATTTGCGTTTGTAATTCAACTCTACATTTTATTTTGTTCAAAAAAGCACAAGCAACCAGTCCGTGGAACATTTTGATAAATCCCGTCTTTGGAAGTGGAACGAGTCTGCCTCAAGACTGGGATACAGACAGACTCTAACCTCACACCTTTAACGCATTGTCTGAGCTAAGATGTCACTTTGTTTTTAAATCAAACCGCAAGTTCTCTCGAGAATGTGACTTGAAAGAGGTTAAATGAACTGAAACCTGCAATCCATTCTGAAAGATGAAAGATTTCACAGCAAGCTAGGTTTGTTCAATCTATCGTTTCAGTTGCCTGACACTGCGATCTTTTGCTATAAATTCTGTGTCTTATGATCCTGCAGGCACTTGATGAAGGGGCAGCGCTCCGAAAGCTAGTGCTTCCAAATAAACCTGTTGGACTCTAACCTGGTGTGGTGTGAATTCTGTTTATCCAAAATGGCACACATTCTTTCCCCTGAAATGTGGCACCACCCCCATTTTAATTGTAGACTATCCCATGAGGGGGAAACATCATGCAATCCCAACACTGTAGAAGCAGGCCATTCGGTCCATCAAGTCCACACTGACCCTCCGAACAGCATCCCTCCCAGACTTACCCCTATCCTTGTGATTCCCACCCAAACCGGCACATCGTTGCGCGCTGTGGGAGGAGACCAGAGCACCCGGAGGTAACCCGCCGGGAGGACGTACAAACTCCACACACACACACACACAGACCTGCCCGAGGCTGGAATCGAACCCAGGCCCCTGGCGTTGTGAGGCAGCAGTGCTAACCACTGAGCTACCCCATCATTGGCCTTGGTCAAGCCTCCCCAATCCCATCACCACCGGTTCTTCTAAATCTCAGTGGGTACACTCCCAACCTAGCCTTGTCAAATAATGTACCGGTCAGAGTGGACTTTCCCTGACCTGTCTCCCCCCGGCATGAATAAATCCTTACATCTATGGAACCACATCAAGCCTACAAGCTCCGCCCAGCTTGAATGTTTCCATTTCCTATTCTCTCATGAACCTGTCCCCTCTGAATTACATCTGAATTAGAGTCCTCATAGAGATGGACAGCACGAAAACAGACCCTTCGGTCCATGCCGACCAGATATCCCAACCTAATCCTGTCCCACCTGCCAGCACCCAACCCATATCCCTCCAAACCCTTCCTATTCATATACCCATCCAAATGCCTTTTAAATGTTGCAATTGTACCAGCCTCCACCACTTCCTCTGGCAGCTCATTCCACACACGTACCACCCTCTGTGTGAAAAAGTTGCCCCTGCGGTCTCTTTTATATCTTTCCCCTCTCACCCTAAACCTATGCCTCTCTAGTTCTGGACTCCCCCACCCCAGGGAAAGGATTTCAATTGGCACGGTGGTTAGCACTGCTGCCTCACAGTGCCAGAGACCCGGGTTCAACTGCCCACCCCAGGCAACTGTCTGTGTGGAGTTTGCACATTCTTCCCAGTGTCTGCGTGGATTTCCTCCAGGTGCTCCGGTTTCCTCCCACAGTCCAAAAATGTGCAGGTCAGGGTGGATTGGTCGTGCTAAATTACCCATAGTGCTCAGGGATGTGCAGGTTAGGGTGGATTGGCCATGCTAAATTACCCCATAGTGTTAGGTGAAGGGGTAAATGTAGGGGAATGGGTCTGGGTGGGTTACTCTTCGGAGGGTCGGTGTGGACTTGTTGGGCCGAAGGGCCTGTTTCCACACCGTAAGTAATCTCATCGAAAAAATTTTATTCCATTTACCCCTCATAACTTTGTAAACCTCTATAAGGTCACCCCCTCAGCCTCCGACACTCCAGGGAAAACAGCCCCAGCCTGTTCAGCCTCTCCCTGTAGCTCAAACCCTCCAACCCTGGCAACGTCTTTGTCAATCTTTCCTCAACCCTTTCAAGTTTCACAACATCTTTACGATAGGAAGGAGACTAGATCCAATTATTTGCCTCAACACCCCCCCTCACCCCCAAGCAGTCTCAGGGCAGTTTTTTTTAAAAATGGGTCAACAGACTAATCTCACTAACTGATTAAAATACAACCAAACAGCAACAGCAATTTAGTTTCTGGCAATCACAGAACCAAAACAGGTTTTGTGAGGCCAGGTTTATTCTAGAAAATTAACAAGAACAGCCAAGCTCATTGAACTCAATCTATCTTTCAGAGGGACAAAGTCTTGACTTCAGGGGAGGATGCAAGTTGCAAGTTGAGCTCTGACAATTCAGGAACACCCGAACTCTGTCCAACCAGGACTCTCTGCTCAACACAACTCAGCACAGGTCAATGAAATGTGGCACAAATTCAGCAACTTACCTGCATGTTGCTGTTCACAGGGAAAATGCCCCTGTCTGGGCTCAGGCTGCCTGCAGACCGCTTCATTGCAATGCAATGCAATGCAATGCAACCCGGGGCTTGACAATCCCTTTCCCCCCCCCACAAACTTTGCCCTCCTCCTCAACCTGACTTTGCAGTTCAAGGGAGGGGACTAGCTCCCTGCCGCGCCGGGAGACGCCGCTCCGCGGGACGAGGAGGAGTGGCCGCTCCCTCCCGAGGGGCGCAGCACGGGGGCGGAGGAATCCACCTCCATCCCTCTCCATCTCCATCCATTGAGTTGGTGGATGCAGGAGTTGGTTTTATTTCTAATAAGATGTTTCTTTTGCAAAAGCCTCATGAGCTCAGGGGAGGGGGGGGACACCCTCCACCCCCACCCCACACAAGCTCACAGTGTGTGACCCTTCAGCCCATCTCCTAGCCCCCTTTCCCCCATGTGTCGCCCATTGAGATTTGGGATGATGTGGAGGGGAGGGTTACAAAGTCACTCTGGGGGTCCGGGGGGCTACCAGTTTCGGGTAGGCGGCTTGGCTGGTGGTGAGAAGGGAGATCTTCTATGCACGCCCGGATTCTCAGCTCAGCCGCGCCGCACGCTGCCCTCGAGGTGAGGCGGGGGGGGGGGAAACGAGACGGTCACACACCTCCTTCTGGAAATGTGCAGAGGAAGTCTGGAGAGGAACGCAGTGGGCGTTTGTCGGGGTTCGTCCCGAGCGGCGCCGTGCCCTACGGCCTGTTCCTCCGGGACGCACACCGAGACGAACGTCAACTGGGCCTGGAGGACCATCAAGCCGGTGACGGGTGCTCTCTGGGCGGTCCGAGACCTGTTGACCATCCAGCTGAAGGAGTCGACCCCGACTGAGTGTTGCAGACTGGCACATTCCAAGGTCTAGGACGACGTGCTGAGGGACGCGCTGAAGCTTGGGGGCAGCTGCCGCCCGGGCACGGTGGGGAAAGACCGCCATGTAACGTCTGCCCGCCTAAGAAGAACAGGGGGCCCATGTAGTCATTTGGGTTTCAGTGACCCCTCAGCAAAAGGGCTGGATAGTCAATGTACAGACTTGTACGTAGGAAAAATAAATTTCGATATCTATATGTAAAGCAGCGTGATGTTGGCATGAACAATTGTATGGAGATCCAAATAATTTTATGAATAAAGTATATTTTTGAAATTTTTAAAAAAAGTCCCAGCTTTCGGAGTGCTGTTCCTTCCTCGGGACCATCATCTGGTTTTGGGTGATTCCTCGCGGATATAAGTCTGATAATCCTGTCCCACTTGTTCCCTGATGACGGAGCGTCGCTTCGAAAGCTAGTGCTTCCAAATAAACCTGTCGGACCGTAACCTGGTGTTGTGTGGTCCTTCACCGGTATGAGCCCCACCCACCCCCGAGCCTGAAGAGGGTGGGATACTGTAGCCTTGTGTCTTTTCAAGAAGGTGAGGTGTATTTCCATCTCTCTCTCCCCTCTTACCAGGGCAGAGAGCTTCCGAATGGCCTACAGTAACTCCTGGTTTCTATATGAATCTCTCCTTCCACCCTGTGTTTGATGGGCCGAATGGCCCACAGTAACTCCTGGTTTCTATATGAATCTCTCCTTCCACCCTGTGTTCGATGGGCCGAATGGCCCACAGTAACTCCTGGTTTCTATGTGAATCTCTCCTTCCACCCTGTGTTCGATGGGCCGAATGGCCCACAGTATCTCCTGGTATCAATATGAATCTCTCCTTCCACCCTGTGTTCGATGGGCCGAATGGCCTACAGTAACTCCTGGTTTCTATATGAACCTCTTCTTCCACCCTGTGTTTGATGGGCTGAATGGCCCACAGTAACTCCTGGTTTCTATATGAATCTCTCCTTCCACCCTATGTTTGATGGGCCGAATGGCCTACAGTAACTCCTGGTTTCTATATGAATCTCTCCTTCCACCCTGTGTTTGATGGGCCGAATGGCCTACCGTAACTCCTGGTTTCTATATGAATCTCTCCTTCCACCCTGTGTTCGATGGGCCGAATGGCCTACCGTAACTCCTGGTGTCTATATGAATCTCTCCTTCCACCCTGTGTTGATGGGCCGAATGGCCCACAGTAACTCCTGGTTTCTGTATGAATCTCTCCTTCCAGCTTACAATGCTCGTTCGCTCTTCCTCCTTCCCTTTCCTCCAGCCTTTGCATTTGCATAACACCTGCCATGTCCCGGAGTTTTGTCAGAGAGTCGTTTCGCTCCCTCACTCCTCACACTCCCCCCGCGGGCCCCAAAACAGTCCCAGAGCAGCTGAGTATTTCACAACATCCTCTTTTTATTTCCAAAGAAAATAAACTTTGCCGCACAGTGATTATCAACAGCAGATTCGAAGGGACACAGCTTTCTGTTTCATGGAGTGGATGAGGTCGAGGTGCTTTTGGGAAGTTATCACGGGGAGTCATGGTGGATTTGTAACCCAGTGAGGCATTCGGAGCAGCAGGGGGGTGAGGGGGTCCAATGGGGTGTTGGGCCCTCCATGGTGAGAGGATTGGAATGCAGGAGCAGGAATGGACAGGGGAGACCACACCCTGGGGTATTGCATGTGTGTGTGTGTGTGTCTGTCTCTGTAGCTGTGTGTGTGCACAGTTGAACAATCATCCCCTCAACACACCTGCACTGCAATCCTCAAAGTCACTTTCAGCTCTACTGGAGGGCCCCAGTGGGACTGAAGGCACAAGTAAGTGTATGTGTGTGTGTGTGTGTATGTGTGTGAGAGTATGTGTGTTTGTGTGTGAGAGTATGTGTGTGTCTGTGTGTAAGCGTATGTGTGTGTGTCTATGTGTGAGAGTATGTGTGTGTATGTGTGTGTGTGTGTATGTGTGTGTGAGAGAGTATGTGTGTGTGTATGTGTGTGTATGAGAGTATGTGTGTGTATGTGTGTGTGAGTGTGTGTGTGTGTGTGTGTGTGTGTGTGAGAGAGAGAGAGTGTGTGGGTATGTGTATGTGGGTGTCTATGTGCACAGTCGAACAATCATCCCCTCAACACACCTGCACTGCAATCCTCAAAGTCACTTTCAGCTCTACTGGAGGGCCCCAGTGGGACTGAAGGCACAAGTAAGTGTATGTGTGTGTGTGTGTATGTGTGTGAGAGTATGTGTGTTTGTGTGTGAGAGTATGTGTGTGTCTGTGTGTAAGCGTATGTGTGTGTGTCTATGTGTGAGAGTATGTGTGTGTATGTGTGTGTGTATGTGTGTGTGAGAGAGTATGTGTGTGTGTATGTGTGTGTGTGTGTGTGTGTGTGAGAGAGAGAGAGTGTGTGGGTATGTGTATGTGGGTGTCTATGTGCACAGACGAACAATCATCTCCTCGACACCCCTGCACTGCAGGTGATAACAACTCATGACTCTAAGTCTGAGCTGGTCAGTAAATCAGAGACAAGGGAACAGGTCTATCTCTCACATCTTGACGACAGGAGTTGTGATGCTGCCAAAAAGATTCAGAACGAGAGATCTGGAGAAGCAAACACTCGTGAAGTTGGCTGTTCAACGACCAGCGCCGATTCTCCTGCTAAGTTCGACAGCGAACGTAACCATCTGAGCAGGCGCAGTGTTCTTAATGACACTTGAGTTTATTCATTCACACAGAAACCCGGGAGAGCCAGTTCCTTTCTGATCACATGCTGACTTAGATCCGGGGAGGGGGGAAAGCTGTCCGCAATCCGTGGAAGTTGCTTTCAGAACCGACTTCTCGGGAAAAATGCAAAGGGCCAGTGAATGAAACTGGATTCCTCAGCGTCAGGCTAACTGATGGATACATCTTGGGATGATCCCAAATACAGGAATCCCACACAGGCACCGGGAATACTGTTCTGTTTGTTTTTTTATCATCAGACACAGAGAGTTGACAGTGAGGGTTGTTGAGGCAGAGAGAGACAGATTCCAACACATGTAGGGCTCCTTCTACACTCTGAAACTAAAAATAAAGCTCTCTCTACACTGTTCCCCCATCAAACACTCCCAGGACAGGGACAGCACGGGGTTAGAAACAGAGTAAAGCTCTCTCTACACTATCCCCCATCAAACACTACCCAGGACAGGGACATCACAGGGTTAGATACAGAGTAAAGCTCTCTCTACACTGTCCCCCATCAAACACTCCCAGGACAGGAACAGCACGGGCTTAGATACAGAGTAAAGCTCCCTCTACACTGTCCCCCCATCAAACACTCCCAGGACAGGGACAGCACGGGGTTAGATACAGAGTAAAGCTCTCTCTACACTGTCCCCCATCAAACACACCCAAGACAGGGACAGCACAGGGTTAGATATAGAGTAAAGCTCCCTCTACACTGTCCCCCCATCAAACACTCCCAGGACAGGGACAGGACGGGGTTAGATGCAGAGTAAAGCCCCCTCTACGCTGTCCCCCCATCAAACATTCCCAGGACAGGGACTGCACGGGGTTAGATACAGAGTAAAGCTCTCTCTACACTGTCCCCCCATCAAACACTCCCCAGGATAGGGACAGCACGGGGTTAGATATAGAGTAAAGCTCCCTCGACACTGTCCCCCCATCAAACACTCCCAGGACGGGGTTAGATGCAGAGTAAAGCTCCCTCTACACTGTCCCCCCATCAAACACTCCCAGGACAGGGACAGCACGGGGTTAGGTACAGAGTAAAACCCCCATGTCAAATAGATATCAGGATCTGACCCTGCTGGCGTAGTCAGCACTGAGCAATGTGTGTGTGTGTCTCTCTCTCTCCTGTAAAATACTGGGTCTGTCTTACCTCGTCCCGTCCCCTAACAGTGAATCCTCTAGGAGCGTGTAGCGGGAGGGGGAGCCGCTGCTTGAGGAACATTGAGTTCCAGAGTGAATTTGTTTGAAAAGCCATTACAATCCAGCGGCGACTGTCTCAGAACAGGAGGAGAGAGGGGAGCTATTCATTTTTGACCGCTCCCGTCAATCCCCAGAAACACGGAAATCTTCATCGCTTTCCCCTCCTGAATTTCCAGGCCTCACACACGGTCGCCGAAACCGAGTGAGTCCGAGGTTTGGAAGGCGTCCGAACTCAGAAAAGCCTGCGAATGTTTTGCTGCCAGCAAACTTCAGAGGGAGTTCACAATGTTTAATAACGGAGCTGAGTCCAATCCCTATGTTTAGCCGGAGAGGAGGCATCATTTCACGATCCCAATGCTGGTTGGTGGGGGAGGGGAGAGTGCAGGGTACCGGGGTGGGGAGGTCAGACGTCCACGTTGAGAGAGGGGAGACTTTAATCAGGCTAAAAGATGAAGGTCCGGGTGGTGGCAGTTAACTGTCAATTGTTTTACCAGGGACCTTCTCTCACACACGCATACATCCCATCTTCCCTGGCCCTCCCCTTATTTTGGCCCCCCAAATCAGTGCTGCTGATTGGCCCGTGTACCCTCGTTCCGGAATGGGTCAAGCGTTGCCAGTCCATGAGGAAAACCCTAGGATTGCCCCGGTCCTGCCATCTCGGACCTTCCCTTGGTCAGGATCAACCCGGTGAATTTGGCATTTTTTGGTCGCAGGGAGAGGTGGCAGAGCGATCGAATCCTGCGTTCAGTCTCCGCCGCCTCCCCCCGCCCCCCCCCCCCCCACCACCACCACCAGCTTCCTCCCTCTCCGGCGTGGGATCGGACTGTGCGCTAGATGACGTTCTCAAAGAGCTGCATCGAGTGCATAATGTTCTCGTCCTGAAAGGCAAAAGGCAGATGGGTTAACAGCACGGAGTACTGGGAACTGGCGGGGGAGAGGTTGGCACATCCGTCTGCCTTCAGCGCCCACCCTCTTGAGTGTTGCCCCCCCCCACAAGCCTTTGTGCCAATTTTAATTGGCACTTTTGTTGACCTTCCCCCCAAGGGGGCATCACAACAAGTCACACACCAGACCTAACAAATCTAAACTGAAAGGTTGGCGCAGGCTCAGTGGATGGCGGTGCCAGGGTTGACTAACGAGCGAGAGGAATTCACCCCCAGTGGGCACGACGGAAGTGGGCAGGCAGACGGCAGAGGGAGGGAAGGTGTTAGGGATCCGGGAATCCCGCGTCTCTCTCCTTCTCGGCGAGAGCAAGATCGGGCCGATGTGTTCCCAAATCGGGAAGGGGTCTAGTGGGCTGGGCGAGGAGGCCATGCCAACCTTCGAGCAGGGAGGGTGGGATATCAGGGAACCATTGAGCGATCATTGGAAAACCGCACTTGGATAAACGTTCGCAACTGAGGGCAACAAACGTTGGCCTTTGCAGGAATGGGCAGTTGGGGATTTGCTGGAGGCTTTAAAGGAGTGAGCACGGATGCAGAGGGCTGAATGGCCTCCTCCAGCACCACCTCAGGATTACCGGAAGCAAAACGCGGACAGAATGGCCTCATCCCGAGTGGGAAATGTCACCAACCTTCATGCAGTTCCGCAGGAATTCGTCAATTGTCACAATGCCGTCTTGATTCTCGTCCATCTTCTGGGGGTGGGGGTGGGGGGAGGGGAGCGGGGGGAAGAGGAGGGAAGTGACAGTCAGTCTCCACATGGCATGCAGCATTTCGGAAAAGCCCACAGCGTCTTGTTCCCTTCAGAATGCAACGTGCTCATGTACCAGCAGAGGGAGTCTACCCAGAATGGTGCCAGAGTGCGACCACTGAACAGGTTCTCAGAATTATTACTGAGCAATGTTTCCCACTTCATCATACTTTCACACACACACACACACACACACACACTCTCCCTCATACACACTCACTCATACACACAGACACTCACACCGTTCCCCACCCCCCACACACATACACTCTCTCTCACACACACACACACTCTCTCCTTCACATACACTCACACACACACACTCACACCGTTCCCCCACCCCTCACACATACACTCTCACACTCATACACACTCACTCACACAAATTCACACACTCAGACATACACATACACACACACACTCACGCCATTCCCTCACCCCCCACACACATGCAGTCTCACACTTTCACACACATTCACACTCCCCCTCACACACACTCACTCACACACACACGCTCACACCATTCCCCCACCCCCCCACACACTCTCACACTCACACACACTCACAGACATACACATATACACACTCACACTGTTCCCCCACCCCCCCACACACACGTATACTCTCACTCTCACACACAATCGCATTCACAGACACACACATTCACACTCTCTCTCACACACATACACACACACACACACACACACACACACACAATCACACACACTCACAGACACATACTCATTTTCTCACATCCACACTCAGGCACACACACACTCACACATGCACAGACACTATCAACATCTTGGGGGGGTACCGTCTCCAGCGAGAGAGAATCTAACCATCACCCCCTTGACATTCAATGGTGTTACCATCACTGAATCCCTCCCACTATCAACATCCTGGGGGTTACCATTGACCAGAAACTGAACTGGACCAGCCCCATATAAACACAGCGGCTACAAGAGCAGCTCAGAGGCTGGGAATCCTGCAGTGAGTAACTCCCCTCCTGACTCCCCCCAAAGCCTGTCCCCACCATCGACAAGGCCCAAGTCAGGAGGGTGTGTGAGGGAATACTCCCCACTTGCCCTGGATGGGGGGCAGCTCCAACAACACTCGAGAAGCTCGACACCATCCAGGGACAGAGGAGTCCCCGCTCGATTGTCCCCACACCCACAAACCCCCCACTTCCCCATCCCCCCTGACGCTCAGTAGCAGCAGTGGGTACCATCTACAAGACGCACTGCAGCAACTCCCCCAGGCTCCTCAGACAGCACCTTCCAAACCCCACGGCCACTTCCATCAGGGGCAGCAGATACATGGGAACACCACCACCCCCTGGCAAGTTCCCCTCCGAGCCCCTCACCGTCGGAAATATATCGGCTGTTCCTTCAGGGTCAGAATCCTGGGACCCCCTCTCTGAGGGTGCTGTGTGTGTGTGGGGGCGGTCCCTACACCACACGGGACTGCAGCGGTTCAAGATGGCCGCTCGCCCGCCCACCTTCACAAGGGAGTGATTAGGCGGGAACAGGGAGCAGTAAATGCTGGGGCCAAGCCAGCGACACCCACTATCTCCTGAACGAATCTATAAAACCCTTTAGCACTTCTCAACGGAGTGTGGCCCTAATAAACAGCGGGGCAAGTTTTTCCAAACCTCTGATACCTGAAAGAACCTTTCTACATGTTCCATGGGTACGTCTTGGTGGAGAATGGGGTACGTGTACCTTCCCATCATGTCGTAGATGGACCGAACGATCGCCAGCATATCCTGTCGGGAGAACTGTTATTCTAGTGACGTCATCCCCGGAGTTGGCATGTCGCAAAGCATTGGAATTCACACACAGTCTGTTTAGAATATCGGTTAACTCGGTTTTACTCGCTTAACTACCACGGCTCGCAGTCATCCCAGTGCCCGAGAACCTGCTGGATTGGCTATCCATGCGGGTTACCCGTCGGACATTAGCCAGCGATCGAGCACCCATCACCAAGATCAGTGCGCAGACCCTATGTGAAATTGTGCTCCCGAATTCTTACCTCGATGGGGTGGGGGAGGGGGGAACACCGTTAATCTTCCCAGCTTGTCACAGACCCCCTCCCTCCCCTCAGTATCTTAAATGTTTCAATTAGACCATCTCACCCTTTTGAAACATGACGCTAGTCCTAAGAACTATGTCCAACTCTAGTTGACCCTTATCCCTCCAAACCCTTCCTATTCATATACCCATCCAAATGCCTTTTAAATGCTGTCATTGTACCAGCCTCCACCACTTCCTCTGGCAACTCATTCCATACACGCACCACCCTCTGTGTGAAAAAGTTGCCCCTTAGGTCTCTTTTATATCTTTCCCCTCTCACCCTAAACCTATGCTCCTCTAGTTCTGGACTCCCCCCCACCCCAGGGGAAAGACTGTATCTATTTATCCTATCCATGCCCCCTCATGGTTTTATAAGCCTCTATAACCAGCTCCAAGGAAAACAGCCCCAACCTGTTCAACTTCTCCCTACAGCTCAAACCCTCCAACCCCGGCAACATCCTTGTCAATCTTTTCTGGTACCTTTCACAATATCCTTCCCACAGCAGGGAGACCAGAACTGAAGACGGTATTCCCCGAAACCAGTCTCCTGTATAGCTGCAACCTGACATCAATACTCTGCCCATACCGAACGCCTTCTTCACTATCCTATCTCCCTGTGACTCCACTCTCAAGGAACTATGAGCCTGCCCTCCAAGGTCTCTTTGCTCAGTTCCTGCCGTCCCAATCTGGAATCGGGCCGGGAAACTGGTCTTTTCTCGCGTGGAACTGTTTATTTGCGGAACGTCCCCGCCACAAGTGCGGAGCTCCCGACCCGGGCCTAGTTTCGCTCAGAAGCCTGACGGCTGAGAGGAGCTCTTCACTGCTCAAGGATACCTCCTTGGTGATGTAGCCATCTTTGTTGATGTCGTACAGGTTGAACGCCCAGTTGAGTTTCTCATGAATGGAGCCCCGCAACAGCACCGATAGCCCCACCACGAAGTCCTGAGGAGGAGAGCACCGCATGAGCAGAGGGAGGAGAGGTGGGGGAGGGAAATCCCAAAAAAAACACGCACGCTCGAAGTTCCCGTCAGCGCGTCATTCCGGATTCTTCTCTGACTCTCCCCCTGCACCACCTCGCCCAGTTCCCATTCGCCGAGGAGAGAGAGAGAGAGAGAGAGAAAGATGGCCGACTGAGAAAATGGCGGAGGGGACTGGGTTCGGGGTGGGGTGCAAGCCGAACACGAGGACTTAGAAATGTCGATTTTCCGTCCATCGGGGGTTGAACATCGGCGTCCAACTCCGGCTCCCAGCTCCGCTTTTCCGCCCTTCTGCTCGAAACCATCCGAGGTTTCAGCCGCGGAGAATTCCACAGGCTCCTTCCCACCCTCCGACTTCCCACTCTCTGGGTGAAGACATTTCTCCTCATCTCAGTCCGATCCTTTCACCGTGACCCCTGCCCCCCTCCCAGTTCTGGACTCTCCCCCCCCAACCTCGGGTGAAGGGGAACATCCTTTACCCTGTCTGCTCCCTGTTGGAATTCCAATGAGACCCCCCCCACCCTTCCCAATTCTTCCTGGCGAATGATATCCTCACCCCAATCTGGTCTCTCTCTCTCTCTCTCTCTCTCTCTCTCCCCATCCATCAGGGATCAGTCGGATTGGGTTCGTTGATAGAGCATTGAGGTTCCAAGGCATGGGATTGGATTAGACAAGTCCTGGAGAGGGACTGAGCCCGCTAGAGATGGGCGCAAAGGTTTGTGGGTGTTGGCCCTCCTTCCCCACCCCTCCCCCACCCCCACAACCCCACCCTAGCTCCTCACCTCGAAACGGATCGCCCCGTGTCTGTCAGAATCGAAGGCGTTGAACAGGAAGTGCGCGTACATTGTAGCATCTATGGCAAAGAATAGAAACCATTACCTTCCCGCCAAAGATTACCCGAGTCACGGACGGTGAGGGGCTCGGAGGGGATCTTGCAGGGGAGGGGTGGTGTTCCCATGTACCTGCTGCCCCTTGTCCTTCCCGATGGAAGTGGCCATGGGGTTTGGAAGGTGCTGTCTGAGGAGCCTGGGGGAGTTGCTGCAGTGCGTCTTGTAGATGGTACCCACTGCTGCTACTGAGCGTCGGGGGGGTGGAGGAAGTGGGGGGTTTGAGGGGTGGGGACAATCGAGCAGGGGCTGCTTTGTCCCTGGATGATTCTCGAGTGTTGTTGGAGCTGCCCCCCATCCAGGGCAAGTGGGGAGTATTCCCTCACACACCCTCCTGACTTGGGCCTTGTCGATGGTGGGGACAGGCTTTGGGGGGAGTCAGGAGGGGAGGGGCTGGTCCAGTTCAGTTTCTGGTCAATGGTAACTCCCAGGATGTTGATAGTCGGGTGGGACGGGGATTCAGTGATGGTAACACCATTGAAAGTCAAGGGGGCGATGGTTAGATTCTCTCTTGTTGGAGGTGGTAACCCCCAGGATGTTGATAGTGGGGGTGGGATTCAGTGATGGTAACGCCATTGAACGTCAAGCGGGCGATGGTTAGATTCTCTCTTGTTGGAGATGGTCATAACCTGGCATCTGCGTGGCATGAACGTGATTGTCACTGGTCAGCCCAAGCCTGGATATTGCCCAGACCTTGTCGGTTTTGAGCACGGAATGCCTCCGTACCTGAGCAGTCGCGAATGGTGCTGAACACCGTGCAATCATCAGCGACCGTCCCCATTCCTGACCTTGGGACGGAGGGAAGGTCATTGAGAAAGCAGCTGAAGATGGTTGGGCCGAGGACCCTACCCCGGGGGATTCCTGCGGAGATGTCCTGGAGCTGAGATGACTGAAGATGACGTGTGGTGCAGAGAGATAGCATAAAATAGGGGGGGGGGTTGCCTTTTCTCCAGGAGCAGAGGACAGAGAGGGACAGCTCTTCAGAAAGCAATGCAGGAGGGTCCATGATGAGAGTACAAGAGCAGGGAGGTGACGTTGACCCGCTTGTTAGCGCCCCCAGCTGGAGTGTGGTGGGGGCGGCAAACGACAGGAGAGATGGGAATACCCCAGAGAGAGAGTGTAGAAGGGGACTGAATGATGGTGGGGGTGGGGGGGGAAGGCTGGAGATCGGGCCCTATCCTGGAAACGTTAAGAGGACCAAAGCAGATGGGATTGGCTGCTGTGACATAAAGCCTTTCCCCGAGAACAGGCCGGAGAGCCGGCTGAGCGATGGGGCCCAGGGACGGGCAGACCAGTCGGCCATGTTGCTACCACCGTCGGTGTGACCTCTTACCTCCCTGCGGAAAGAACTGGGAGTAAATGGTCTTGAAGGTTTCCTCGTCCACCATCCCGCTGGGACACTCCTGCAGGGGGCAGAAGTCGGGGTTAGATTCGCGGAACCTTCCGGAAACGCAGCTGCGGTGTGAGGTGATGTGAGCACCCTGCCAGCAAACCAGACTCTCGCCTCGAACCCTCAACCACCAAAAGAAAACCACAATCTATCTGCACCGGCCTCTGACGGCAGGCCCGGTAGTGTTAATCCAGAAACCCAGATTGTGTTCTCGGGGTTTGAATCTTGCATTTGGGGCTGAAATTTTATTTAAAACTCTGGAAAGAAGTGTCCAATGACGGCCATTGACACAAAACATCCAGCTGGTTCCAGTCTGGCCTACATGTGACTCCAGACCCATGTAATGAAGATGTGGGTGGATGGTACCTTCAAGAGAGTCAAAAGCTAGCAGAACCACCTGACCTCACCAAGAGTTCTGAGCAAGATCCAATTGAACCTTCTGGTCCAGCAACTAGTGTAGCTGGTTGCCCAGAGACAAAAACAAATTCAAATTCGGCCAATCAGTTTAAATTATACCCCAGAAGGTACCAATCAAGGTTGAATTTAGTATATTAACAACATTAAAAACCAATCGCACACTCCGATGCTTTAGAGGTACAAGACTGGGAAAGGGTGAACAGTTGAGGGAGAACTGCCAAGCCACCAGCATGTACACACTGCCCGAAACATGGTTCTCTTAAAAGGTACCTTTATCAGTCAATCACCTGAGAAACAGAAATGCCTAAGAAGAAAAAAAACAACAGAGGATGATACAAAGGGGATATTTGACAGCTGCTCGGTTTTGAAATTTGCATTTTTCATAAATTTTACTTGGGGGGGGTGGGATTTATCGGACTAGTTTTATAGAAGGGAAACTAAAAGATAGGTTGGAGGAAGGAGTTGTAAATTGCTGTTAGTTAGTTATTCTCTGTTATACTTTCAGAAAAAAAATTGTTACTTTTTACCTCAGCAAGTTTTTAGGCCTCTTGAATTTTCCACACGGGATAAATCTTTTCTGTGTTGCTAGTTTAAATTAAGCAGATGAGGTTTTCCCCATGTCATAACACCCATGTGCGGTTAACTCTTAAGGTGCCCTCTCTTGGGGGCAATTAGGGACAGGCAATACAGTGCCAGTGATCAAAAATGATTGCTCTCTGCTAGAGTGGTGGGGAGAATGTTGAATGACCCTCTCAAATTTGTTCCTAATCTCTGTCATTATAGAGTCATAGAGATGTACAGCACGGAAACAGACCCTTCGATCCAACTCGTCCATGCCGACCCAGATATCCCAACCCAATCTAGTCCCACCTGCCAGCACCTGGCCCATATCCCTCCAAACCCTTCCTATTCATACCCGTCCAAATGCCTCTTAAATGTTGCAATTGTACCAGCCTCCACCACATCCTCTGGCAGCTCATTCCACACCCATACCACCCTCTGTGTGAAAAAGTGGCCCCTTAGGTCCCTTTTATATCTTTCCCCTCTCACCCCAAACCTATGTCCCTCTAGTTCTGGACTCCCCCACCCCAGAGAAAAGACTTTGCCTATTTACCCTATCCATGCCCCCTCATAATTTTATAAACCTCTATAAGGTCACCCCTCAGCCTCCGACGCTCCAGGGAAAACAGCCCCAGCCTGTTCAGCCTCTCCCTGTAGCTCAGATCCTCCAACCCTGGCAACATCCTTGTAAATCTTTTCTGAACCTTTTCAGGTTTCGCAACATCTTTCCGATAGGAAGGAGACCAGAATTGCACGCAATATTCCCGTAGAGATTTATAAAATCACGAGGTGGCATGCAGAGGGTAAATAGATAAGGTTTTTTTCCCTCGTGTATGACTCTAAGTGGCCTAACCAATGCCCTGTATAGCCATAACATGACCTCTGAACTCCTGTACTCAATACTCTGACCAATAAAAGAAAAGCATACCGAACGCTGCCTTCACTATCCTATCTACCTGCGACTCCACTTTCAAGGAGCTATGACCCTGCACTCCAAGGTCTCTTTGTTCAGCTAGGACCTGACCGTTAAGTGGATAAGTCCCGCTAAGATTTGCTTTCCCAAAATGCCGCACCTCGCATCGATGGACCTTCTCTCATTATAACGCCTTCCCTGCCCGTCCCCCGGGGACCCTATCTTACACACACACACACACAGCTCAGATCGATCCTACGGCCATCTCTCGTACATTCTTGAATCCCCGGTAGAGAAACTGGAGTTCCTTCTTGGAGAACCTGGTCTGGGCCTGGAGCGCGGCGAGTCCTTCCGGCTGGTGTCTCCCTGAGGAGAGCTCATCGTCCAGTTCGGTGCTGTCTGTGGGGGGACAGAGGGGTGAGTCTCGCTCTGCCAACGCCCACACGCCCCGGGTCGCTGCTTTCGCCCCCCCCAGCCACCCCCAACCAGCCAGCGGTTCAATCCGGGACCACCGCTCCCCACTCCTTCCCAATTCCAATTAGGGCGACGTTCCAGCTCATCCCAGCTCTTTTCCCACCTGACTGAAAGTGCTGGAGAAATTCCAAGTGCGTAGTAAGGGACCGAGGAGAGAGAGAGAGAGAGAGAGAGAGAGAGAGAGAGAGATGTGCTTCATGATATTTTGTCTCCTCATGTCCCTCCCTCTCAAGTGTGTGGGATTTGTGCCAAACCTCATCTTCCACCTCTCTGCCCACTCTTCTGCCCACAATCCCATCATTTCCAGTCACACAGCATGGCATCAACTCCTCCACCCCAACCAGATATACCTAAATTGAACTGGTCTCATTTACAGTCGAAGAGATGTACAGCACAGAAACCATTTGGTCCAACTCCTCCATGCTGACCCAGAGATCCCATTTAGAGTCATAGAGATGTACAGCACGGAAACAGACCCTTCGGTCCAACCCGTCCATGCCGACCCAGATATCCCAACCCAATCTAGTCCCACCTGCCAGCACCCGGCCCATATCCCTCCAAACCCTTCCTATTCATATACCCATCCAGATGCCTTTTAAATGTTGCAATTGTACCAGCCTCCACCACTTCCTCTGGCAGCTCGTTCCTTACACGTACCATCCTCTGTGTGAAAAAGTGGCCCCTTAGGTCTCTTTTATATCTTTCCCCTCTCACCCTTAACCTATACCCTCTAGTTCTGGACTCCCCCAACCCAGGGAAAAGACCTTGTCTATTTATCCTATCCATGTCCCTCATGATTTTGTAAACCTCTATAAGGTCACCCCTCAGCCTCCGAAGCTCCAGGGAAAACAGCCCCAGCCTGTTCAGCCTCTCCCTGCAGCTCAAATCCTCCAACCCTGGCAACAGCCTTGTAAATCTTTTCTGAACCCTTTCAAGTTTCACAACATCTTTCCGATAGGAAGGAGACCAGAATTGCACGCAGTATTCCAACAGCGGCCTAACCAATGTCCTGTACAGCCGCAACATGACCTCCCAACCCCTGTACTCAATACTCTGACCAATAAAGGAAAGCATACCAAACGCCTTCTTCACTATCCTATCTACCTGCGACTCCACTTTCAAGGAGCTATGAACCTGCACTCCAAGGTCTCTTTGTTCAGCAACACTCCCTAGGACCTTACCATTAAGTGTATAAGTCCTGCTAAGATTTGCTTTCCCAAAATGCAGCGCCTCGCATTTATCTGAATTAAACTCCATCTGCCACTTCTCAGCCCATTGGCCCATCTGGTCCAGATCCTGTTGGAATCTGAGGTAACCCTCTTCGCTGTCCACTACACCTCCAATTTTGGTGTCGTCTGCAAACTGATGGGCAATTGCAGAATTGGTCGACCTCTCTCTCTCTCTCTCTTCTCTCTCTCTCCCTCCCTCCCTCTGTCCTGTCTCTTTCTCTCTCTCTCTCCTGCCTCTCTCTCCCCCCCTCCTATCCCTCTCTTTCCAGTGCATCTCCCTCTCTCTCTCTCATGTCTGTCAGTCTGTCTGTCTCTCCCCCTCTCTCCTGTCTCTCTCTCTCTCTCTCTCTCTCTCTCTCTCTCCAGTGCGTCTCTCTCTCTCTCTCTTTCTCCAGACCTGACTGAGTTTCTCCAGCACTCTGTACTTTTCCTTGGATCTGTGGTGAGCCCAATCCCTTGCTGGAGATGTTATCCCTTTCCATGGGGAGCACTGTGGCTTGATCTCCTGGACTGACAGGACCAGGAATCTCCACACAAACCTCTGGAAAAGGGGGACAGGACAAGGGGAAATCAAAACACAGCATGTCAGGCAGTTTTAGTGGAGAGAGGGGGCGAGAGTGAGAGAGAAGGAGAGTGAGTGAGAGAGTGGGAGTGAGAGAGTGAGAGTGAGAGATAGAGTGAGAGAGAGAGTGTGCGAGAGAGTGTGAGAGTGTGTGTGAGAGTGTGAGAGAGAGAGTGAGAGTGAGAGAGAGAGTGGGAGTGAGAGTGAGAAAGAGTGAGAGTGTGAGAGCGAGTGAGAGAGAGAGAGAGGGAGAGAGGGAGAGAGATTGTGAGAGAGTGTGAGAGAGTGACAGTGAGAAAGAGAGTGAGAGAGTGAGAGTGAGTGAGAGTGTGAGAGAGTGAGAGAGTGTGAGAGAGTGTGAGAGAGTGTGAGAGAGAGAGTGAGAGAGAGTGAGAGAGAGTGAGAGAGAGAGTGAGTGTGTAAGTGAGAGTGTGAGAGAGAGAGTGAGAGAGTGAGAGAGAGAGTGAGAGAGAGAGTGAGAGAGAGTGAGAGTGAGAGTGAGAGTGTGGGATTGAGAGTGAGAGAGAGAGAGTGGGAGTGGGAGTGGGAGAGAGAATGGGAGTGGGAGTGAGAGTGTGAGAGAGTGTGTGAGAGACAGAGTGTGAGACAGTGTGTGAGAGAGTGAGAGTGAGAGGAAGAGAGAGAGAGTGAGAGATTGAGAGAGTGGGAATGAGAGTGGGAATGAGAGTGAGAGAGAGTGAGAGAGAGAGAGAGTGAGAGAGTGGGAGTGAGAGAGTGGGAGTGAGAGAGTGAGAGATAGAGTGAGAGATAGAGTGTGAGAGAGTGAGAGAGAGAGAGTGAGAGAGATTGAGAGAGAGATTGAGAGAGTGGGAGTGAGAGTGGGAATGAGAGTGAGAGAGAGAGTGAGAGTGAGAGAGTGGAAGTGAGAGAGTGGGAGTGAGAGAGTGGGAGTGAGAGAGTGGGAGTGAGAGAGTGGGAGTGAGAGAGTGGGAGTGAGAGTGGGAGTGAGAGTGGGAGTGAGAGTGGGAGTGAGAGTGAGAGTGAGAGTGGGAATGAGAGTGAGAGAGAGAGTGAGAATGAGAGAGAGAGAGTGGGAGTGAGGGTGAGAGATAGAGTGTGAGAGAGTGAGAGAGAGAGTGAGAGTGGGAGTGACAGAGATTGAGGGAGATTGAGAGAGAGAGATTGAGAGAGTGGGAGTGAGAGTGGGAATGAGAGTGGGAATGAGAGTGAGAGACAGTGTGAGAGAGAGAGAGAGGGAGCGAGAGTGAGAGGGAGAGTGTGAGAGAGAGTGAGAGAGAGTGTGGGAGTGGGAATTAGAGTGAGAGGGAGAGTGAGAGTGAGAGTGGGAATGAGAGTGAGAATGAGAGAGATTGAGAGAGAGCAGAATCCCCGTTTTTCTTCAGCGTTGATATAACCAGTCGAGTGAGGTTTTAAAATCAGAAGGGAGATCCTCATGGGAAATAATAACTGATACAGATCTCTCGTCGGCACTCACTCGCAGGATTGGATTGCAAAAGGAATTCACTCCTCTGAGTGCAGAAGGTGCTGTCGGAGGATTTTTGGTGAATTTCTGCAGAACACTGCTGGGGCGGGGCATCTATGCCAGTCACAGTGGGCAGCTTTTTTGCCCCTGATGGCATCGAGCTTCTTGAGTGTTGTTGGAGCAGCCCCCACCTACCCCCAAAATTCCATCCCGCATGCCTGACTTACCGATGGTGGGACGGGATTTGGGGGGGGGTCAGGAGGGGCAGGGTTCCTCACCTCAGGATTCCCAGTCTCTGACCCTGCTCAGGACAGATCAGGAAGAGTGTGATGGGGTTAAGAGCCTGACAGCATATAGAGAGAGAGAGAGAGAGAGAGAGAGAGAGAGAGAGAGAGGGAGGGAGAGAGAGAAATAGAGATAGAGAGAGGGAGGGAGAGATAGAGAGACAGAGAGATAGAAAGAGAGAGAGAGAGAGAGAGACAGGAGAGAGAGGGAGAGAGAGAAATAGAGATAGAGAGAGGGAGGGAGAGATAGAGAGACAGAGATAGAAAGAGAGAGAGAGAGAGACAGGAGGGAGAGAGATAGAAATAGAGATAGAGAGAGAGAGAGACAGAGAGATATACAGAGAGAGAGGGAGAGATAGAGAGGCAGACAGAGAGAGAGAGAGGGAGGGAGAGACAGAGAGATAGAAATAGAGATACAGAGAGAGAGAGGGAGAGAGAGAGATAGAAATAGAGATAGAGAGAGAGAGAGATAGAGAGATAGAAATAGAGATAGAGAGAGAGAGAGATAGAGAGGGAGAGATCGAGAGACAGAGAAAAATAGAGATCGAGAGATAGAAATAGAGATCGGGAGAGAGAGGGAGAGATAGAGAGACAGAGAGAGAGATAGATAGAGAGAGGGAGAGAGAGGGAGAGAATGAGAGATAGATAGAGAGAGAGAGGGAGAAAGAGAGCATGCTGGCCAACAGAAGACAGAGGGAGAATTGGGTACAAAGTCGTCTTTGGTCTGAGATTTTCCTGCAAATTCAGACATTTCTATTTGTGTTCTGTGTTGTCACCCAGAATAGAACGCAGACCACAAGAGATATCTTAACCACCAGCATGGTCGATAACCAGGGCTGGAAATACCACTCAGGCCTGAGCTCTCTGAATGATGTACTCAGTTGGCAGGGAAGCAGAGTGCCAGGGGCACAGTGGGCATCGGACACCCCCCAACAATAGCCAGATACACCTTGGGCATGAGAGAGCCTGGGCATTAGCCCGTGAGCAACAGAGGGTACAGGGGAGTGAGAAAATGCTGCTGTGTGCGTGTGTGCATGTGTCTGTGTGTGTGTCTGAGTGTGTGCGTGTGTGTCTAAGCGTGTGTGTGTGTGTCAGTGAGTGGGGGGGTATACCTCATTGAGAGAGAGTGAGTGAGTGGGGGGGGATATGCCCCATGGAGAGTCAGTGAGTCGGGGGGGATATACCCCATTGAGTGTCAGTGAGTGGGGGATATACCCCATTGAGAGTCAATGAGTGGGGGATATACTCCATTGAGTGTCAGTGAGTGGGGGGACATATCCCATTGAGAGTCAGTGGGTGGGGGATATATCCCATTGAGTGTCAGTGAGTGGGGGGGTTATACCCCATTGAGTGTCAGTGAGTGGGGGGTTATACCCCATTGAGTGTCAGTGAGTGGGGGGATATACCCCATTGAGTGTCAGTGAAGGGGGTTATATCCTCCATTGAGAGTCAGTGAGTGGGGGGATATACCCCATTGAGTGTCAGTGAGTGGGGGGGATATACCCCATCGAGTGTCAGTGAGTGGGAGATATACCTCATTGAGAGTCAGTGAGTGGGTGGGTATACCCCATTGAGTATCAGTGAGTGGGGGATATACCCCATTGAGACTCAGTGAGTGGGGGGATATACCCCAGTGAGAGTCAGTGAGTGGGGGACATACCTCATTGTGAGACAGTGAGTGGGGGAATATACCCCAGTGAGAGACAACGAGTGGGGGTATATACCGCATTGAGTGTCAGTGAGTGGGGGATATACCCCAGTGAGAGACAGTGAGTGGGGGGATATACCGCATTGAGTGTCAGTGAGTGGGGGGGGGGGGGACATATCCCATTGAGAGTGAATGGGGGGGATATATCCCATTGAGAGTCAGTGAGTGGGGGGGTTTATCCCATTGAGAGTCAGTGAGTGGGGGGATATACCCCATTGAGTGTCAGTGAGTGGGGGATATACCCCATTGAGTGTCAGTGAGTGGGGGGGTTATAACCCATTGAGTGTCAGTGAATGGGGGGTTATACCCCATTGAGAGTGAGTGGGGGGATATATCCCATTGAGTGTCAATGAGTGGGGGGGATATACACTATTGAGTGTCAGTGAGTGCGGGGGGGATATACACCATTGATAGATAGTGAGTGGGGGGATATACCCCATTGAGTGTCAGTGAGTGGGGTGGAATATACCCCATTGAGTGTCAATGAGTGGGGGGGATATACCCTATTGAGTGTCAGTGAGTGGGGTGGAATATACCCCATTGAGTGTCAATGAGTGGGGGGGATATACCCTATTGAGTGTCAGTGAGTTGGGGGGGATATACCCCATTGATAGACAGTGAGTGGGGGGATATACCCCATTGAGTGTCAGTGAGTGGATGGGTATACCCCATTGAGTGTCAGTGAGTGTGGGGGGGGGGGTTATACCCCATTGAGTGTCAGTGAGTGGGAGATATACCCCATTGAGTGTCAGTGAGTGAGGGGGTTATACCCCATTGAGTGTCAGTGAGTGGGGGATATACCCCATTGAGTGTCAGTGAGTGGGGGGATATACCCCATTGAGAGTCAGTGAGTGGGGGAATATACCCCAGTGAGAGACAATGAGTGGGGGGATATACCGCATTGAGTGTCAGTGAGTGGGGGATATACCCCAGTGAGAGACAGTGAGTGGGGGGATATACCGCATTGAGTGTCAGTGAGGGGGGGATATACCCCAGTGAGAGACAGTGAGTGGGGGATATACCCCATTGAGTGTCAGTGAGTGGGGGGACATATCCCATTGAGAGTGAGTGGGGGGGATATATCCCATTGAGAGTCAGTGAGTGGGGGATATACCCCATTGAGTGTCAGTGAGTGGGGGGATATACCCCATTGAGTGTCAGTGAGTGGGGGGGTTATAACCCATTGAGTGTCAGTGAATGGGGGGGTTATACCCCATTGAGAGTGAGTGGGGGGATATACCCCATTGAGAGTCCGTGAGTCGGCGGATATACCCCATTGAGTGTCAGTGAGGGGGCGGTTATATACTCCATTGTGTGTCAGTGAGTGGGGAGGTATACCCCATTGAGAGTCAGTGAGTGGGGGGATATACCCCATTGAGTGTCAGTGAGTGGTGGGGTTATGCCCCATTGAGTGTCAGTGAGGGGGGTTATATACTCCATTGAGTGTCAGTGAGTGGGGGGATATACCCCAGTGAGAGTCAATGAGTGGGGGATATACCCCATTGAGTGTCAGTGAGTGGGGGGACATATTCCATTGAGAGTGAGTGGGGGGGATTTATCCCATTGAGTGTCAGTGAGTGGGGGGTTATACCCCATTGACTGTCAGTGAGTGGGGCGATATACCCTAGTGAGAGACAGTGAGTGGGGGATATTCCACATTGAGTGTCAGTGAGTGGAGGGGATATACCCCAGTGAGAGACAGTGAGTGCGGGATATACCACATTGAGTGTCAGTGAGTGGGGGGATATACCCCATTGAGTGTCAGTGAGTGGGGGATATACCCCAGTGAGAGTCAATGAGTGGGGGATATACCCCATTGAGAGTCAGTGGGTGGGGGATATATCCCATTGAGTGTCAGTGAGTGGGGGGACATATCCCATTGAGGGTCATTGAGTGAGAGGATATACCCCATTGAGTGTCAGTGAGTGAGGAGTTATTCCCCATTGAGAGTCAGTGAGTGGGGGGATAAACCCCACTGAGTGTCAGTGAGGGGGGCGTATACCCCATTGAGTGTCAGTGAGTGGGGGTATATATCCCATTGAGAGTCAGTGAGTGGGGGGCTATACCCCATTGAGTGTCAGTGAGTGGGGGGATATACCCCATTGAGTATCAGTGAGTGGGGGGACATATCCCATTGAGAGTGAGTGGGGGGGATATATCCCATTGAGAGTCAGTGAGTAGGGGATATACCCCATTGAGTGTCAGTGAGTGGGAGATATACCCCATTGAGTATCAGTGAGTCGGCGGATATACCCCATTGAGTGTCAGTGAGTGGGGGGGATTTATCCCATTGAGAGTCAGTGAGTGGAGGGATATACCTCATTGTGAGACAGTGAGTGGGGGATATACCCCATTGAGTGTCAGTGAGTGGGGGGGATATACCCCAGTGAGAGACAGTGAGTGGGGGATATACCTCATTGTGAGACAGTGAGTGGGGGATATACCCCATTGAGTGTCAGTGAGTGGGGGGATATACCCCAGTGAGAGACAGTGAGTGGGGGATATACCTCATTGTGAGACAGTGAGTGGGGGGATATACCCCCTTGCCTAGTTGTTAGTTGGGTCATGTTTTGGGATCTTCGTCCCAGCTGTGTTTGCCAGTTTACATCTGCATCGTTGCCCCTCCCAGGTTTTTTCGACAGACCCCTTGCCTCCCGACATGACATCCATCCCCACACACTCCCCCATCAACCCCCACCCACCCCCCCCCCCCCAGCCAAAACCACCCACCCTTCCCCGACTTTGACCCTGTCTCGCTGCTTCAGGCCAACAGTCACTGTGGAAATGCAAAATCCAGGCTGTTCCCAAACCTCAGATCAGAGAGATACAGGAGGGAGAGACAGAGAGAGAGAGAGACAGAGAGAGAGAGAGACAGAGAGAGAGAGAGAGAGAGAGAGAGAGAAAGGGTGGGGGGGAGAGAGAGAGGGTTGGAGAGAGAGAGAGACAGACAGAGAGAGGGAAATAGAGTGGGGAGGCAGACACACACACACACACACACACAGAAAGGGTGAGAGAGGGACAGAGACAGAATGAGCGAGACAAAGGGAAAGAGAAAGATAGACTGACAGAGAAAGTGTACGAGAGAGAGAAAGAAAGTGAGAGAGAGGTAAAGGCAGAGAGAGAGATAGGTGAGAGAGAGGGAGAGAAAGAGATAAACAGAGAGAGAGAGAGAGAGAGACTCAGAGAGAGAGGCCGAAAGACAGAAACGGAGAGATTGAGAGTAACAGAGGCAGATAGAGAGAAAAAGAAAGAGAGAAGGGGGTGAGGGGGAGGAGTGAAAGAGGCAGGAAGAGAGGAGAGCGAGAGTGAGAGTGAGAGAGAGAGAGGGGGGTAGAGAGAAAGAGAGAGAGAGAGAGAGAAAGAGAAAGAGAAAGGGGGGGTAGAGAGAAAGAGAGAGAGAGAAAGAGAAGGAGAGAGAGAGAGAGACAGAGAGAGACGGACAGGACTGCCATTGGGATTCCAGCAGTTCCCCCTTTGCCTGGCTGGTGCTGGCTCTCCCTCAGTGCCTCTTCCCTCCTCCCTCCTCCCGGTGCCTGGGTACCTTCCCTCGACATTGGCTCCAAGATGCCGAACTGTTTGAGCACTCCGATAAACAGCACGATCACCACAGCCACCGCGATCAGCTCCATCGCCCCAGTTGCAGGGGCTCCCTCTCGGAGCGGCGGGAGTTCCCTGCCTCGTGTTTCCCCCGGGAAGAGCCTGGCGCGGGTGAGGACAGCAGCGTGCCGAGTCTTCCAGCTGTGGGAGGGAGGGAGCGAGGGAGGGAGGGAGCGAGGGAGTGTGGTTATAGATTGCTGAGCGTGTGCCGTTTGAGAGGATGTGTATTGATTTTCGTAATGGACCCAGAGCGACGCCAAGTGTACCGTCGTGCAGAGGTTTAGCTCAGCTCCTGGGGAATGCTCACGCAGGCCGCAAACACACAGAAACCCTGCTCCCTTCAGGCACACACACCGACTGTACCCACGCTCCCTCCCCTGTGCTTTCGGATGCACTCAGCTGGCCCAGGCGCTGGGGACTGTCTCACTGCAACCCGATCTCCCGCCTGACAAAGAGGGCAGCTGACCCGGACGCTCAGCAACACAGGCATCTGCGCAGACACAGGCAGAAAGCAAACCGGCACCTGTACAAGCACAGTCACACACTCACACAAATACACACACCGCCAACATTTGCCTGTACACGCACTGTCACTCTCTCACGCACACTCAAACACAATCACGTGTGCATATTGAGTCATTCACAGAAATAACCACAAACATTTGTCTGTACATACACACATTTGCCCGTGCGCACACCCACAGAGTCATTCATACAGACATTTGCCTGACGCACACGCATACACACACACATTTGCCTGTACATACACAGACAAACGCTCACCCACAAACATTTGCCTGTACACCCACACAAACATCTGCCTGTACCTACACACATTTGCTGACGCACACACACAGTCATTCACAAAAACACTTGTCTGTACACATACAAACATTTGCATGTACCTACCCACATTTGCCTACACACACACACACGCAGAGTCATTCACACAATCACTTGCCTGTACACACAAACATTTGCCTGTACCTACACACACTTGCCTACACACACACATGCAGAGAAATTCACACAAACACTTGCCTGTACACACACAAACATTTGCCTGTACCTACCCACATTTGGCTGCACACACATGCAGAGTCATTCACACAATCACTTGCCTGTACCTACACACATTTGCCTGTACGGACACACATTTGCCTACACACACAGTCACTCGCTCTCTCTCTCGCATGCACACACACACACACAAAGTCATTGACACAAACATTTGCCTGTATATACACAGTATTCCTCACTCACACACAGATGCAGTTCCATACATACAGCCATTTGCTCACACACACATACAAACAATCGCCTGTACACACAAACACACAGACATCTAGGCACGCACGCACACACACTTAGCCTTAGACAATGCCAGTGTTTCAGTTATATAAAATCCTGGACAGGGCAGCTGTAATCCTATTTCATTTCCCCACACCGTGGATAATTTTCAGTCGGTACGATTGAAATTCCAATGGAATTTCCCAGTGGTTTCGGTCTCATGCTGTGCCATGGTCGTTAATGGGTTGCACTCAGTACAGACTGTGGCCTCTATCCCAGTTGTGGAAATATACCTCAAAGGTGTTTGAGAGCTGAGGCCTCTCTTCTTGGCTATTGGGTACCATCACTGAGGTTTATTTTGATTCTTGGACAATTACCTGATCGGTCTCTCTCTCTCTCTTCCAGATTCACCTTGCTGGAGAAGATTAGCCCCCTCAAATCGTAGGCTATCATATATGCTGTTTCAGGTCTGAAGCTACAGTCTGCACGACCTCTCCTCTCTGACCTGTCTGCCGGAGGTCCCTGAGTGGCGTACGGACTGGAGTTCGGGGCCACGTTTCAGGCCAATCCACACTTTCCTGAGAGCCTGACGATTTCCTGTTTCGTCGCAGGAAGGGGAAACCGCGTGTCTACCCCCCTCCCCCCCCCCGTACCTTCGGCCAACACTCGCTCTGTTCCACAACGCATCCTGGGTAAATCCCTCCGCCCTCACGGGGTCGGAAATGGCTTGGGGCTGTGGCCGATTTCCTGTTGGTACGGTTGACAGAGTAAACTCCAATGGAATTTTCAACTGGCCATCTTCAGTTGCCCCCCTGAGTGGGCGCAACCCTTCTGGAGTCACGAATGGGAGGGGGTGGGGGTGGCGTGGGAGCGTCGGAGACCTGGGACGACACGTGACTCCGGTAAACGTGGAACGGTTCTGAAGGTGCCTTGCGAAAGGCTGGAACAGGTCAGTCCCATTGCTGTATGCATTGGAGGGTCTGCTGAGGCCCTGCTGCCCTGGGACATCCTCCCTTACTTTAGCAACCCAGGAAGAGAGGGCCATGTTTGTCATGGATGAAGAGTTGTAGGCAAATGTCTAAAGAATGAGATGAGTCCGCACCAGATAGCATACGTCCTGCAAGTCTTATTAACCACACATCAATACTCACTAGTGTTAACTAATGCAATTTCCTGAAACAACCATATTGATTGTACAGTGTTTAATATTTTAGTTGAGTCAATATTGTGTATATTAGGAATTTAGGAAACTGTAACAAACCGTGAATGCTGATTGCAAGGTTACCAGAATTGAGTTGACCTTGGGCTCTCTCTTAATCAAGACCGTGATTTATAGCTTTTGGATTCACCCGTGCCAATCGATGGTGAGCGTCCGCCGAATTTCCACCCCCATCGCTGATCTCCGTCGGTCCCCGGCTCGGGCTGCATTTGCGTTGCCCCTCAGCCGCCTCGATTCTGCAGCCCAGAGGGAGGCCCCTTCAGCCCGTCGGGTGCGCGTCAATCGATTCCAATCCCTGTTTCCCCACCACTTGGCCCATAGCCTTGGCATCGCGGGCACCCATCGCAATCCTTCTTCCATCCTTCTCCTCCTCCCGACTCTCCCCACCAGTCTCTGGGTAAAAACCGTAATTCCTCATGACTCCCCTCGGAACCTCCCTTCCCTTAAGTCTATTCAACCACCTCTCCCCTTCAGGCATGTGCAGGTTAGGGTGGATTGGTCATGCTAAATTACCCATAGTGCTCAGGGATGTGCAGGTTAGGGTGGATTGGCTGTGCTAAATTACCCATAGTGCCCAGGGATGTGCAGATTTGGGTGGATTGGCTGTGCTAAATTACCCATAGTGCTCAGGGATGTGCAGGTTAGGGTGGATTGGCTGTGCTAATTTACCCATAGTGCCCGGGGATTTGCAGGTAAGGGTGGATTGGCCATGCTAAATTACCCATAGTGTGCAGGGATATGCAGGTTAGGGTGGATTGGCTGTGCTAAATTACCCATAGTGCCCGTGGATGTGCAGGTTAGGGTGGATTGGTCATGCTAAATTACCCAATAGTGTTCAGTGATGTGCAGGCTAGGGTGGATTGGCCGTGCTAAATTACCCATAGTGCTCAGGGATGTGCAGATTCGGGTGGATTGGCTGTGCTAAATTACCCACAGTGCTCAGGGATGTGCAGGTTAGGGTGGATTGGCCAGGCTAAATTACCCATTGTGTGAGGTGAAAGGGTAAATGTAGGGGAATGGGTCTGGGTGGGTAACTCTTCGGAGGGTCGGTGGGGACTGGTTGGGCCAAAGGGCTGGTTTCCACACCGTAAGGATTCTAATTCTTCAATCTCAGCCTCCTCCGCTGAGAAGCAATTCCCAGTCTGTCTCAATCTCACTTCAAGACCTGAAACACTCCAGCCCCCGCGAGGCAACATCCTGGTCAATCTCTCGCTCCGGTGACATGCACATTGAACGCTGGGAGAATTGTCGCCGAAACGTCGGATCGAATCTGAGAATATCTCGACCTTGAATCTAAGGCTGTTCTAACTGGTGGGCTGTGAGGTCAGACTTGACCAGTCATTGGAGGGGATGGGGCATTCGAAGGAGTTGCAAGCATTCCCCTACCCCTCCAAAAGGGTTTATCTGGAGGGTTCTCTCAATCCTGGAGACATCCACCAACCTCCTCTATCCCTCTCTCTCTCTCCCCTGCAGGCCGGTCTGTGTTCCGAGGGGAGAGTAAGGGACGCAGTCTCAGGAGAAGAGTTTGAGCTACAATGGACTGAATATTCACGACGGTAATGGGTTGGATTTGAAGGGAACAGCGGAGGGAGTTATAATTCGGAAGGGTGGGGTGGGGGGAAGGTGCGGCAATTCTGGATCAAGATCTGGTCAGATCCCGACAGGAATTCCTGAGTCCAGCTCTTGTTCTGGGAGGATGTGAGGGGTCTCGAGAGGAGGCAGTGAGAGATTGGCCAGAACAGGGCCAGGGGACGAGGGATTGTAACCACTGTTGGAGACACGAGGGGTGTTCTCCAAGAAACAAAGGAGGTTGAGAATGGGGGAATTCATATTGATAGAGGATTACGATATCACGGCAGAGGTAGGGATGTTGTCGATGATTGCACAGTGTTCAGCACCATTCGCGACTCCTCAGGTACTGATGCAGTCTGTGTTCAAATGCAGCAAGATCTGGGAAATATCGAGGCTTAGGCCGACAAGTGACAAGTAACATGGCACACAAATGCCTGGGGGTTACCCTCTCCAACAAGAGAGAATCTAACCATTACCCCCTTGATGTTCAATGGTGTTACCATCACTGAATCCCCCCACTATCAACATCCTGGGGGTTACCGTCTCCAACAAGAGAGAATCTAACCATCACCCCCTTGATGTTCAATGGTGTTACCATCACTGAATCCCCCCACTATCAACATCCTGGGGGCTACTGTCTCCAACAAGAGAGAATCTAACCATCACCCCCTTGACATTCAATGGTGTTACCATCCCCCCCACTGTCAACATCTTGGGGGTTACCATTGACCAGAAACTGAACTGGACCAGCCCCATATAAACACAGCGGCTACAAGAGCAGCTCAGAGGCTGGGAATCCTGCAGCGAGTAACTCCCCTCCTGACTCCCCCCCAAAGCCTGTCCCCACCATCGACAAGGCCCAAGTCAGGAGGGTGTGTGAGGGAATACCCCCCACTTACCCTGGATGAGGGGGGGGCAGCTCCAACAGCACTCGAGAAGCTCGACACCATCCAGGGACAGAGCAGCCCCCCGCTCGATTGTCCCCACCCCCACAAACACATCCTTACACCACATGGACTGCAGCAGTTCAAGAAGTCAGCTCACCCCCCCCCCCCCGCCCCCACTTTCTCAAGGGGGCAGTTTGAGGGGAATGGGGTAATAAATGCTGGGCCGAACAAACCATGCAAAGAAAACTATGTCATTGCTGCTTGTGGGATCTTGCTGTGCGTATATTGGATGCTCCCCGTCACCTTCCTGTCACAGAATCTGCATTTCTTGAAGTCATCCCATTGGCGGGAGGGAGCAGCGAGAGGTACGGGGCTCTGCCACACAAATGCAGAGATTCTCATCTTTTCAATGGGATGGGGGCTGGAGTCTGAATATTCAGCTTTGAATTCAGTGACAAACCCGAACAGTTTGAGATTGGGGAACGTGAGTGGGCGGGGGGGTGGCTTCATTCAACCTTACAGACTTGGAATTGTGTTTCTATGCATGTGTGCGTGTGTCTACGCATGTGTATGAGTGTGCGTGTGTGACTGTGTGCATGTGGGTGTGACTGTGTGTGAGAGACTGTGTGTGTGTGCGCATGTGACTGTCTGTCCGTGCCTGTGTGTCTGACTGTGCCTGTGTGTTTGAGTGTGTGAGACTTTGTATATGACTGCGCGCGTGTGTGTCTGTGAGAGCGTGTGTGACTATTTGTGTGTGTGTGACTGTGTCTGTAAGAGTATGTATGTGTGTGTGACTGCGTGCATGTGTGTGTGTTTATGACTATATGCGTGAGTGTGTGCGAGACTGTGCGTGTGTCCGACTGTGTGTGACAGTGTGTGAGACTGTGTGTCTGTGTGAGTGTGTGTCTGTGTGAGTGTGACTGTGTGTCTGGGAGAGAGAGTGTGTGTGTGTGAATGTTTGTCTGTGTGAGTGTGAGACTGTGTGAGTGTGAGAGAGAGAGTGTGTGTGTCTGAGAGAGTGTGTGTATGACTGAGAATGTGTGTTTGTGTGTGTATGACTATGTGTGTGTCTGTGAGAGTGTGTGTGTATGACTGTGAGAGTGTGTTTGTGTGTGTATGACTGAGTGTGTGTCTGTCTGTGAGAGACAGACAGCGTGAGTGTGTGTGTGTGTGTGTTAGCGTGTGACTGTGCTAAGCAGAGGAAGCTGATGAGAACCTTCTGTTGAAAGGCATCAGTCCAAGAGACCAGAGGCACAGAGGGGATTTCAGAACGAGCCTTTCAGGGTGAAGGGATCTTGGAACCCCCCCCTGCATGAGAAGCACAAGTTAGCTGGGCACCCTAAAGACGGCGTGGAGGGATTCAGACAAAGGGAGCGAGCCAAGGGCTGGCAACCCCTCTGCACACTCACACATAGTCACACACTCACACAGTCACACACAGACAGACACACTCACACACACACAGACAGGCACAGACACACTCACTCACAGTCACACTCTCACACAGACACACACACACAGACACTCACACACACTCTCACACAGACACACACACACAGACACTCACACAGACATAGCCACCCACACACATGTCACACACAGACACAGACACACACACAGTCACATATACTCTCACAGAGACACAGTCACTCACACTGAGTCACACAGACACTCTGACAGACACACACAGTCATATACACACACACATACTCACACAGTCATACACACACACACACAGTCTCTCTCATACACACAGTCTCTCTCAAATGCACTCTTAGATACACAGTCACACACACTGAGTCATACACACACACTCAGACACAAGTCATACACACAGTCTCATTCACACAATGTCACACACCTACATAGAGTCTCACTCACACACACACTGAGTCACACACACACACACACTGAGTCACACACAGTCTCTCTCACACACTGAGTCACATACAGTCTCTCACACACACTGATCTCACACTCACACACGCAGTCTCTCATACTCTCACACACACACACGCACTGAGTCACACACTTACACACAGTCTCACACACACACACGCACTGAGTCTCACGCACTGAGTCTCACACACACACACACACAGTCTCACACACACACGCACTGAGTCACACATGCACTGAGTCACACACTTACACACAGTCTCACACGCACTGAGTCACACACGTACACACAGTCTCACACACACCCACAAACACAGTCTCTCACACACACACACACAGTCTCACACACACACACACACAGTCTCTCACACACACACACACACACACAGTCTCACACACACACACATACAGTCTCACACACACACACACATACAGTCTCTCTCACACACACACACATACACACATACAGTCTCTCACACACACACACACACACACATACAGTCTCTCTCACACACACACAGAGTCACACTCTCACACACACACAGTCTCTCTCACACACACAGAGTCTCACACACACAGTCTCACACAGTCTCTCTCACACACACACACACACACACACACAGAGTCTCTCACACGCACTGAGTCTCACACTCACACAGTCAGACAGAGGGACAGCCAGGACGGAGGGACAGCACAGACACAAGGGGAAGAACGGCCTCTCTCCCAGAAGCGCCGGGAGCAAATTGAAGTCACCGGTTTCGGAGAGTGAGGGGGGGGGAAGAGGGGCAAGATAAACATGGCTTGGGTTGCCACTGTGGATGGGTGTAGAGGCCTTTCACAGAGTGCTAATGAGGGGATGGCTGCGTAACCAGAGAAGCCTCCGGCCTGTTATCAGTTTGGAGATGGAGGCTCCTTAATTTAATCACAGCGATGCTTCACCAGGGAACAGCTTGTCTCTGCCTGTCCAGCTGTTGGGCTTTAATAGACTCGGCCAGAGTTAATTATTGAGCAGGCTCATCCTCACCGTATGAGTAAGCATTTTGCAGGATCCAAAACGCAGAGTACACAAATCAATAACGGCATCTGTTCTGGGCACCCTGCCCTGTTGGTGGTGTGATCGGTCACAGTCACATATACCCACACAGTCACTCACACACACACACACACACACACACACACTACAACGGGGTGGTTAGAGCATCGTCAAGTTCCGATCCTAGCACCCCACCCTCCCCGACTCACTCCCACTCCCCCCCCAATGTTCATTTCGCAACTTATTTAAAAGTGAGGGAGGGCCTCTTCCCCTCCACCAATTGTAGGAGGGGGGAGCAGCTAGGATATCGAGACTCAAGGGGGAGCCCACAGCTTTTAGGATAAAGGACTGAGACAAACAGATTTCCTCTCACTGACATCGAGTATAGAAACAGAGCGTTCGGTCCAACCCATCCTAACCTCATCCAGTCCCACCTGCCAGCACCCGGCCCATATCCCTCCAAACCCTTCCTATTCATGTCCCCATCCAGATGCCTCTTAAATGTTGCAATTGTACCAGCCTCCACCACTTCCTCTGGCAGCTCATTCCATACACGTACCACCCTCTGTGTGAAAAAGTTGCTCCTTAGGTCTCTTTTATATCTTTCCCTTCTCACCCTTAACCTATACCCTCTAGTTCTGGACTCCCCCACCCCAGGGAAAAGACCTTGTCTATTTATCCTATCCATGCCCCCTCATGATTTTATAAACCTCTATAAGGTCACCCCTCAGCCTCCGACGCTCCAGGGAAAACAGCCCCGGCCTGTTCAGCCTCTCCCTGTAGCTCAAACCCTCCAACATCCTTGTCAATCTTTCCTGAACCCTTTCAAGTTTCCCAATACCTTTCCTGTAAAAGCGGTCCCTTGTTCCAGACCTTCCTCCAAGAGAGGATACCCTTTCCACACCCGCGTGCCCACGTTCCCCTCAGGATTGTTGTCAGAGGGCCATGCCTGCCATCTGTCCCATCACAGGCCATGCTAGCCGTCCTAGAACACCGTCCACCCGGTCTCTCTGTGTGTGTGTCTCTCTCTGTCTATCTCTCTCTGCGTCTCTCTCTCTCTCTCTCTGTCTGTCTTGCTCTGTCTCTCTCTCTCGCTCTCTCTTGCTCTCTCTGTGTCTCTTGTTCTGTCGCTCCGTCTCACTCGTGCTCTCTGTCTGTGTCTTTGTTCTGTCTCTCTCTTCCACTCTGTGTCTCACTCTGTGTGTGTCTCACTCTGTGTATGTCTCTTGTTCTGTCTTTCTGTGTGTCTGTCTCTGTGTGTCTGTCTCTCTCTGTGTCTCCCTCACTCTCTGCCCCTCTCTCTGTGTCTCTCTCACTCTCTGTCTCTCTCTGTGTGTCTCGGTCTCTGTGTCTCTGTCTCTGTGTCTCTCTCTGTGTCTCTCTCTGTGTCTCTCTCACTCTGTGTCTCTCTCTGTGTCTCTACCCCTCTCTGTGTCTCTCTCTGTGTCTCTCTCTGTGTCTCTCTCTGTGCCCCTCTCTGTGTCTCTCTCACTCTGTGTCTCTCTCACTTTGTGTCTCTGCCCCTCTGTGTCTCTCTCACTCTGTGTCTCTCTCTGTGTCTGTGTCTCTCTCTGTGTCTCTCTCACTCTGTGTCTCTGCCCCTCTGTGTCTCTCTCTGTGTCTCTCTCACTCTGTGTCTCTCTCTGTGTCTGTGTCTCTCTCACTCTGTGTCTCTCTGTGTCTCTGCCCCTCTCTGTGTCTCTCTCTGTGTCTCTGCCCCTCTCTGTATCTCTCTGTGTCTCACTCTGTGTCTCTCTGTGTCTCTCTCTGTGTCTCTCTCACTCTGTGTCTCTCTCACTCTGTGTCTCTGCCCCCCTCTGTGTCTCTCTGTGTCTCTCTCACTCTGTGTGTCTCTCTCGCTCTGTGTCTCTCTCACTCTGTGTCTCTGCCCCCCTCTGTGTCTCTCTGTGTCTCACTCTGTGTCTCTCTCTGTGTCTCTCTCACTCTGTGTGTCTCTCTCGCTCTGTGTCTCTCTCGCTCTGTGTCTCTCTCGCTCTGTGTGTCTCTCTCGCTCTGTGTCTCTCTCACTCTGTGTCTCTCTCGCTCTGTGTCTCTCTCACTCTGTGTGTCTCTCTCGCTCTGTGTCTCTCTCGCTCTGTGTCTCTCTCACTCTGTGTCTCACTCTGTGTCTCTCTCGCTCTGTGTCTCTCTCACTCTGTGTCTCTCTCACTCTGTGTCTCTCTCGCTCTGTGTCTCTCTCACTCTGTGTCTCTCTTGCTCTCTGTGTCTCTGCCTCTGTCTCTGCCCCTCTCTCTCTGCCCCACATTCTGAGGCAGCGCGTACTGGATCCCAACCTCCGTCTCCCTCACTCCTTTCCCCATCACCTTCCACGAATGAGGAACCAAAGAGAAAGGGAAGGCAGCAGTTTTCAGGCCATTCGGCCCACTCCACCTCCTGCTACCATCAAGGGTTTGAAACGATTACAACCATGTTCTGTCTGTCATTCACATCATGTTGCAGATATGAGGTCCCTGTTGGAATCTTGGGTGCAATTCTGGTCTCCTTCCTCTCGGAAAGATGTTGGGAAACTTGAAAAGGTTCAGAAAAGATTTACAAGGATGTTGGAGGGTTTGAGCTACAGGGAGAGGCTGAATGGGCTGGGGCTGTTTTCCCTGGAGCGTCGGAGGCTGAGGGGTGACCTTATAGAGGTTTATAAAATCATGAGGGACATGGATAGGATAAATAGACAAAGTCTTTTCCCCCTGGGGTGGGGGAGTCCAGAACTAGAGGGGCATAGGTTTAGGGTGAGAGGGGAAAGATATAAAAGGGACCTAAGGGGCAACTTTTTCACACAGAGGGTGGGACGTGTATGGAATGAGCTGCCAGAGGAAGTGGTGGAGGCTGGTACAATTGCAACATTGAAGAGGCATTTGGATGGGTATATGAATAGGAAGGGTTTGGAGGGATATGGGCCAGGTGCTGGCAGGTGGGATTGGATTGGGTTGAGATATCTGGGTCAGCATGGACGGGTTGGACCGAAGGGTCTGTTTCCGCACTCTCTGACTCCCCGACCCTGGTTTCCACCATGGATCAAATATGTGTCTGAGTGGGCCTGGAATATTTTCTTTGACTGGGGCGAGAGAGAGCACGCCAATAATGTTTAAACAAAAAAGCCAGCACAGTCCTGAACTGGAGGTTACCAGCCAGAGCCTGACGATAACGTCGATGGAAAAGCCGATGGGAACGGGTTTGCAACCAGAACGCGCTGCCTCAGAATGTAGGCCGAAGACATAGGAGGATGACAAGAGAGAGAGAGGGACCCCGGTTCATAAGGGGAAACACAGTCGATTTATTCCCGACAATCGGAATGAGTTACCGTTCGAAACACAGTCGCGGGTGTGAGAGGGTGACTCCTCGATAATCCCAAAACCGCGGAGGAAGAGGATTTGGGAATACCCGAGGGGTTGGTGCGAGAAATAAGTAGGAATCTCCCAACAGGATGCAGATTGAGGTATCCCCCTCTCTCTCCCTCACAATGGCACTTCGGAGAGTTGTGGTCTGGAGTCAGGTGTAGGTCCCGGAGAAAAAGAGGCACTATTCCCGGGATGGGTCTGACAGTCCAGGGCGGGTCTCGCTCTCTCTCTCACGTACTGAGCTCCATTCCAGACTTATCCCAACTCCCGCGGCGGGAATGGAGCCCACTCTCCCGGGAAGCGGCCGCGCCGGACGCCGGGCAGGTGACGCTGTGGCTCCTCCTCTCTCGCCCACGCTCCGGGGAAATCTGACAGCTGGTTGCGGAGAAGCGGGATCGTCGGGGGTGGGGGGGGGGGGTGTTGGGGGGGGCGGGGGAGGGGAGTTTGAGGTTCACTCCGGCAGAGTCGGCGGGAATCCGGAAGCCGTTCCGGACAGCCCCCAGACGATGGGAAGCCGGGACGCAACCCGAGAGAATCGATGGGAATCCGGGATGCGAAAACGGGAAGCGGGCTCGCTGGGACGGATTCGGTGGGAACCTGGGGGCCGATTCCAGATAGGAATCCAGGGAGTAATTCCCGAGGGAGCTCGGGGAGACTCTGGAGTCCGGACTTACCGTGCTAGAAACAGTGGGAATCCAGTAATTCCCAGGAATGAGTGGGGGGTGTCAGGACCGCCGGGGAAGCCATCCCATCCCGGAATGGGTCCTGAGATAGCGGGATTTGCTGGGATCAGTGCAGACACTGTGGAAGTAAGGGGCCAGCAGAACTGAAGCAAAAACACAGAGCAGCATTCCAGGGATTTCAGAAAGGGGGCAGTACAAAGTTAGGAAATCTGCACGGTCCCAAAGCCGCCTGGCATTCCACTGGGGAACGCTGGGAGTCATGGAGTAGGGGCCGGAGGGGATTACCTGGGGGAGAATGAGAGACAAGGAGGTCAGAACACGAACAGCACAAGGTAACAAGAGTTCAATCACAGCGAGAGCAGCACTTTACCCCGGCCTGGCACGTCACTACGGCAACAACACCGTATTCTCAAAGAGGACCAACTGGGGGTCAACTCCAGGCCCAGTCAGGGTCAACGTCAGCAACAGCAGGGAGCGGCCTGTCACACACTGACCCGCCCTGTCACACACTGACCCGCCCCTGTCACACACTGACCCGCTCTGTCACACACACTGACCCGCCCTGTCACACACTGACCTGCCCTGTCACACACACTGACCCGCTCTGTCACACACACTGACCCGCCCTGTCACACACACTGACCCGCTCTGTCACACACACTGACCCGCCCTGTCACACACACTGACCCGCCCTGTCACACACTGACCCGCCCTGTCACACACTGACCCGCCCTGTCACACACACTGACCCACCCCTGTCACACACTGACCCGCCCTGTCACACACACTGACCCGCCCTGTCACACACTGACCCGCCCTGTCACACACACTGACCCGCTCTGTCACACACACTGACCCGCCCTGTCACACACTGACACGCCCTGTCACACACTGACACGCCCTGTCACACACACTGACCCGCCCTGTCACACACACTGACCCGCCCTGTCACACACTGACCTGCCCTGTCACACACACTGACCCGCCCTGTCACACACTGACCCGCCCTGTCACACACACTGACCCGCTCTGTCACACACACTGACCCGCCCTGTCACACACTGACACGCCCTGTCACACACTGACACGCCCTGTCACACACACTGACCCGCCCTGTCACACACACTGACCCGCCCTGTCACACACTGACCTGCCCTGTCACACACACTGACCCGCCCTGTCACACACTGACCCGCCCTGTCACACACACTGACCCGCTCTGTCACACACACTGACCCGCCCTGTCACACACTGACCCGCCCTGTCACACACTGACTCGCCCTGTCACACACTGACCCGCCCTGTCACACACATTGACCCACCCTGTCACACACACTGACCCGACCTGTCACACACTGACCCTCCCTGTCACACACACTGACCCGACCTGTCACACACACTGACCCGACCTGTCACACACTGACTCACCCTGTCAACACACTGACTCGCCCTGTCACACACTGACCCGACCTGTCACACACACTGACCCGACCTGTCACACACTGACTCACCCTGTCAACACACTGACTCGCCCTGTCACACACTGACCCACCCTGTCACACACACTGACTCACCCTGTCACACACTGACCCGACCTGTCACGCACACTGACTCGCCCTGTCACACACTGACCCGCCCTGTCACACACTGACCCGCCCTGTCACACACACTGACCCACCCTGTCACACACACTGACCTGACCTGTCACACACTGACCCTCCCTGTCACACACACTGACCCGACCTGTCACACACTGACCCGACCTGTCACACACACTGACCCGACCTGTCACACACTGACCCGCGCTGTCACACACTGACTCGCCCTGTCACACACTGACTCGCCCTGTCACACACTGACCCGCCCTGTCACACACTGACCCACCCTGTCACACACACTGACCCACCCTGTCACACACTGACCCGACCTGTCACACACACTGACCCGCTCTGTCACACACTGACCCGCTCTGTCACACACACTGACCCCCCCGTCACACACTGACCCGCCCTGTCACACACACTGACCCACCCTGTCACACACACTGACCTGACCTGTCACACACTGACCCGACCTGTCACACACACTGACCCGATCTGTCACACACTGACTCACCCTGTCACACACTGACCCGCGCTGTCACACACTGACTCGCCCTGTCACACACTGACTCGCCTTGTCACACACTGACCCACCCTGTCACACACTGACCCACCCTGTCACAGACTGACCCGCCCTGTCACAGACTGACCCGCCCTGTCACACACACTGACCCGACCTGTCACACACTGACCCGACCTGTCACACACTGACCCGACCTGTCACACACACTGACCCACCATGTCACACACACTGACCCACCCTGTCACATACTGACTCGCCCTGTCACACACTGACCCGCGCTGTCACACACTGACTCGCCCTGTCACACACTGACTCGCCCTGTCACACACTGACCCGCCCTGACACACACTGACCCGCCCTGTCACACACACTGACCCGCTCTGTCACACACACTGACCCGCTCTGTCACACACTGACCCGCCCTGTCACACACACTGACCCACCCTGTCACACACTGACCCGCCCTGTCACACACTGACCCACCCTGTCACACACTGATCCGCTCCTGTCACACACACTGACCCGCCCTGTCACACACTGACTCGCCCTGTCACACACTGACACGCCCTGTCACACACACTCACCCGCCCTGTCACACAGGCTGACCCGCCCTGTCACACACTGACCCGCCCTGTCACACACTGACCCGCTCTGTCACACACACTGACCCGCTCTGTCACACACACTGACCCGCTCTGTCACACACTGACCTGCCCTGTCACACACTGACCCGCCCTGTCACACACTGACCTGCCCTGTCACACACTGACCTGCCCTGTCACACACACTGACCCGCCCTGTCACACACTGACCTGCCCTGTCACACACTGACCCCCCCCGTCACACACTGACCCGCTCTGTCACACACTGACCCGCCCTGTCACACACTGACCCGCCCAGTCACACACTGACCCGCCCTGTCACACACACTGACCCGCCCTGTCACACACTGACCTGCCCTGTCACACACACTGACACGCCCTGTCACACACACTGACCCGCCCTGTCACACACTGACCTGCCCTGTCACACACTGACCCGCTCTGTCACACACTGACACGCCCTGTCACACACTGACCCGCCCAGTCACACACTGACCCGCCCAGTCACACACTGACCCGCCCTGTCACACACTGACCCGCTCTGTCACACACTGACCCGCCCTGTCACACACACTGACCCGACCTGTCACACACACTGACCCGACCTGTCACACACTGACTCACCCTGTCACACACTGACCCGCCCTGTCACACACACTGACCCGACCTGTCACACACTGACCCGCCCCGTCACACACTGACCTGCTCTGTCACACACTGACCAGCCCCTGTCACACACACTGACCCGCCCTGTCACACACACTGACCCGCTCTGTCACACACTGACCCTCCCTGTCACACACACTGACCCGCCCCTGTCACACACACTGACCCGCTCTGTCACACACTGACCCTCCCTGTCACACACACTGACCCGCCCCTGTCACACACACTGACCCGCCCTGTCACACACACTGACCCGCTCTGTCACACACTGACCCGCTCTGTCACACACACTGACCTGCCCTGTCACACACTGACCCGCTCTGTCACACACTGACCCGCCCTGTCACACACTGACCCGCCCTGTCACACACTGACCTGCCCTGTCACACACTGACCTGCTCTGTCACACACACTGACCCGCCCTGTCACACACACTGACCCGCCCTGTCACACACTGACCCGCTCTGTCACACACTGACCTGCCCTGTCACACACTGACCCGCCCTGTCACACACTGACCCGCCCTGTCACACACTGACCTGCCCTGTCACACACACTGACCCGCCCTGTCACACACTGACCCGCCCTGTCACACACTGACCCGCCCTGTCACACACTGACCTGCCCTGTCACACACACTGACCCGCCCTGTCTCACACTGACCCGCCCTGTCTCACACTGACTCGCCCTGTCACACACTGACCCACCCTGTCACACACACTGACCCGCCCTGTCACACACTGACCCGCTCTGTCACACACTGACCCGCCCTGTCACACACACTGACCCGACCTGTCACACACTGACCCGCCCTGTCACACACACTGACCCGACCTGTCACACACTGACCCGACCTGTCACACACTGACTCACCCTGTCACACACTGACCCGCGCTGTCACACACACTGACCCGACCTGTCACACACTGACCCGCCCTGTCACACACACTGACCCGACCTGTCACACACTGACCCGACCTGTCACACACTGACTCACCCTGTCACACACTGACCCGCGCTGTCACACACTGACTCGCCATGTCACACACTGACCCGCCCTGTCACACACACTGACACGCCCTGTCACACACTGACACGCCCCGTCACATACTGACCCGACCTGTCACACACTGACCCGACCTGTCACACACTGGCCTGCCCTGTCACACACACTGACCCGCTCTGTCACACATTGACCCGCCCTGTCACACGCTGACCCGCCCTGTCACACACACTGACCCGCCCTGTCACACATTGACCCGCCCTGTCACACATTGACCCGCCCTGTGACACACACTGACCCGCTCTGTCACACACACTGACCCGCCCTGTCACACACTGACTCGCCCTGTCACACACTGACCCACCCTGTCACACACACTGACTCGCCCTGTCACACACTGACCTGACCTGTCACACACTGACCCGCCCTGTCACACACACTGACCCGCCCTGTCACACACTGACCCGCTCTGTCACACACACTGACCCGCCCTGTCACACACTGACCCGCTCTGTCACACACTGGCCCGCCCCATTACACACTGACTCGCCCTTTCTCACACTGACCTGACCTGTCACACACTGACCCGACCTGTCACACACTGACCCGACCTGTCACACACTGACTCACCCTGTCACACACTGACCCGCGCTGTCACACACTGACTCGCCATGTCACACACTGACCCGCCCTGTCACACACACTGACACGCCCTGTCACACACTGACACGCCCTGTCACACACTGACACGCCCCGTCACATACTGACCCGACCTGTCACACACTGACCCGACCTGTCACACACACTGATCCGCTCTGTCACACATTGACCCGCCCTGTCACACGCTGACCCGCCCAGTCACACATTGACCCGCCCTGTCACACATTGACCCGCCCTGTCACACACACTGACCCGCTCTGTCACACACACTGACCCACTCTGTCACACACACTGACCCGCCCTGTCACACACTGACCCGCCCTGTCACACACTGACCCGCCCTGTCACACACACTGACCCGCCCTGTCACACACTGACCCGCCCTGTCACACACTGACCCGCTCTGTCACACACACTGACCCGCCCTGTCACACACTGACCCGCTCTGTCACACACTGACTCGCCCTGTCACACACTGACCCACCCTGTCACACACTGACCCACCCTGTCACACACTGACCCGCCCTGTCACACACTGACCCGCCCTGTCACACACACTGACCCGACCTGTCACACACTGACCCGACCTGTCACACACACTGACCCGCCCTGTCACACACACTGACCCGACCTGTCACACACTGACCCGACCTGTCACACACACTGACACGCCCTGTCACACACTGACTCGCCCCTGTCACACACTGACCCGCGCTGTCACACACTGACTCGCCCTGTCACACACTGACCCGCCCTGTCACACACTGACCCGCCCTGTCACACACACTGACCCGCTCTGTCACACACACTGACCCGCTCTGTCACACACTGACCCGCCCTGTCACACACTGACCCGCCCTGTCACACACTGGCCCGCCCCATTACACACTGACTCGCCCTTTCTCACACTGACTCGCCCTGTCACACACACTGACCTGACCTGTCACACACTGACCCGACCTGTCACACACTGACTCACCCTGTCACACACTGACTCACCCTGTCACACACTGACCCGCCCTGTCACACACTGACCCGCCCTGTCACACACACTGACCCGACCTGTCACACACACTGACCCACCATGTCACACACACTGACCCACCATGTCACACACTGACTCACCCTGTCACACACTGACCCGCTCTGTCACACAGGCTGACCCGCCCTGTCACATACTGACCCGCCCTGTCACACACTGACCCGCCCTGTCACACACTGACTCGCCTTGTCACACACTGACCCGCTCTGTCACACACTGACCCGCCCTGTCACACACACTGACCCGCCCTGTCACACACTGACCCGCCCTGTCACACACTGACTCGCCCTGTCACACACTGACCCGCTCTGTCACACACACTGTCCCGCCCTGTCACACACTGACTCGCCCTGTCACACACTGACACGCCCTGTCACACACACTGACCCGCTCTGTCACACACTGACCCGCCCAGTCACACACTGACCCGCCCAGTCACACATTGACCCGCCCTGTCACACATTGACCCGCCCTGTCACACACACTGACCCGCTCTGTCACACACACTGACCCACTCTGTCACACACACTGACCCACTCTGTCACACACACTGACCCGCCCTGTCACACACTGACCCGCCCTGTCACACACTGACCCGCCCTGTCACACACACTGACCCGCTCTGTCACACACACTGACCCGCCCTGTCACACACTGACCCGCCCTGTCACACACTGACCCGCTCTGTCACACACACTGACCCGCCCTGTCACACACTGACCCGCTCTGTCACACACTGACTCGCCTTGTCACACACTGACCCACCCTGTCACACACTGACCCACCCTGTCACACACTGACCCGCCCTGTCACAGACTGACCCGCCCTGTCACACACACTGACCCGACCTGTCACACACTGACCCGACCTGTCACACACACTGACCCACCATGTCACACACACTGACTCACCCTGTCACACACTGACCCGCGCTGTCACACACTGACCCGCCCTGTCACACACTGACCCGCCCTGTCACACACACTGACCCGCTCTGTCACACACACTGACCCGCTCTGTCACACACTGACCTGCCCTGTCACACACTGACCCGCCCTGTCACACACTGACCCGCCCTGTCACACACTGACCCACCCTGTCACACACTGATCCGCTCCTGTCACACACACTGACCCGCCCTGTCACACACTGACTCGCCCTGTCACACACTGACCCGCCCTGTCACACACACTCACCCGCTCTGTCACACAGGCTGACCCGCCCTGTCACATACTGACCCGCCCTGTCACACACTGACCCGCCCTGTCACACACTGACTCGCCTTGTCACACACTGACCCACCCTGTCACACACACTGACCCGCCCTGTCACACACTGACCCGCCCTGTCACACACTGACCCACCCTGTCACATACTGATCCGCTCCTGTCACATACACTGACCCGCCCTGTCACACACTGACTCGCCCTGTCACACACTGACCCGCCCTGTCACACACACTCACCCGCTCTGTCACACAGGCTGACCCGACCTGTCACACACTGACTCACCCTGTCACACACTGACCCGCGCTGTCACACACTGACTCGCCCTGTCACATACTGACCCGCCCTGTCACACACTGACCCGCCCTGTCACACACTGACCCGCTCTGTCACACACACTGTCCCGCCCTGTCACACACTGACTCGCCCTGTCACACACTGACACGCCCTGTCACACACACTGACCTGCCCTGTCACACACTGACCCGCTCTGTCACACACACTGACCTGCCCTGTCACACACTGACCCGCTCTGTCACACACACTGACACGCTCTGTCACACACACTGACCCGCCCTGTCACACACTGACCCACCCTGTGACACACACTGACCCGCTCTGTCACACACACTGACCCGCTCTGTCACACACACTGACCCGCCCTGTCACACACTGACCCGCTCTGTCACACACACTGACCCGCTCTGTCACACACACTGACCCGCCCTGTCACACACTGACCTGCCCTGTCACACACTGACCTGCCCTGTCACACACTGACCCGCCCTGTCACACACTGACCTGCCCTGTCACACACACTGACCCACCCTGTCACACACTGACCTGCCCTGTCACACACTGACCCGCCCTGTCACACACTGACCTGCCCTGTCACACACACTGACCCGCCCTGTCTCACACTGACCCGCCCTGTCACACACACTGACCCGCCCTGTCACACACACTGACCCCCCCGTCACACGCTGACCCGCCCAGTTACACACACTGACCCGCTCTGTCACACACTGACCTGCCCTGTCACACACTGACCCGCCCTGTCACACACTGACCTGCCCTGTCACACACTGACCCGCCCTGTCTCACACTGACCCACCCTGTCACACACACTGACCCGCTCTGTCACACACTGACCCGCCCTGTCACACATTGACCCGCCCAGTCACACACTGACCCGCCCTGTCACACACACTGACCCGCCCTGTCACACACTGGCCCGCCCCATTACACACTGACCTGACCTGTCACACACTGACCCGACCTGTCACACACTGACCCGCCCCGTCACACACTGACTCGCCCTGTCACACACTGACTCACCCTGTCACACACTGACTCACCCTGTCACACACTGACTCGCCATGTCACACACACTGACCCGCGCTGTCACACACTGACCCGACCTGTCACACACTGACCCGACCTGTCACACACTGACCCGCCCCGTCACACACTGACCCGCTCTGTCACACACACTGACCCGCCCCTGTCACACACACTGACCCGCCCTGTCACACACACTGACCCGCTCTGTCACACACTGACCCTCCCTGTCACACACTGACCCGCCCCTGTCACACACACTGACCCGCCCTGTCACACACACTGACTCGCCCTGTCACACACTGACCCACCCTGTCACACACACTGACCTGACCTGTCACACACTGACCCACCCTGTCACACACACTGATCCGACCTGTCACACACTGACCCGACCTGTCACACACTGACTCGCCCTGTCACACACTGACCCGCCCTGTCACACACTGACCCGCTCTGTCACACACTGGCCCGCCCCATTACACACTGACTCTACCTTTCTCACACTGACCCACCCTGTCACACACTGACTCACCCTGTCACACACTGACTCACCCTGTCACACACTGACCCGCCCTGTCACACACTGACTCGCCATGTCACACACTGACCCGCCCTGTCACACACTGACCCGCCCTGTCACACACACTGACTCGCCCTGTCACACACTGACACGCCCTGTCACACACTGACCCGCCCCGTCACACACTGACCCGACCTGTCACACACTGACCCGCCCCGTCACACACTGACCCGCTCTGTCACACACTGACCCGCTCTGTCACACACTGACCCGCCCCTGTCACACACACTGACCCACCATGTCACACACTGACACGGTCTGTCACACACTGACCCGCTCTGTCACACACACTGACACGCTCTGTTACACACACTGACCCACCCTGTCACACACACTGACCCGCTCTGTCACACACTGACCCGCCCTGTCACACACTGACCCACCCTGTCACACACTGACTCACCCTGTCACACACTGACCCGCCCTGTCACACACTGACCCGCCCTGTCACACACTGACTCACCCTGTCACACACTGACCCGCCCTTTCTCACACTGACCCACCCTGTCACACACTGACTCACCCTGTCACACACTGACCCGCCATGTCACACACTGACTCGCCATGTCACACACTGACCCGCCCTGTCACACACTGACCCACCCTGTCACACACACTGACTCGCCCTGTCACACACTGACACGCCCTGTCACACACTGACCCGCCCCGTCACACACTGACCCGACCTGTCACACACTGACCCGCCCCGTCACACACTGACCCGCTCTGTCACACACTGACCCGCTCTGTCACACACTGACCCGCCCTTTCTCACACTGACCCACCCTGTCACACACTGACTCACCCTGTCACACACTGACCCGCCCTGTCACACACTGACTCACCCTGTCACACACTGACCCGCCCTGTCACACACTGACTCGCCATGTCACACACTGACCCGCCCTGTCACACACTGACTCGCCATGTCACACACTGACCCGCCCTGTCACACACTGACCCGCCCTGTCACACACACTGACTCGCCCTGTCACACACTGACACGCCCTGTCACACACTGACCCGCCCCGTCACACACTGACCCGACCTGTCACACACTGACCCGCTCTGTCACACACTGACCCGCTCTGTCACACACTGACCCGCCCCTGTCACACACACTGACCCACCATGTCACACACTGACACGGTCTGTCACACACTGACCCGCTCTGTCACACACACTGACACGCTCTGTTACACACACTGACCCACCCTGTCACACACACTGACCCGCTCTGTCACACACTGACCCGCCCTGTCACACACTGACCCGCCCTGTCACACACTGACCCGCCCAGTCACACACTGACCCGCCCTGTCACACACACTGACCCGCCCTGTCACACACTGACCCGCCCTGTCACACACTGACCCGCCCTGTCACACACACTGACCCGCCCTGTCACACACTGACCCGCTCTGTCACACACTGGCCCGCCCTGTCACACACACTGACCCGCCCAGTCACACACTGACCCGCCCTGTCACACACACTGACCCGCCCTGTCACACACTGACCCGCCCTGTCACACACTGACCCGCCCTGTCACACACACTGACCCGACCTGTCACACACACTGACCCGACCTGTCACACACTGACTCACCCTGTCACACACTGACCCGCGCTGTCACACACTGACTCGCCATGTCACACACTGACCCGCCCTGTCACACACACTGACCCGACCTGTCACACACTGACCCGACCTGTCACACACTGACCCGCCCCGTCACACACTGACCCGCTCTGTCACACACTGACCCGCCCCGTCACACACACTGACCCGCCCTGTCACACACACTGACCCGCTCTGTCACACACTGACCCTCCCTGTCACACACACTGACCCCCCCGTCACACACTGACCCGCCCTGTCACACACACTGACCCGCCCTGTCACACACACTGACTCGCCCTGTCACACACTGACCCACCCTGTCACACACACTGACCTGACCTGTCACACACTGACCCACCCTGTCACACACACTGACCCGACCTGTCACACACTGACCCGACCTGTCACACACTGACTCACCCTGTCAAACACTGACCCGCGCTGTCACACACTGACTCGCCCTGTCACACACTGACCCGCCCTGTCACACACTGACCCGCCCTGTCACACACACTGACCCGACCTGTCACACACTGACCCGACCTGTCACACACTGACCCACCCCGTCACACACTGACCCGCTCTGTCACACACTAACCCGCCGTCACACACTGACCCGCTCTGTCACACACACTGACCCGCCCTGTCACACACACTGACCCGCCCTGTCACACACTGACCCTCCCTGTCACACACACTGACCCGCCCCTGTCACACACACTGACCCGCCCTGTCACACACTGACCCGCTCTGTCACACACTGACCCGCCCTGTCACACACACTGACCCGCTCTGTCACACACTGACCCTCCCTGTCACACACACTGACCCGCCCCTGTCACACACACTGACCCGCCCTGTCACACACACTGACCCGCCCTGTCACACACACTGACCCGCCCTGTCACACACACTGACTCGCCCTGTCACACACTGACCCACCCTGTCACACACACTGACCTGACCTGTCACACACTGACCCACCCTGTCACACACACTGACCCGACCTGTCACACACTGACCCGACCTGTCACACACTGACTCACCCTGTCACACACTGACCCGCGCTGTCACACACTGACTCGCCCTGTCACACACTGACTCGCCCTGTCACACACTGACCCGCCCTGTCACACACACTGACCCGACCTGTCACACACTGACCCGACCTGTCACACACTGACTCACCCTGTCACACACTGACCCGCGCTGTCACACACTGACTCGCCATGTCACACACTGACCCGCCCTGTCACACACACTGACCCGACCTGTCACACACTGACCCGACCTGTCACACACTGACCCGCCCCGTCACACACTGACCCGCTCTGTCACACACTGACCCGCCCCTGTCACACACACTGACCCGCCCTGTCACACACACTGACCCGCTCTGTCACACACTGACCCTCCCTGTCACACACACTGACCCGCCCCTGTCACACACACTGACCCGCCCTGTCACACACACTGACTCGCCCTGTCACACACTGACCCACCCTGTCACACACTGACCCGCCCTGTCACACACTGACTCACGCTGTCACACACTGACCCGCTCTGTCACACACTGACCCGCCCCTGTCACACACACTGACCCGCCCCTGTCACACATTGACCCGCCCTGTCACACACTGACCCGTCCTGTCACACACACTGACCCGTCCTGTCACACACACTGACCCGCCCCTGTCACACACACTGACCCGCTCTGTCACACACACTGACCCGCCCTGTCACACACTGACCCGCTCTGTCACACACTGACCCACCCTGTCACACACACTGACCCACCCTGTCACACACACTGACTCACGCTGTCACACACTGACCCACCCTGTCACACACTGACCCACCCTGTCACACACACTGACCCGCCCTGTCACACACTGACCCGCCCCTGTCACACACACTGACTCACGCTGTCACACACTGACCCGCTCTGTCACACACTGACCTGCCCTGTCTCACACACTGACCCGCCCTGTCACACACACTGACCCGCTCTGTCACACACTGACCCGCCCCTGTCACACACTGACCCGCCCTGTCACACACTGACTCACGCTGTCACACACTGACCCGCTCTGTCACACACTGACCCGCCCCTGTCACACACACTGACCCGCCCCTGTCACACATTGACCCGCCCTGTCACACACTGACCCGTCCTGTCACACACACTGACCCGTCCTGTCACACACACTGACCCGCCCCTGTCACACACACTGACCCGCTCTGTCACACACACTGACCCGCCCTGTCACACACTGACCCGCTCTGTCACACACTGACCCACCCTGTCACACACACTGACCCACCCTGTCACACACACTGACTCACGCTGTCACACACTGACCCACCCTGTCACACACTGACCCACCCTGTCACACACACTGACCCGCCCTGTCACACACTGACCCGCCCCTGTCACACACACTGACTCACGCTGTCACACACTGACCCGCTCTGTCACACACTGACCCGCTCTGTCACACACACTGACCCGCCCTGTCACACACACTGACCCGTCCTGTCACACACGCTGACCCGCCCTGTCACACACTGACCCGCCCTGTCACACACTGACCCGCCCTGTCACACACTGACCTGCCCTGTCTCACACACTGACCCGCCCTGTCACACACACTGACCCGCTCTGTCACACACTGACCCGCCCCTGTCACACACTGACCCGCCCTGTCACACACTGACCCGCCCCTGTCACACACTGACCCGCCCCTGTCACACACTGACCCGACCTGTCACACACTGACCTGCCCCGTCACACACTGACCCGCCCTGTCACACACTGACCCGCCCTGTCACACACACTGACCCGCCCTGTCACACACACTGACCCGCCCTGTCACACACTGACCCACGTGGACCTGCTCTGTTGCCCCCCTTCTGACTGTGTTAGATACGAACACAGTCCACTTCTTCCTTTCGCTAGCCCTCTCCCCAAACCCCGCCTGTATTGGGTGATGGCGAACAAGTTTTTGCCAGGAACCAGTGACCGTGAACCACCCGTTAACCGAACCCGGTCACGATGGGGACCCGTGGTGTTTCCAACTGTGTGCATGTTCTGTGGATCGGGAACTGATGTTGGAGTTTGGCGTGAGGAATCCTCACTTACAGACCAGTTCCTGCCGGACCGTATGCGTTCTGCACCCTCGGGAATTTGAAATTGGTCATCTCCGAAAACTCCGGGCTGCGAACGAGAGAGGAGAAGGGGTCAGAGACGGCTGAGAGCAGAGGGGGTGAGGTAGAGGAGCCAGGGAGAGCAGGGTGATGTCTGCAGAGTGCAGGCTAAGGAGGGAGATTGGAGAGAGAGAGAGAGAGAGAGAGAGAGAGAGAGAGAGAGAGAGAGAGAACGATAGGGCTGTCATCATCACAGGGTGGTGAGCGGGGAAAACAGGAGGGAAGGGAGGATGCCAGGGACGATGAGGGCAAAGGAGAGTTGAGGGAGAGAAACTGTGACTATTGGAGGCAACAGCAGTGGGAGGCGACCTGTCCAGTCATACAGCATGGAGACAGACCCTTCGGCCCAACCCGACCAGATATCCCAACCCAATCTAGGCCCACCTGCCAGCACCCGGCCCATCTTCCTCCAAACCCTTCCTATTCATATACCCATCCAAATGCCTCTTAAATGTTGCAATTGTACCAGCCCCCACCACTTCCTCTGGCAGCTCGTTCCATACCCGTACCACCCTCTGTGTGAAAGAGTTGCCCCTTAGCTCCCTTTTAATTCTTTCCCCTTGAAGCTCTGAACAAAGCATTAGCTTTTCAAACGGCAGTTGCTGCTCCTGGAATTGGGAGAAACCTAAAAATACCTGGGGAAAAAAAAAGGAGCAGCTTTTCCAGCCGCAACTTTGTCCCATCCATCCGCCATCTTGGATTACCCAGAATCCAACTCCAAGGCCCGTCTCAATGCGCCTCCAAAATGGTTTCCCAGACTTTTCCCTCCATCCAGATGACCCCTGTTTTTAAATTGCGTATCTGCATGTTAAAGGGCGCGTTCATGATGGGCGTGTGTGTTCATGGGTCAGTGGGGTTTTCAATGGAAGTGGGGACGAATTACTGGGCAAAAAGAGTAGATTTCGCGTTCAAACTGCTCTCTGCTTCCCATTGGCCATGCTGTATCATGACAATGTTTGTGACAGAGAGAGAGAGAAAGAGAGAGACAAATTTCGGAGAGAGAGAGAGAGACAGACAAATACAGAGAGAGAAAGTGAGAGAGAGAGAAAGACAAAGATAGAGAGACAGTCAGAGAGAGAGACACACACAAATACAGAGAGAGAGAGTGAGACAGAGAGAGAGAGACAGAGACAGAGACAAATAGAGAGAGAGTGAGACAGAGAGAGAGAGACAGAGACAAAGATAGAGAGACAGAGAGAGAGAGAGAGAGAAAGAGACAGAGAGACAAATACAGAGAGAGACAGAGACAGAGACAAATAGAGAGAGAGTGAGACAGAGAGAGAGAGACAGAGACAAAGATAGAGAGACAGAGAGAGAGAGAGAGAAAGAGACAGAGAGACAAATACAGAGAGAGAGGGAGACAGAGACAAATAGAGAGAGAGAGAGAGACAGAGACAAAGATAGAGAGACAGAGAGAGAGAGAAAGAGACAGAGAGACAAATACAGAGAGAGAGAGGGAGACAGAGACAAATAGAGAGAGAGTGAGACAGAGAGAGAGACAGAGACAAAGATAGAGAGACAGAGAGAGAGAGAGAAAGAGACAGAGAGACAAATACCGAGAGAGAGAGTGAGACAGAGAGAGAGAGACAGAGACAGAGACGGAGGGAGAGAGAGAGAGACTGGATTTGGGGAGAGGGTACAGGAGGTCAGATGCCAGTTTAGCTGCTGCCTCACCGTCACTCCCCACCATCGGAGGGCACTGCCTACCTGTCCATTTTGTTCTTGATGGGGCGATAGTGTTTCGCTGTTTTCACCGCAAAGATGATACTCGGAATGAGGAACAGGGTACACCAGCCAAGGCAAAACCAGAAGGCGTTCTGTGGGAACGGCAACAGCGTCATGGCGATGCCAACTGCAGGGACAGATTGACTGCCGCCTGGTTCGGGCAGGCCAAACCACCCCCACCCCCACCACCCAGCCAGTCAGTCAGGCATGACTCGTGACGATATTTCCCTGCACGTCTCCCTCTATCCCAACCCCTTCCCCAGTCTAGACCCTCAGTGAATGTGTCAATTGAGTGGGGGCTGTCCCCCCCACCCCATCCAGGGCAAGTGGGGAGTATTCCCTCACACACCCTCCTGACTTGGGCCTTGTCGATGGTGGGGACAGGCTTTGGGGGGAGTCAGGAGGGGAGTTACTTGCTGCAGGATTCCCAGCCTCTGAGCTGCTCTTGTAGCCGCTGTGTTTATATGGGGCTGGTCCAGTTCAGTTTCTGATCAATGGTAACCTCCAAGATGTTGATAATGGGGGGATTCAGTGATGGTAACACCATTGAACGTCAAGGGGACGATGGTTAGATTCTCTCTTGTTGGTGATGTTAATAGCCTGGCATCTGTGTGGCACGGATATTACCGGTGTGCAGAGGGTGACGGGGCTCTATCACCTCGGGGTACAGACGCTGCGGATACAGTCCCATCCCAGGATGTCTGAAAAAGGCCTCGGGAGATTCCGAAAGTCGGGATCGAGAGGGTCGTGCTTCCCGGACAGGGATTCCCGCCTTGCTCACTTACCCAGGGATCGGTGATGTAGTCACAGGAAATGATGCGGGCGTTATCGAGGAGGATTGCAGCTGGCTGGCAAGACAGCAGGTCGTTGATAATCTGCAAGAGAAAGGCAACATGTTCCATGCTCCAACGGTGCCCCCTTACGGACCCCTGTCCAAATCCCAGAGGATAGGTGGTACACTGGGCACAGGGTTACCAACTCCCCTTTTATTGGCACTCTGCCATCACAGGCTCCCATTGCGGGCCCAAGCCAACGCCTAGGTGACCAAAAATATGGCAGAATCTCAAGGAGGTTGGGAAGGGATGTTTTCCAAATGGATGGGGGGGGTGGAGTGGGTGGGGCAAGAGGAGGTAGCCACAATCGCACCCCGCCCCCCTCCACCTCTTCCTCCCGCCCCGACCCCAGAAGGATGACAGAGAAAGGAGGGTGAGGCTTGGAGGATCATGGGATTTGCTTTGGTCAAGATGGCGTCTCCAATACTCACAGTGTCCCGGACCCAGTTCAGGTACTGGCTGAGGTATTGCTGTAGTCTATTGGTGAGGCACTGAGTGACCTGAAATCACAGAGAGAGATAGTTTGGCGTTAACAATACATGCCTTCCCATTTTTATTCATTCCCATAACCCTCCACGGACACCCTCCTGCCCATACCAAACCTCTCACGTCCGTTATGTTTGCACTCACAGGACGTGGGAACATCCCCAGTGTTTACTCCCCCCTGTTCCCCCCTCATCGTAACCTTCAGAAGGTGGGGGTGAGCTGCCATCTTGAACTGTGTGTGGTGTAGGGACCCCCCACACAGCGCCCTCAGGGAGGGAGTCCCAGGATTCTGACCCAGTGACACTGAAGGAACGGCCGATAGATTTTCGAGTCACGGACGGTGAGGGGAACTTGCAGGGGGGGGTGTTCCCATGTACCTGCTGCCCCCTTGTCCTCCCTGATGGAAGTGGCCGTGGGGTTTGGAAGGTGCTGTCTGAGGAGCCTGGGGGAGTTGCTGCAGTGTGTCTTGTAGATGGTACCCTCTGCTGCTACTGAGCGTCAGGGGGACGTGTGGAGGGAGTGGGGGTTTGTGGGTGTGGGGACAATCGAGCGGGGGCTGCTTTGTCCCTGGATGGTGTCGAGCATCTCGAGTGTTGTTGGAGCTGTCCCCCCATCCAGGGCAAGTGGGGAGTATTCCCTCACACACCCTCCTGACTTGGGCCTTGTCGATGGTGAGGGACAGACTTTGGGGGGAGTCAGGAGGGGAGTTACTCGCTGCAGGATTCCCAGCCTCTGAGCTGCTCTTGTAGCCGCTGTGTTTATATGGGGCTGGTCCAGTTCAGTTTCTGATCAATGGTAACCCCCAGGATGTTGATAGTGGGGGGGGATTCAGTGATGGTAACACCATTGAACGTCAAGGGGGCGATGGTTAGATTCTCTCTTGTTGGAGACGGTCATTGCTGGGCATTTGTGCAGCCCGTTTATAATGTACCACCAATGCACTAACGTGGCCTGGCTTGAATATTGTCCTAGTATTGCTGCGATCTCAATCCTGCTATCACAGTTTGGCTTCTGTCTCTCTCTCTCTCTCTCTCTCTCTCTCCCTCCCTCCCTCCGTCACTGTCGTTTTATCTATTTCTTGAGTAAGCCCTCTGGAGTGAAGGCTTTGTCCCTGGTTACGCTGGTCTACATTGTTACTGAAGCCCTCTCTGTCTGTGTTGCTCAAGTCTGTCAGCTCCCAAACTTACATTCCTGATGACGGAGAGGGTGGTGTTCGGAATCCTGTCCTCTGCTTCTGTGACGTTCTCCAGGGTCTGCTGTACCCTATCCTGAAATGAGAAAAAAAAACGTGTGTGTGTGTGTGTGCGCGTTATTCGGAAAGCGTTCACTCCTGCCTGACTGGGCAGCCTCACACTCTACCCACAGTGCTTTGCGCAGCAGCTAGACGCTCTCTCTCTCTCTCTCTCTCTCTCTCAGGACCTGAACTGAGGGCTTTCGGATTCCTGTCCGATTTCTCGACATTCCCAGGAATTTTCCGTCGGAAGTGACCAGACCGGCCTTCGCTGCCCGTCTCTCTTCGAACCGAAAGGGGCTGTTTTAGCCGCGTGTCCTGGAGTCACGTGTCGGGCCTGACAGGGTCAAGGCAGTTGACGTCCTCCCCTCCAACCTCCCACCAAAGAGACAGTAGGGAATGGACGTTCACAACGAGCACCCGGAGCTCTTCAGTGAATTTGGATGGCACAGTGGGATTCGAACCCACGAAGGTGGCCACCCTCCCTCCTCCCCGAAACAGGCCTCTGGATTAGAGGCAGCCAGCTGGGAGCCTACAGACCGGGTGGAGTGGACAGACAGGAACGCCCCGGGGCGGAGAAAGACAGATTGCCCACCCAACGCTCCATGGGGTTTGATGGTGGAAGGGGGAATAGGATTCCAGAGCGCGCGGTAAACACAGGAAGGAAGACATACCTGCACTATCGGAGCAAATGACGATAAATATTGGAAACTTGCGTTTAACTGGGCCTGAAAGAGAAGCAAAATTAGGAGTTGGCACTGCCTCCAGGCAAAGGGATGCCAAGCTATCTTCTGAAAACTGCTTTCTTGCTCCCTGTCCTCTCCATGCCTCCATTCTCCCTCTGCTTAATGGACGCCAGGACCTTGCCTGCACACTTCTGCATGTTGTTTCGTCTGACCTCTGCATGACCTTCCTTAATCGCCTCCTTGCCTTTATCCGCCTTCCGCCAGTTTTCTCTCTCCAAAATCGTCCGTCTACAACATCAGAGAAGATCAACAGAGCTCCTTGTCCTTCACTGATTCCTCAGCCAATACCCCATGATAAGCTCTAGATTCCATACAGCAGAGAATGGGAACCAGGTAAAGACGACCGACAGTTAACTGACAAAGACACAGGTCGCTGTTCTTTGCTCACGCACTTGCAACTGTTTCAACTCAACTAATAGGTCAGTTGCACCTTTGTTTCCCAGGCGATTCTTTGACCAATCAGTGTCAAACTGCCCTTCTTTAAAATGCAAACACAAGCCTAGCCGTTAACTGTCAAGCATCACTTCCTGGTGCATTCCCCCGTTGAGCTGTCTCAACCATTCAGGGTCCATCTACCAACACTGCTCTCCTCTCGTGATGTTAATTTTCCCCTTGAACTGGCATTCTTGCAAAGTGTCCTGAATTGTCCAAGAGATAACGATTCAACAAAAAGTGTCCTTTTCCAGCACTACTTAGATTATAAATCTGTTTAAAAGCTGTCCAAGGGTGGAAAGGCATTCACCAGTGCAAACCGTAACGCTAGTGTAGTTCTACTCGGGTCGCACAGCAGAAAAAATGTGCAGGACACTGTCAGCATCCGAACAACATTGTCGTCAACAATGGCCAAGAATTCACACTCACCAGGTGCCCTTCTATTGTCCTCACTGTCGTGTTCTGTATTTCGCGGAGTCTTGCAGCCTGCCTTGTTAAATTGCTTTGAATCTCAGGGTCAGCCTGTGGGCCGGAGGGGGAGAAATAGCAACAGCCAAGTCAGTGATCTATTAAGAAATGGTTGGCCACCTTTAACCAGCTCTGGCCATTCATAATAGTTGGCCACCATTAACTCAAGTCAGCTGGTATCAGCTATGGTTGGCCACCATTAGTAATAACTGTTCACAACTAATGATGGTTATCCCCCATGAACAACGGTTGGCCACCATTAGCAGTTATTGGCCACTGTTACTAATAGTTGGCCATCATCAATAGTGGCTGTTCACCAAGGGCAATTGTTAGCTGTTATGCGATATAATTGGCCACCAATGATAATTTTTATCCAGTAATTGTTGGTGTCTATTAGTTATAGTTGGCCTCCATTAGTCATAGTTATCCAAGAACAGCAATTATTGGCCACTATTAGTCATAATTGGCCACCATTAATAATGGTTATTCAACAATAGTAATTGTCGGTCACTATTAGTTATAGTTGGCCACCATTTGTCATAGTTATCCAACAATAAAAATTATTGGCCACTATTAGTTATAGCAGCCACCAGTAATAATGGCTCTCAAGCAATATAAATTGTTAGTCATTATTCGTTATAGTTGGTCACCATTAATAATGGTTGTCCAGTAACAGCAATTGTTGGTCACTATCAGTTATAGTTGGCCACCATTAGTCATAGTTATCCGACAATAGCAATTGTTGGCCACGATTAGTTATAGTTGGCCACCATTAGTAATAGTTATCCAACTATAGCAATTGTTGGTCACTATTAGTCATAGTTGGCCATCATTAATAATGGTTATCCAACAATAGTAATTGTCGGTCACTGTTAGTTATAGTTGGCCACCATTTGTCATAGTTATCCAACAATAAAAATTATTGGCCACTATTAGTTATAGCAGCCACCAGTAATAATGGCTCTCCAGCAATATAAATTGTTGGTCACTATTAGTCATAGTTGGCCACCACTAATAATGGTTATTCAACAATAGCAATTGTTGGTCACTATCAGTTATAGTTGTCCACCATTAATAATGGTTATCCAACAATAGTAATTGTTGGTCATTATCAGTTATAGTTGGCCACCATTAGTCATAGTTATCCAACTATAGCAATTGTTGGTCACTCTCAGTTGTAGCTGGCCACCATTAACAATGCTTATCTATGGCTGGCAGGACGTTGATCACTTTTAGCCTAATATTTGGTGACGCTAGCAAATAGGTCACCTTTCAACCGTGTGGCTTCCAGCCCTCCGGGCAAGTTCGTTTTGAATATTTCCATGACAACACAAAGTGTTCGCCATCTTGGTCTGACCAGAGGCTCAGTGACAAGAGGTGGGCAGCAGGTGGCAGCAGCGGGTTGGTCTCACTCACCTGATTGGACGCCAGATCTGTGAGGTTGTCAGCCAGGTTGAGGAGGGAGTCTGTCATAACCGGTTTATTAATCTGTCAGGGAAACATAAACACACTCAGAGCATGGCAGGCTTGGAGACAAGACACATGGTCCTGGGGACCGAACGGTAACATGGGACCACGGCTGGCACATCTCCTCACTCCTCACTCCCTCGCCCTCTCAAATCCCCCCTCAGATGCAGCAACAAAGCATTCCCCATCAACACTCGCCCCCCCCACCCCTCCCAACGTGTGAAGGGCAAATCCCAAGGGACTGCTTCCAAATCACTTTTCCCTCTGACTTCAAATTCCCTCCCACCCCCCCCCCCCCCCCCCGGTGACCAATCAGAGGCGAAAGGTTGGGGGAGGAAGTCGCATAACTGCCACGCTTCCCAGAATTCTCTCTCCCGCCCTCTGCGCTCCCCACTGCAGGCTGCCGTCGCCGTGGCAACACCACGCCAACCAATCGGCGTCCTTTCTCCCTCCCGCCGTGGATGCTGCCTTCTGGGTTGACTGGGTGGTCGAGTCAGGGATAATGTTGGTGCGGGCATCTCTCCCGGCAGAGAGAGCGCTCGCAGGGCCCGGGGGACGGAGCAGGGGGTCAGGGGGACGCCGCTGAGGGGCCGAATGGTCTCGGCAGGAGGGGCTCACCTGCTGAATGATCTCCGTGTAGTTGAGGTCCACTATCCCGCTGTTAACAAATGCCAGGAGGACCTGTCTCCCCCTGTCGTCCAGCACGGTCAGGTCACCCAGATCTACGTTGAGCTGCCCAGCGCTCTGCTCGAACTCTCCTGTGTGCTAAAGGAGGGAGAACCCGCCGTCAACTGCAGGCAACCCTTCGACCGCGACGCCCAGACTATCCCCTCCACCCCAGTCTCGATTGGCCACCCATTGGGGCTCTCTCCGCACAGCTCCCCCCCCCCCACCTCCCTGCTTCACGCGGTCGCCCTCGGCTACAAGGCCTGAGGCCTACATCCTGACGAGATACGTACGGTGCTGGCGTTCAGCAGGTCGTTCACCTCCGTCTTCTGTCTCTGAGGCAGCAGGTCAAACAGTGAGGCACCTTCCTCACAGCGTCTGAAAGCACAACGGGACGGGAAAGCGAGATTAACGGCAGTGATTCCGGCCGGGAATCCGGGCCTCAAATCCTACCAGGTAGGGTTTGGGGTTGGGATGGTGTTTCGGCGTTCATTCACGAGGGGGAATCGAGTTTAAGAGCCGCGCGGTTTTGCTGAGACCACACTTGGAATATTGTGTCCAGTTCTGGTCGCCCTACTATAGGAAAGATACAGAGGCTTTGGAGAGGGTGCAGAGGAGGTTTACTAGGACACTGCCGGGACTGGAGGGCTTGTCTTATGTAGTTAAAAATCACACCACACCAGGTTAGAGTCCAACTTTCGGAGCGCTGCTCTTTCATCAGATGATCGTGGAGTATAAGATTGTAAGACGCAAAAGTTTGCAGTCTGATGTGACTGAAATTATCTCTTGAAAAAGACCTGGATTTTTTTAAAAAAAGGACTTGTGAGAACAAATTTCTGGGATTGACACATGAAAGAACTGAAACCAACATGAAGATGAGAGACTTAATAAACAATCCGGGTCTTTTTCAATATATAATTTTAGTTCTATCACGTTGCAAACTTTTGCAATAAATTGTGTCCTTCACAACCAGCTGATGAAGGAGCGTCGCTCCGAAAGCTAGTGTGCTTCCAAATAAACATGTTGGACTCCAACCTGGTGTGGTGTGATTTTTAACTTTGTCCATCCCAGTCCAACCCCAACGTCTCCAAATCTCGCCTTGTGAAGAGAGCTCTGACTTATCTCTCTGGAGGGGAGGAGGATGAGAGATGACCTGATCCAGGGTAATGAGAGGCATGGGTAGAGTCAGTAGCCAGAGACTTTTCCCCAGGGCAGGACTGACTGGTACGGGGAGTCATAGTTTGAAGATACGAGGAGGAAGGGAGAGTTGGGAAGGCTTGATGGTGGAGACAGAGTCACTGGGGGACATTCGAGCGCTTGGACAGCAGTGAATGGAGGGGTGGGTAGGTTAGGATGAGGATTCCTCCTCGGCCCAACATCGTGGGCCGAAGGGCCTGTTCCGTGCGGTAATTTTTGATGCATGTTCCGGGACGGACCACTGCCCACGAGTGTCGGTGAAATCGTGGTGCCCCGCCATCTTGAAACCTCCCGGGCCGGACACGTGACTCCAGGTCGGCACGGCGACGCCAAGAAAGGGGGGGCGGGGGGGGGGGGGGTTGGGAAGAAGGGCGGACGAGTGATGAGCTTCGGTTCTGAGGAGGGAACGGAGATTTCGGAGGTGGGGGGGGGGGAAGCGGGGTCCTGCCCAGAGTTGAGCTGGCAGAGGGCGGGGAGGCGGGCGGCAGATGTAAACCGAGGTTGCAGAAGAAAGCGAGGAAGATGGGTCACCATCTTTGGTGGGCGATTTCACCAACCCTTGTGGGAGAGGGCATTGAGTAAGGAAACGCCAAGGGCACAATTCGAAAAAGAGGGAATACGGGGCTTGGGTGCACGGATCACTGAAGGTGGCAGGATAATTGGACAGAGCAGTTTAGGACACAGGGAGTTGGACAGCACGGAAGCAGACCCTTCGGCCCCAACGCCAACCAGATATCCTAACCTAATCGAGTCCCATTTAGAGTCATAGAGGTGTACAGCAGGGAAACAGACCCTTCGGTCCAACCCGTCCATGCCGACCCCAGATATCCCAACCCAATCTAGTCCCACCTGCCAGCACCCGGCCCATATCCCTCCAAACCCTTCCTATTCATATTCCCATCCAGATGCCTCTTAAATGTTGCAATTGTACCAGCCCCCACCACTTCCTCTGGCAGCTCATTCCATACCCGTACCACCCTCTGTGTGAAAAAGGTTGAGATGCCCCTCAGGTCTCTTTTATATCTTTCCCTCTCACCCTAAACCTATGCCCCTCTAGTTCTGGACTCCCCCACCCCAGGGAAAAGACTTTGCCTATTTATCCTATCCATGTCCCCTCATAATTTTGTAAATCTCTATAAGGTCACCCCTCAGCCTCTGATGCTCCAGGGAAAACAGCCCCAGCCTGTTCAACCTCTCCCTGTAGCTCAAACCCTCCAACGCTGGTAACATCCTTGTAAATCTTTTCTGAACCCTTTTAAGTTTCACAACATCTTTCCGATAGGAAGGAGACCAGAATTGCACACAATATTCCAACAGCGGCCTAACCAATGTCCTGTACAGCCGCAACATGACCTCCCAACTCCAGTACTCAATACTCTGACCAATAAAGGAAAGCATACCAAACGCCGCCTTCACTATCCTATCTACCTGCGACTCCACTTTCAAGGAGCTATGAACCTGCACTCCAAAGGTCTCTTTGTTCAGCAACACTCCCTAGGACCTTACCATTAAGTGGATAAGTCCTGCTAAGATTTGCTTTCCCAAAATGCAGC